>NC_139040.1:56470681-56785015 GCF_964662115.1 Mustela nivalis | reverse complement strand
TGGATAAGGAAGATGTGGTCCATATACACTATGGAGTATTATCCTCCATCAGAAAGGACAAATACCCAACTTTTGTAGCAACATGGCCTGAACTGGGAAGAGATTATGCTGAGTGAAATAAGTCAAGGGGAGAGAGTCAATTATCATATGGTTTCACTTATTTGTGGAGCATAACAAAAAGCATGGAGGACATGGGGAGTTAGAGAGAAGTGGGTTGGGGTAAATTGGAAGGGGATGTGAACCATGAGAGACTATGGACTCTGAAAAACAATCTGAGGGGTTTGAAGTGGTGGGGGGGTGGGAGGTTGGGGTACCAGGTGGTGGGTATTATAGAGGGCACAGATTGCATGAAGCACTGGGTGTGGTGAAAAAATGATACTGTTATGCTGAAAATAAATAAATGAAAAAAAATAAAACAAATAACAAAGAGGCAACCCATAGAATGGGAGAAGATACTTGCAGATGACAGTACAGACAAAAGGTTGATATCCAGGATCTATAATGAACTCCTCAAACTCAACACACACAAAACAGACAATCATATCAAAAAATGGGCAGAAGATATGAACAGACACTTCTCTAATGAAGACATACAAATGGCTATCAGACACATGAAAAAATGTTCATCATCACTAGCCATTAGGGAGATTCAAATTAAATCCACATTGAGATTTACACCAGTTAGAATGGCCAAAATTAAAAGACAGGAAAAAACATGTGTTGGAGGGGATGAGGAGAAAGGGGAGCCCTCTTAAACTGTTGGTGGGAATTCAAGTTGGTCATCCTCTTTGGAAAACAGTGTGGAGATTCCTCAAGAAATTAAAAATAGAACTTCCCTATGATGCTGCAATTGCACTCCAGGGTATTTACCCCAAAGATACAGTTGTCATGAAAAGAAGGGCCATCTGTACCCCAATGTTTATAGCAGCAATGGCCATGGTCGCCAAACTGTGGAAAGAACCAAGATGCCCTTCAACAGATGAATGGATAAGGAAGATGTGGTCCATATGCACTATGGAGTATTATGCCTCCATCTGAAAGGATGAATAGCCTACTTTTGTAGCAACATGGACGGGACTGGAAGAGATTATTTTGAGTGAAATAAGTCAAGCAGAGAGAGACAATTATCACATGGTTTCACTTATTTCTGGAGCATAACAAATAGCATGGAGGACATGGGTAGTTAGGAGAAGGGAGTTGGGGAAAATTGAAAGGGGAGGTGAACCATAAGATACTATAGAGGGCACAGATTGCATGGAGTACTAGGTGTGGTGAAAAAATAATGAATACTGTTATGCTGAAAATAAATAAAAAATAAATTTAAAAAAAAAAAGAAAGAAAGATGTCAAGGGGACCTGGATGGCTCCGTCAGTTTCAACTGACAGAATGGGAGAAGATATTTGCAAACAACATATCAGATAAAGGACTAGTGTCCAGAATCTATAAAGAACTTAGCAAACTCAACACCCAAAGAACAAATAATCCAATCAAGAAATGGGCAGAGGACATGAACAGACATTTCTGCAAAGAAGACATCCAGATGGCCAACAGACTCATGAAAAAGTGCTCCATATCACTCGGCATCAGGGAAATACAAATCAAAACCACAATGAGATATCACCTCACACCAGTCAGAATGGCTAAAATCAACAAGTCAGGAAATGACAGATGCTGGCGAGGATGCGGAGAAAGGGGAACCCTCCTACACTGTTGGTGGGAATGCAAGCTGGTGCAGCCACTCTGGAAAACAGCATGGAGGTTTCTCAAAATGTTGAAAATAGAACTGCCCTATGACCCAGCAATTGCACTATTGGGTATTTACCCTAAAGATACAAATGTAATGATCCAAAGGGGCACATGCACCCGAATGTTTATAGCAGCAATGTCCACAATAGCCAAACTATGGAAAGAACCTAGATGTCCATCCACAGATGAATGGATCAAGAAGATGTGGTATATATACACAATGGAATACTATGCAGCCATCAAAAGAAATGAAATCTTGCCATTTGCGACAACATGGATGGAACTAGAGCGTATCATGCTTAGTGAAATAAGTCAAGCAGAGAAAGACAACTATCCTATGATCTCCCTGATATGAGGAAGTGGTGATGCAACATGGGGGCTTAAGTGGGTAGGAGAAGAATAAATGAAACAAGATGGGATTGGGAGGGTGACAAACCATAAGTGACTCTTAATCTCACAAAACAAACTGAGGTTTGCTGGGGGGAGGGCGTTTGGGAGAAGGGGGTGGAATTGTGGATTTGGGGAGGGTATGTGCTTTGGTGAGTGCTGTGAAGTGTGTAAACCTGGTGATTCACAGACCTGTGCCCCTGGGGATAAAAATATATGTTTATAAAAAATAAAAAAATTTAAAAAAATAAATAAATAAAAGTAGATCCAAAGGTGAAAAAAAAAAAAAAAACCTTTGTCTCTGCCTAGGTCATTGTCCTTGGGTTGTGGGATCGAGCCCTGCATCAGGATACCTGCTTTGCCAAGAGCCTGTTTCTCCCTCTCCCTGTACCACCCCCCCAACTCATGCTCTCTCTCCCTGTATCTCTCTCTCATATAAATAAATAAAATCTTTAAAAAAAATAGTCAGGTTTCACAAAATAATAGAATGTAAGTTATTATATTATGTACACAATACATTAAAGGAATTATGAGTTTGAGTTGTGTTGCAATAATCCCATTTTTTCTCAGCTGCTCTGATTGATACATGAGAGCCTTCTAAAGATTTTAAAAATCTAAACTGATGGTGTTAGCAGTACATTTCTAATTATGATTCAGCAGTTTAGTATGACAAGAGCCATTTTTTAATATTTATATGTTCAGTTAGCAGTCTATCTTAAGGTTATGCATAGTTGGGTATTTATGGCAATTCACCACTGTTCTTTTCATAGCCAAGCCTTTAGTGTTAAGATCTTGTGTAGCAATTTCAAAATCACAATTCTTTGTGTGCTTAAAACCTGGAAAATTGGATACATGGAGTGAATAGTAGGTAGCTTCATTAGATCTACCGTTTTAATTTCTTTAAGTTTAAAGTATTGATGTAGAGTCTGTATCTATTTTCCCTGCCCCCAAATGGATTATATCCAAAATAATTTGATAATGTTAAAAGTAGGCACATTAAATATCCTTCTTCCTGGAAATAGGTGGAAAAGAGGAGAAATAGGAGAATAATGACAGTGGTATGCTGGAGACTACTAGCTCTGGAGAGTTAATTGTGTGTATCTCTTCCCAACTCTCTTACCTTGGTAGCTTGAAGTTAGCCATGGTGAGGGTAGTAACACAATGAAAATCAGCAAACATTAAAAATCAGAATCCCCTGACCAGAGAGTCAGTTTAAGTATTACCAGCGCACTGAAGATATAGGAAATAAAACTATGAGGACAGATTATAGAGAAATAGCTTGAAGCTAAAGGAGAGATTGGTTAACTTAACTTTGGTTACTCTTGAAATATAAAGTACACCTGAAAAATAATTTTGTTTGGGAGGAGTAAAAACATTTCATTGCATTTCTGCCTTAAAAAATCACTTTTCTAATTAGAAGTAGGATAACTTACTTAGCTAGTAAATTGAATAAAATTTTGGAATATTGCCATCAAGACCTAAGTTATTTGGTAATGATGATAATTTACCTTATCCCAAGTTTTACCTTTAAAAAAAAAAAGTATTGGGGCGCCTGGGTGGCTCAGTGGGTTAAAGCCTCTGCCTTCAGCTTGGGTCGTGAATCCAGGGTCCTGGGATTGAGCCCTGCGTCAGGCTCTCTTCTCAGCAGGGATCCTGCTCCCCCCCCCCCACCTTCTCTCTGCCTGCCTCTCTGCCTACTTATGATCTCTCTCTGTCGAATAAATAAATAAATTCTTTTTTAAAAAGTATTGAAAGCATCCTGAAATAATGTGAAGTCAGGGATAGTAAGTATATCTTCTAAGGAAATCAATTTGAGGAGGGAGATTTCACAGAGGATGTATGTCAAGCAAGTCTTAAATTTAAGCTGGGCCTGACAAGGGTTGCATCAAATGGGTCAGAGTTGTGACTGACAGTCTAAAGCAGGACCTGGAAGTCAGTGATCAGAAATGGAGGCAGGAGCTACAGAAACAGAGGTAGATGTTGAAATAATGTGTAAAATATTATGGAACTTTATAAAAGCAATGTCTGTCCAAAGTCGGTGTTCAGATTGTGATAGGCCAGAACTCTTATAAAGACGCATGGATTAGACCTATTTGTAAGTCAATACCTTCTTTTAATAAGGGTATCTTGGATGTCTCAAACGAACTCACCTGGTGATAATGGCCAGTACCCTCAAATCTTAAATATAACCTTTACCTACACAAATATTATCATTAGTATTTTAATACTGTGGAGAAAGTTATTCAGGTAACTTAGAGTTACAGCACTGCCAAAGATCAAAAGCATCTCTTCTCTTTCTGAATAAACCTGCTCCTAAGCAAAATTGTAGTAACATTTTTCATCTGCGTGCATCATGAGCAACAAACTATGAAGACTCATCATACATGATTAATTTTGTGTGGTAATCAAATAAAATGTACAATATCAGGCCTTTTTAACTCACATCTAATCTACATTTATTAATCTCCCACAATATTGAACACTGTACTGGATTTATCACCATATGTCATCGTATTTAATCTTTCAGAGAAGACGGGACGCCTGGGTGGCTCAGTTGGTTAAGCAGCTGCCTTCGGCTCAGGTCATGATCCCAGGGTCCTGGGATCGAGTCCCACATCGGGCTCCTTGCTCGGCAGGGAGCCTGCTTCTCCCTCTGCCTCTGCCTGCCTCTCTGTCTGCCTGTGCTCACTCGCTCTCTCTCCCTCTGTCTCTGACAAATAAATAAAATCTTAAAAAAAAAATCTTTCAGAGAAGAGTAAGTTAACTCTATTTTACAGTTAATAATATTAAATATGAATAATCATTATTGTACTGATGATAATAAGTAAAAAATTACAAACAGTTCATTTAAATGACTTTAATTAACATTAGTTTTGTATAGTCAAATAGAAGTTTTAGATTTTTTTTTAACAGCTAGCTCTTACAAAAACAAAAACCCCATTTTCTCACCTTAGTATGTACCTCTATTCCTCTTATCTCATGCCACACCTAGTGATTGTAATACTTGCCCTTTTATTGAATGATAACCTCATAGCAGATATTAAATACTTCAAGCTCCACAATGCTATAAGACATTATTATCTCTCGTTTTCAAAGGAGGAACCAAGTCTTGATGATGATAACCTTACAAAACTTGTATGTCAGAAACCAGTATTCAAAATTTATTGCAACTAACTTCAATGCCATCATTCATTAGCACTTTGCCATACTTCCCTCTATGTTCATGTGATATTCACATTCTTTCAAAAGATGTGCTACTGGAGAAATTTGATTATGGACCAGATAATGGATAAGATAAAAAGGAATAATTTTTCATTCTGTTAGATGTGATACTAGCAGCAGTTATGCAAGAAAATGTTCATTCTTTAAGTGATAAATAAAGAAATATGTAAAAGCGAAAATATTTGGTATCTGGGTTTTTCTTTGAAATATTTCAGCAAAAGAAAAGATTTACATTAAGCAAATGTGACAAAATAATGACAGTTGTCAAATTTAAGTTATGTATGCATGGGGGCTTTACCACTTAACTCTATTTTTATGTATATTTCACATTTACATAATTCTTTTTTAAGATTTTTATTTATTTATTTGACAGAGAGAGATCACAAGTAGGCATAGAGGCAGGCAGAGAGAGAAAGGATGAAGCAGGTTCCCCACTGAGCAGAGAACCCGATGTGGGGCTCAATCCCAGGACCCTGAGATCATGACCTGAGTGGAAGGCAGAGGCTTTAACCCACTGAGCCACCCAGGCGCCCCTACATAATTATTTTTAAAGAAATCATGAACCTAATACCAGCATGCCCTCCATGTCTTTATTTTTCCTCAGTTCCATCTCAGTGACTAAGGGGAGAGATTCCCATTTTCTAACCTATTTCATGTCTTCTAAGAAGTTACTCACAGCAAAACCAACTGGTCTGTACATCCTCTTTCCTGCCAGGAATGAGCTACTTTAGGTCTCAAGTGCCCAGAAGTCTTGAAGATAATGGAAAATCATGACTACAAGAAGTTAGATGCTCACTATGCCCTGTCCACCCTATCTAAATGTTACACCTGTTTCTGACACTTTCTAATACCTTTCTCAGCCATAATTTTTCCTCATACAACTTATCACTATAAGACAATATATATTTACTTGTTAATTATCTTTTCACTCCAGTATATGGCAAGAACCATGAGGAAAAGGATCTTGTCTTTCTCATCTACAGCCATATTTCAAAAAAATTGAAACAGTGTCTGAGTCAGAGAAGGCATTCCATAAATATTTACTGAATTAAAAAAAAATAAATAAGGCTAACTACAATCATTGTGGATTTCTTCCACTATTAAGGGGAAAAGTTAATACATAAGATGCATTACTGTATGCTAATGTGGAAAAGGAAAAGTTGGGAGCTCAGGAAGAGGTAGCTTCCTATAATGGCTATAATGGTGATTATGTTATAAATGTGTCCAAGTGTCAGGGACATGTGGCTGGCCTGAATAATACATTACTCATTCCCATTTTGAAGAATGGTTAAGAACATGAGGAGATACCTCTAACCATCTTCCATTTTGGATAGGGACCTCATAGACCAAGGCTAAGACCTCTGGGTCAGACCATTATAGGCTTTAGAATCTCAGTTTCTGAAGTCTCCAGAATTACTTGAGGTCAGGAAAGGTTGGTAAGAGGGCCTCAGGTCTCTTGTTCTTCAGACAGATGATGATCCTTACTCAGTGTTCATTGCTGTACATTTGTTACCTGGGTCTGGGACCAGGACTGACACTCTGCTTCAGCTTTGTTCATCTTGTCCTAGAGAAAAGAGGGGGAAAAAAAAGAAATGATTTCTTACTCTTCTACCCAATGCTTTGGAAAATTTTAGTGCTAAAGTGTATGTTACCAGTAGCAGAGCAGCCCCTTAATTGAATTAGGGGTAGAGGGAGAGAACAGGTACACACTGAGATCATGAAAGGGATAGAAGATAAAGAGGGGTGGATGTTACCAATAGAGGATAAAACAAAGACAAATTATGCCTACTTCTCAATTTGAGGCATCAATATTTGAGGTCCTACATGACTGCACTCTTAACTGCCTCTCTAAAATGTGCACTTTCAATCTCTATGGCAAATATCAAATGAAGAAAGAATTAAAATTTAATAAATAATAAAGACCTTAAAAAGGTGACCTGACATTGCAAGAGCTAGAATGGGAATAGAATATGTTGCTCCATTGTTTTATTAGGATGGAATGAATGGTATACAACATTTGTGAAATTTCTTACATGTATGGAGAAATTAGTAGGTTGTATGCAAATGGAATTAAATGTACTTTAAAAACAACTATACAAATTTAGTAGTGAGTAAAAATGTTAAAATATGGAAATTATTCCATTTTAAAGCTCATGTTTTATAAATGAAACCATCTTCTCTCTAAATTACATCATATGTTAGAGAGTGACACAACCTTACAAGCTACAACTTTATAAAAAGTAGCACCAAAACTTGACAAAAGAAAAAATGCAAGAAGAATATTTATTATAAGTACCTCAAATATTTTGTCAAGGAATTTCTAGAAATAAGAACAATTTATCTGAAGTAATAATATGTTCACTGTGCCCTACCCACAATATCAAATAAAGAA
The DNA here is from genome assembly GCF_964662115.1 of Mustela nivalis. Classification (NCBI taxonomy): domain Eukaryota; kingdom Metazoa; phylum Chordata; class Mammalia; order Carnivora; family Mustelidae; genus Mustela; species Mustela nivalis. Next base: position 56,777,268 of record NC_139040.1, on the reverse strand, counting down.
GGCAAATCCCAGATCCAGGAAAGTACCCCTTAGAGAAGAAAAACTAGGGATAGGGGACTACAAACTTCTATCAGGCATGCCTTGCTGAAATACTGCAAATGCCCCAAGGGCCATGAAGTTGGCTATCTTCTTCCCTATAGTTAAGCTTATTAATGTAAAATTTCTAGGCTACAGTGCAACTGTCCCTCAGAACAATGTATTACTTAAAATATAACCCATGAGAAATTTTACTAGTTACCAAGCACATTTAGATATAACCTTAAGAAAAACACATACTGGTAACAGGTCTTTGGGGGAGAGGATGATATAAGGCCTTGAAGCTGAGCAGCAGGGGATGCTTGGCTAGCTCAGGGTGGAATGCCACCTGCTTCATTTTTCCATTATCTCCCCTTTCTCCCCCCAAAAGCACCTGTGGCTAGTTAGATAAGTCCTTTGAATGTGCTTGTTCAACTGTAAAATTTATACTGCTTGTACAGACATATTTTGCTCTCCTTCTTGTTTATCTACAAGGCATATGACTAATGTTTGGCCTTCTTCAGCTCTTCTGTTGGTTACTGTTTCCATCTAATAAAAGAGAGACTGAGGAGTTGTTCAGGCCAACAGTCTTTTCTACTGTTGTCCCCTGCTCCCTTTCTCTTGCAGCTGACTCGTTTGTGCCTCATTCTTCTCCCGTTCGCCGACAGGAAGCGGCACTGCAGCACAGGACTGATTTTGGTTACATACTCTCCTTGGAGCAATTAAATGCTTAAATCTCTTCACCACAAATTCTACTACTCCCTCACCCCCTGCATTATATGTCCCAGTAAGAATGATTAAGACAAAATGGAATCCTTAAAGACCTATAACTAGGCTACAAATGGTTTCATGAGGTGGGAATTTTATCAAATAAGGAAAGGGAATATAAGTGGTACTAGACTAGTACAATATATCTTTTCCTTTCAAAATCGTTGATGCAATAAAATAGGACTGGGAAACTGGACCAGGGGGAAAAGCCAAAACAAAAGCCAATTCAGGCAGCTTAGAAAATTCTGCTAAGAATTTAGAATTTCTGCTCAGGAAAAGGGCTCAGGTAAAAGGTGGCACAGAACAGGTACCTCAGGCTTCTTTCTAATCTGAACATTGGATTGAAAGAGCAAAAGTGGCTTTGAAGTTCATATACACTTTGGCCCAGTGTACTGGAGCATTTTTGTTGTGTATTATCCATTAATATAAATCTTAGAGGGTTATATTTCCTGAATTATGGTCAGAAACATTAAAATCTTCACTATAGTACATCTAAAGTTGATGGGAAAATAACATCTTTTTAAATGCATAGGTGAGTTTGCAAAAAAGTAAGTGAAGGATTTCCATTTCAGTAATGAGAGTTTAGGTTATTTTTACCAACCATTCCTGAGAAAACAAATTAAAATACTGGATAACATATTTATTTTAAAAGTACCTTTAGAAGCAAGAAAGAAATATTAAGATAGTTACAAACTACCAACCAAAATTTGAAGGGAAAGTGAGAATCCAGAGAAGTAAGAACACTGAAGTTATTTGGCCCTAAGAGAGTTTGACAATAAAGGAAAATTTGAATCTTGTAAACTGGATCCTTAGAGTGTCAACCCTCTGGGTAAGAGTAAATCATAAGTATACCACATTTGTTACACAAATACATATTAACTCATCTAGAAAACCTCAAGCTATGAATTTAGTTTAACAAGGTAACAAACTTGTGGTGTCCTTAGGCATCCAGAAGCAGATGCAAGTTCTCCCTGGATGAGGTCACCTTTATTCTAAGTCTCACATTATTCCCACAATTGATTGCTCAAGGTGCAATGAGCAACACACAATAATAATCAAGTATATAAATAATCCTGGTACCAGGAGTGAAAACCAATGGAAAAATAGAAGATCCACAAAGACTTTAGATAATAAAATAATCAGAAATACCTCCAAAATAACTATGGTTACTAGGCTTAAATAATTAAAAGAGAATAATAACAATTTTTTAAAAGATTTTATTTATTTAACAGAGAGAACGAGAGAGAGAGAGTGAGAGAGAGATCACAAGTAGGCAGAGAGGCAGGTGGGGGGGGGGGACAGGCTCCCTGCTGAACAGAGAGCCCAATGTGGGGCTTGATCCCAGGATCCTGAGATCATTACCTAAGCGGAAGGTAGAGGCTTAACCCACTGAGCCACCCAGGTGCCCCTAGAATAATATCAATTTTAGAAAGAACAAGAAACCATAAAAAGTGGCTCAGATCTGACAAAGCAGATCTGATGACACTTATAAAAGTAAAAAATACAATGACAAAAATGAAATGTATGGCTTTTAAAAGGAAATTATAAGGGGTACTTGGATGGCTCAGTGGTTTAAGCCTCTTCCTTCAGCTTGGGTCATGATCCCAGGGTCCTGGGATTGAGCCCCACCTCCTCTCTGCTCAGCAGGGAGCCTACTTCCTCATCTCTCTATCTCTTTCTCCCTGCCTCTCTGCCTACTTGTGATATCTGCCAAATAAATAGATAAAATATTTTTTTAAAGGAAATTATAAATAACTGAAAATAGAATTTATGAATTGGAATATAAGTCAGAAGAAATTACCAATAATGCAAGCACAGAGAGATAAGAAGATTGAGAAGATAAAAGAGGTAGGAGATATGAAAATAGAATTAGAGTCTAACATGTGGTTAATTAGAGTACCAGAATGTGGAAAAAGAAAGGACAGGGTAGAATCAATATTTAAAGAGATAACAGCTATGAATTTTCCAGCAATGGCAAAAGATACTAAAGATTTAAGAAGTGTAATGAATCCTTAAAAATATGCATAAAAGAAACTCACACCTATCACAAATCATAATGAAAAAGCCACACACCAAAAAGAGAAAACTTTAATAACAGTCTAAGAAAAGAGACATCATCAAAAGAATGACAGGTTAACAGATATCTTGTTTCTCAGTACTGACAATGGAAATCAAGACAGTGAACTAATATATTTGTTGATCTGAAATAAACTGTTAACTTATAATTATATATCAAGTAAAAAATATTTTCAACTTTTTGAAGAACCTCCGTACTGCTCTCCAAAGTGGCTGCAACAACTCGCATTATTTATTACTTATTTATATACTTGAAAAAACTAGTATGGTTATGGCAAACAAAATAGGCTTTCTTTTTTTTTAAGATGGAAAACAAAATGTTATTCTAAAAGTAGATCTCAGTAACAAGGAAATAACAAAAGCTGGTTATTATAATAAAAAGAAAAATGAGATAAAAAGAATTTGCTTTAAATTTTTCTTCTGAAAAGTACAGAATTCTCCCTGTACTAAATTGCCAACTCTCATTTATGTGTATGGGAAGTATTCATTTTGGGGATTATCCAAAGAAAATCTAAAGTCCCGGACTCTGAGAAACAGACTGAGGGTTTGAGAAGGGAGAGGAGTAGAGGGATAGGGTAGTTGGGTGATGGGTATTAAGGAGGGTTATGTGGGTATTAAGTAGGGCATGTATTGTGATAAGCACTGGGTATTATACACAACTAATGAATCATTGAACACTACATCAAAAACTAATGATGTACTATATGTTGGCTAACTGAACATAAATAAATACATACATACATACATGTGTGGTATAATTCCCTGGGTGGAAAAATAAAGTCATAGATTGGATTCTAACATATTTACAAATTCTAAAATATTTACAAATGACCCATGTACCTGGGCTATTTTTGTCTTCAAGTAGATACATTCTCAAAGAATGCAAACAGGGTGTCTGGCTGGTGAAGTTGGTTGAGCATCCCCTTCTTGGTTTCAGCTTGGGTTGTGATCTCAGGGTCCTGAATTTGAGCCTCATGTCACACTCATTGCTCAGCATGGAGTCTTGCTTGAGATTCTTTCTGCCCCTTCAACTTGTGCTCACGCTCTCTCTCTCTCAAATAAATAAATAAATCATAAAAAGGAATGCAAATAAAATTTAATACTTGCTTAAGTTAACATAATTGGGATATAAATTTATACTTAGGAAATATGCTCCAAAGGGAAATACTGGTTTGCATCAATATTTCTATTTTTTTGCATATAGTCAAAGAATCTGACCACATCAAAGTACTGGTATTTGAAAGTAACAATAATACAGCTTATTTACAGAGAAAAGACATTAACTAAATTATTTCAAACACAAAGCACAAGCATGTCAGTGGTGCCAGAGAGTAGCTGCCCTGTACAGGGATGCCCAGTCTGCATCACCTCCTGCCACTAGCCCCTACGAATCCAAAATAAGCTTTATGTAAAATGCTTCACTATAGAAGAAGCACGTTACTTCATAGTGAAAAAGTTTCAATTCAGCAGGGTAGTATAAAAAAAGTATGCATATAATAACACAGTCTTAAATTATATAAAGCAAAACTTGACAGAAACACAAGAGAACACAAAACCATCTCATTAATTTGTTCTCATAGAACAAATAGAAATGAACTGATAAACATATGGAAGATCTGAATAAGATGATTAATAATAAATTTGACTAAGTGTTTCCAACACACTGAATAATAAAAACTGAATCCAACAACTGTAGAATAAATACATTTTAAATATTTTTAATTTAAATTCATTTGTCAACATATAGTACATAATTAGTTTCAGATGTAGTGTTCAGCAATTTATCAGTTGCCTATATCACCCAGTGTTCATTACATGAAGTGCCCTCCTTAATGCCCATCACCTAATTACCCCATTCCCACACCCACCTCCCCTCCAGCAACTCTCAGTTTGTTTCCTATAGTTAAGAGTCTCTCATGTTTTGTTTCCCTCTCTGATGACTTCCCCTTCATTTTTCCCTCCCTTCCCCTATGATCCTCTGTGCTGTTTCTTATATTCCACATGTTGATGAAAACTGTCTTTCTCTGATTGGCTTATTTTGCTCAGAATAATACCCTCCAGTTGTATCCATGTCGATGTAGATGGCTAAGTAGTAGTCCATTGTATATACACAATATCTTCTTTATCAATTCCTCTGTCAATGGACATCTGGGCTCTTTCTACAGTTTGGCTATTGTGGACATTGCTGCTATGAACATTGGAGGGCAGGTGCCCTTTGGATCACTGCATTTGTATCTTTGGAGTAATTAATATAATTAATTACTATACTCTATACTTAGTAGTGCAATTGCTGGGTTATAGGGTAGCTCTATTTTTAACTTCTTGAGGAACCTCCATACTGTTTTTCAGAGTAGCTGCATCAACTTGCATTCCCACCAGTACTATAAAAGTGTGCCCCTATCTCCACATCTACGCCCACATTTGTTGTTTCCTGTCTTGTTAATTTAGCCATTCTGACCAGTGTAAGGTTGCATCTCATTGTGGTTTTGGTTTTTATTTCCCTGATGCCAAGTGATATGGTATATATTTTCATGTGTCTGTTGGCCATTTGAGTGTCTTCTTTGGGAATGTCTGTTCATCTCTTTTGCCTATTTCTTGACTGGATTGTTTATTTTTTGGGGGTGTTAAATATATACTTTTACATGCATTGTGTTTAAGTTCCAGAACTGGGTCTTGAAGCTTGTTCTAGCAAATTCAGAGATCTGTATCTTAAGGTGGGATGCATGGTAAGCAAACTAATACTGGAGCTAAGGCAGATGGTGATTCATGCCATTAAGTGGTAAAGCCTTTGGTAAAAAAAAAAAAAATCTCCTACAATAACTGGGGAAATAAATCATGTTATATCCACAAATTTCAAAGAATTAAATGCACATAGGGCATGTTTCCTAGAAATACTTATCAAGACAAAAAAAGAGTTGGAAAGAGGGTTGATGGGAGGGAGAAAGGAAAAGGAGAAGGGAAAGAGAGAATATGTGAGAGGAAAACAGATAACAAATATCAGGAATAAAAAAGGAGTTAGTGCTAGGTTATAGATATTACAAATATAAATAGCTATAATGGATAGATAAGATTAACTGAATAAATTTGAAAATGCAGAAGGAATGGGCAAACTCCCCTAAAGATACATTTTTTTTTAGATTTTATTTTATTTATTTGACAGAGAAGGAGAGAGATCACAAGTAGGCAGAGAGGCAGGCAGAGACAGAGGAGGAAGCAGGTTCCCTGCTGAGCAGAGAGCCTAGATGTGGGGCTCGATCCCAAGACCCTGAGATCATGACCAGAGCTGAAGGTAGAGGCTTAATCCACGGAGCCACCTAGGTGCCCCAAAGATACATTTTTCTAAATTGACTCATATAGAAGTAGAAAACCTCAGTAGTACTATGACCATTAATACAGCTAAATAAGTTGCTAATTTTTTTCTACAAAGAAAACTGCATACTTAGGTGGCTTAGATAATTTCCACCAAATATTCAAAAATGAAATACCTTTATTGTTACACAAAATTTTCAAGAGAATAAGTAAAAGAGGAAACACCCCCACTATTCATTTCAGAATATCTGTGATACCAAAACCTATCAAGGATTATATGAGAAAATACTTTATTAAAATTAACATCACTCATGAACAAAGATATGTAAGTCCTAAATCGTATCTAATAAAAAGAATAAAGGAATGTATAAAATGACATGTCATTGAGCTTTTACCTGGAAAGCAAAATTTGTTTAACATTAGGATGTTAAGTAATTCATCATTTTAACAGATTGAAAGAGAAAATTTGCAAACTTTTCTCAATGGATTAAATAATGTTTGACAAAATTCAACATATTTTTTATTTAAGTATTGTTAACACACAATGTTACATTAGTTTCATTTCAGTTGTCACATCCATCACTATGCAACAATATTACAATCCTATTACCTATACTCTTTATGCTGTACCTTGCATCCCCATGACTTGTTCATTTCATTACTTAAAGCTAAAATACAAACAAAAGTCTTAGTAAAGGAAAAACAAAAGTAAATTTGATCTGATTCTGGGTATCTAGTCCAAAAAAATGGAAGCAAATTTACATAAGTTTTCATATTTCATGATGAAATACCAAAAAAAAATCTAACTGTGAAAGACAAAAGTATAAAGATTTTAAAAGAAAATACAATTAGATCTTTTTTTTTTTTTTTTTACAATTAGATCTTGATGTCAAGGTAGGGAGAAACTTTTTATTTATTTTTAATTTTTTAAAAGATTTATTTATTCATTTGACAGAGAGAGAGAGCACACAAGCAGGGGGAGCAGCAGGCAGAGGAAGAGAGAGAAGAAAGCATAAAATTTATGAGATGCTGTGAAAACACTGTTTAGGGAAAATTTTAACTCTAAATACATAGAGCAAAAATTTAAAAAACAAAAAGATCTTCAATGAGTGACCTAAGTCTATACTTTCAGGGACTAGAAAATACCAACTTTGAGAAGATTAACAAAATGGACAAACCTTTAGTTATATTGGCTAACAAAAAGAAAAAAATAGAGGAGACTCAAATTATTAAATTGGAAATTAAATTTGGGGCATTACTACTAATTTCATATTTATATACCAATGAATTGGGTAATCAGATGAAATGGATGGATTTCTAGAAACAATATACAAAAACTGATTCATGAAGAAATAAAAATCTGAATAGACCTATAACTGGTGTGGAGGTTGAATCAGTAATCAAAAGCCACCCCCCCAAAAAAGGTCCCCGGCCAAAAGGCTTAATTGGTGAAATCTAACAAATATTTAAGAATTGCCAGCAGCCCTTCTCAGTTTTTTCCAAAATCTTTAAGAGGAGAGAATGCTCTCTAACTCATTCTATGAAGGCTGTTAAAGCCAGACAAGGAAATTACAAGAAAAGAAAACTACAGAACAATATCTCTTATGACTATTGATGCAAAATGCCTTAACAACATACTAGCCAACCAAATTAAGCAGCACATTAAAAAAACACATACACTATGATCTCACTGATTCAACATAATATTGTCAGTTGTAGTCAGTGCACTAAGGCAATAAAAGACATAAAAGGCATCCAAATTTGAAAGAAGTAAAATTATTTCTGTTGGTAGATAGCATGATATTATATGTAGAAAACCCTAAGGATTTCACAAAGAAATGTTAAAGTTAATAAATTTTTAGGATACAAAATCAACACAAAAAAAATCTGTTGTATTTCTATACACTAACACTGAACAATCCATAAAGGAAATTCAAAATAATTCAATTTATAATAACACTTAAAAGAATAAATTTTAGGAATAAATTTAACCAAAGAGACAAAAGACTGGAACATTGAAAATTATAACACATTACTGAAATAAATAAGATAAAAATAAATGGAAAGAATCCCACTTTCATGGATTGGAAGACTTAATATAGTTAAGGTGACTATACCACCCAAAGCAATCTACAGATTCAATGTAATCCTTATCAAAATTCCAAAAGCATTTTTTTGCAAAAATAGAAAATTTGCATATGGAATCTCAACAAAACAAGTATAGCCAAACAATCTTGAAAAAGAATTAAAAAGTCCATGGCCTCATGCTTTCTGATTTCAAAACTTACCACAAAGCTACAATAATCAAAACACAATGTTATTCACATAAAGACAGATACATAGACCAATAGTATAGAATAGATATCCTAAATAGAATTTTTTGCATACATGGTTAAATGATTTTTGAGAAACGTGCCAAGACCATTCTAAAAAACTGGATATTTACATGCAAAAAAATAAAGTTGGAATCTTAAGTTACATCATGTACAAAAAAATAACTCAAAGTGGATTAAAAATCTAAACATAAGAGCTACACCACTTTTAAAAGAAAACATAGGGTAAATATAACATTAGGTTTGGTGATGATTTCTTGAATATGACATTCAAAGCACAGGCAACAAAAAAATAGAGAAATTGAATTTTATCAAAATTAAAAACTTTTGTACATCAAAGGACACTAGCAAGAAGGTGAAAAGAAAATTCACATAATGGGAGAAAATATTTGGAAATCAAGTATCTGGTAAGTGATTAATTTCCAGAATATATAAAGAACTTCTACAATTCAACATCAACAACTACAACAGTAACAACAAATAAAGCCTAATTCAAAAAAATGGGCAGAAGTCTTGAATATAAATTTCTCCAGAGAAGATACACAAAAGGCCAATAAGCTAATGAAAATATGCTAAATATCACTAGCTGTTAGGGGAATACAAATAAAATACCATAATGAGATATAACCTCACAACCATTGGTATTGCTATCATAAAAAAGGAAAAAAACAAGTGTTTGGGCAGATATGAAGAAATTGGAACACTTGTGCATTGCCAGTGAAAATGTAAAATGGTGCAGCAGCTGTGAAAATCAGTATGGCAGTTTTTCAAAAATTAAGCATAAAATTAACATGTGTTCCAGTAATTCCACTTTAAGATATACCCAAAATAATGGAAAGCATGGACTCAGACAAATCATCGTACACCAATGTTCACAGCAGCATTATTTATGATATCCAAAAGCACAACTAAAAGCCAGTCCAAATGTCCATCAATGGATGAATGAGTAAACAAAATGTGAAATATATATATATAATATATAATATATGTATTAATATATGCATATATGTATATGTGCTTATACTTACAAATACAGAAGAATATTATTCAGCCTTGAAAAGAAGGAAATTCTGACAAATGTACAGCATGGATGAATCTTAAGGTTATTATTCTAAGGGACAAATATTGTGTGATTCCTAGGATGGACAAATTCATAAAGACACAAAGTATAATAGAGATTACCAGGGACTAGGAACTCTTTCTTAAGAACTACAGAGTTTCTTTTTGAGATGAGGAAAAAGTTCTGACAATAACAAGTGCTAGGGAGAATGGAGGCAACCAGCCCTCTCATAAATGTAGGAGTATAAAACAATACAAATATTTATCATTGGGAATATATTACAATAAGGGTACAAGGATGACACAAAATTAAGAGATTTCAATTGTATGAATAATGACTTTTTCAGTTGAAGTGTCTAAACAGGGTTGTTATTATTATGGTTTGTGTATGCCTGAAGTATTTTATTATTTAAAGAAATAAAGAATAAGTCATTGAAAAGGTGGTTTGTAAAGATGTGAGTTCTAATGTGACTAAACTTCAGCTATTCAAATGTAATTCCTCTGAAAAAATCTCCAAAACTCCTCATAGCTAATTCAGTCATTAGAAGTAAAGCCAGAAAAAAAAGAAAAGAAAAAGAAAGAACAAAGCCAGAACCAGTTTCTGGATCCTGAAATGTCTCTAATAAATTTTCATGATAACGGATTTTCTATTTCCATGACAGTTTCACGTAGAGCACCTGGACCATTAAGAATATGCTAAGCCTGGGGGAGGAGTCAAGATGGCAGAGAAGTAGCAGGCTGGAACTAATTCAGCTAGCAGGAGATCAGCTAGATAGCTTATCTAAAGATTACAAACACCTACAAATCCATCGGCAGATCGAAGAGAAGAAGAACAGCAATTCTAGAAACAGAAAATCAACAACTTTCTGAAAGGTAGGACTGGCGGAGAAGTGAATCCAAAGCGACGGGCAGATAGACCCCGGGGGGAGGGGCCGGCTCCCGGCAAGCAGTGGAGCAATGGAGCACAAAATCAGGACTTTTGAAAGTCTGTTCCGCTGAGGGACATTGCTCCAGAGGCTAAACCGGGGTGAAGCCCATGCAGGGTCAGCGTGGCCTCAGGTCCTGCAGGGTCACAGAGGGATCAGGAGTGTCTGAGTGTTGCAGAACTTGCAGGTATTAGAACGGCAAAGCCAGCTACAGAGAAAGAGCTGACAGTGAGCTCCCAGCTAAGGGTTACCTTGAACAGGTCGCAGGCTCCGTGAGCTCGGAGCGCAGCTGGAGGTCAGGAAGTTGGGAGTTACTGGGCGCTGTTCTCTGAGGGTGCACTGTGGAGTGGGGCCCCAGGCTCTCAGCTCCTACAGACCAGAGAACAGGAGGCCACCATTTTTATTTCCGTCCTCCAGAACACTACGGAAAATGCTCAGGGAACAAAAGCTCCTGAAAGCAAACCTGAGCGGATTACTCAGCCCGGCCCCTGGTAAGGGCAGTGCCATTCTGCCTGAGGCAAAGACTTGAGAATCACTACAACAGGCCCCTCCTCCAGAAGATCAACAAGAAATCCAATCAAGACCAAGTTCACCTACCAAGGAGTACAGTTTCAATACCAAGGAGAGCAGCAGAATTCCAAAGGAGGAGAAAACAAAAGCACAGGCTTTTGTGGCTTTCTCCCCATGATTCTTTTAGTCTTGCAGTTAATTTAATTTTTTTTTCTTTTGCAATTTTTTTCTTCTCTTCTTCTGCTAAAATTTTTTTTAACTTTTACCATTTTCTTTTTTAACATTTTTAGCTAGTATATCTAATATATATATATATATATATATATATATATATATATATATTATTTTTTTCCTTTTTATACATTTTCTTTATTCGTCTTCTTTTTTTAATTGTTTCCTTTCTTTTTTTCTTTATTCTTCTTTTTTAATTGTTTCTTTTCTTTTTTTTTTCTTCCTGAACCTCTTTTTATCCCCTTTATCCCCCCTCCCAATTTAGGATATCTTCTGATTTGGTTAAAGCATATTTTCCTGGGATTGTTGCCACCATTTTAGTATTTTACTTGCTCCTTCATATACTCTTATCTGAACAAAATGAAAAGGCGGAAAAATTCACCACACACACACACACACAAAAAAAAAACACAAGAGGCAGTATCAAAGGCTAGGGACCTAATCAATACAGATATTGGTAATATGTCAGATCTAGAGTTCAGAATGACAATTCTCAAGGTTCTAGCAGGGCTCGAAAAAGGCATGGAAGATATTAGAGAAACCCTCTTGGGAGATATAAAAGCTCTTTCTGGAGAAATGAAAGAACTAAAATCTAACCAAGTTGAAATTAAAAAAGCCATTAATGAGGTGCAATAAAAAATGGAGGCTCCCACTGCTAGGAGAAATGAGGCAGAAGAAAGAATTAGTGATATAGAAGACCAAATGACAGAGAATAAAGAAGCTGAGCAAAAGAGGGACAAACAGCTAGTGGACCACGAGGGGAGAATTCAAGAGATAAGTGATGCCATGAGATGAAACAACATTAGAATAATTGGGATTCCAGAATAAGAAGAAAGAGAGAGGAGAGCAGAAGTTATACTGAGAGAATTATTGGAGAGAATTTCCCCAATATGGCAAAGAGAACAAGCATTAAAATCCAGAAGGTGCAGAGAACCCCCCTCAAAATCAACAAGAATAGGTCCATACCCCATCACCTAATAGTAAAATTTACAAGTCTTAGTGACAAAGAGAAAATCCTGAAAGCAGCCTGGGAAAAGAAGTCTGTAACATACAATGCTAAAAATATTAGATTGGCAGCAGACTTATCCAAAGAGACCTGGCAGGCCAGAAAGAGTTGACATGATATATTCAGAACACTAAACGAGAAAAACATGCAGCCAAGAATACTATATCCAGCTAGGCTATCATTGAAAATAGAAAGAGAGATTAAAAGCTTCCAGGACAAACAAAAACTGAAAGAATTTGCAAACACCAAAACAGCTCTACAGAAAATATTGAAAGGGGGACGCCTGGGTGGCTCAGTTGGTTGGACGACTGCCTTCGGCTCATGTCATGATCCTGGAGTCCTGGGATCGAGTCCCGCATTGGGCTCCCAGCTCCATGGGGAGTCTGCTTCTCTCTCTGACCTTCTCCTCGTTAATGCTCTCTCTCACTGTCTCTCTCTCAAGTAAATAAATAATATCTTTAAAAAAAAAAAGAAAATATTGAAAGGTGTCCTCTAAGCAAAGAGAGAGCCTACAAGTTGTAGATCATAAAGAAACAGAAAAAATATACAGTGACAGTCACCTTACAGGCAATACAATGGCACTAAATTCATATCTCTCAATAGTTAACCTGAATGTTAATGGTCTAAATGCCCCAACCAAAAGACACAGGGTATCATAATGGATAAAAAACACAAAACCCATCTATATGTTGCCTACAAGAAACTCATTTAAGCCTGAAGACTCCTCCAGATTTAAAGTGAGGGAGTGGAAAAGAATTTACCATGCTAATGGACATCAGAAGAAAGCAGGAGTGGCAATCCTTATGTCAGATCAATTAGATTTCAAGCCAAAGACTATAATAAGAGATGAGGAAGGACATTATATCATACTCAAAGGGTCTGTCCAACAAGAAGATCTAACAATTTTAAATATCTATGCCCCTAATGTGGGAGCAGCCCACTATATTAACCAATTAATAACAAAATCAAAGAAACACATCAACAATAATACAATAGTAGTAGGGGACTTTAACACTCCCCTCACTGAAATGGACAGATCAACCAAGCAAAAGATCAACAAGGAAATAAAGGCCTTAAACGACACACTGGACCAGATGGACATCACAGATATATTCAGAACATTTCATCCCAAAGCAACAGAATACACATTCTTCTCTAGTGCACATGGAACATTCTCCAGAATAGATCACATCCTCAGTCCTAAATCAGGACACAGCCGGTATCAAAAGATTGGGATCATTTCCTGCATATTCTCAGACCACAATGCTCTAAAGCTAGAACTCAACCACAAGAGGAAGTTTGGAAAGAACCCAAATACATGGAGACTAAACAGCATCCTTCTAAAGAATGAAGGGGTCAACTAGGAAATTAAAGAAAAATTGAAAAAAATCATGGAAACAAATGATAATGAAAACACAATTGTTAAAAATCTATGGGACACAACAAAGGCAGTCCTGAGAGGAAAATATATAGCGGTACAAGCATTTCTCAAGAAACAAGAAAGGTCTCAGGTACACAACCTAACCCTACACCTAAAGGAGCTGGAGAAAGAACAAGAAAGAAACCCTAAGCCCAACAGGAGAAGAGAAATCATAAAGATCAGAGCAGAAATCAATGAAATAGGAACCAAAAAAAAAAAAAAAAACCAATAGAACAATTCAACGAAACTAGGAGCTGGTTCTTTGAAAGAATTAATAAGATTGATAAACCCCTGGCCCGACTTATCAAAAAGAAAAGAGTAAAGACCCAAATAAATAAAATCATGAATGAAAGAGGAGAGGTCACAACTAACACCAAAGAAATACAATTATAAGAACATACTATGAGCAACTCTACACCAACAAATTGGACAATCTGGAAGAAATGGGTGCATTCCTAGAAACATATAAACTACCACAACTGAACCAGGAAGAAATAGAAAGCCTGAACAGACCCATAACCAGTAAGGAGATTGAAACAGTCATTAAAAATCTCCAAACAAACAAAAGCCCAGGGCCAGACGGCTTCCCGGGGGAATTCTACCAAACATTTAAAGAAGAACTAATTCCTATTCTCCTGAAACTGTTCCAAAAAATAGAAATGGAAGGAAAACATCCAAACTCATTTTATGAGGCCAGCATCACCTTGATCCCAAAACCAGACAAGGATCCCATCAAAAACAGAGCTATAGACCAATATTCTTGATGAACACAGATGTGAAAATTCTCACCAACATACTAGCCAATAGGATTCAACAGTACATTAAAAGGATTATTCACCACGACCAAGTGGGATTTATTCCAGGGATGCAAGGTTGGTTCAACATCCACAAATCAAGCAATGTGATACAACACATCAATAAAAGAAAGAACAAAAACCATATGTAACTCTCAATAGATGCTAAAAAAGCATTTGACAAAGTACAGCATCCCTTCCTGATCAAAACTCTTCAAAGTGTAGGGATAGAGGGCACATACCTCAATATCATCAAAGCCATCTATGAAAAACCAACCGCAAGTATCATTCTCAATGGAGAAAAACTGAAAGCTTTTCCGCTAAGGTCAGGAACATGGCAGGGATGTCTATTATCACCACTGCTATTCCACATAGTACTAGAAGTCCCAGCCTCAGCAATCAAACAACAAAAGGAAATTAAAGGCATCCAAATCGGCAAAGAAGATGTCAAACTATCACTCTTTGCAGATGATACTTTATGTGGAAAACCCAAAAGACTCCACTCCAAAACTGCTAGAACTTGTACAGGAATTCAGTAGTGTCAGGATATAAAATCAATGCACAGAAATCAGTTGCATTTCTCTACACCAACAACAAGGCAGAAGAAAGAGAAATTAAGGATTCAATCCTATTTACAATTGCACCCAACACCATAAGATACCTAGGAATAAACATAACCAAAGAGACAAAGAATCTATACTCAGAAAACTATAAAGTACTCACGAAAGAAATTGAGGAAGACACAAAGAAATGGAAAAATGTTCCATGCTCTTGGATTAGAAGAATAAATATTGTGAAAATGTCTATGCTACCTAAAGCAATCTACACATTTAATGCAATTCCTATCAAAGTACCATCCATCTTTTTAAAAGAAATGAAACAAACAATAGTAAATTTTTTTAAAAGATTTTACCTATTTACTTGACAGACAGAGATTACAAGTAGGCAGAGAGGCAGGCAGAGAGAGAGAGGAAGAAACAGGCTCCCCATGGAACAGAGAGCCCAATGTGGGGCTTGATCCCAGGACTGGGATCAAGACCTGAGCCGAAGGCAGAGGCTTCAACTCACTGAGCCATCCAGGTGCCCAACAATCCTAAAATTTATATAGAACCAGAAAAGACCTCGAATAGTCAAAGGAATATTGAAAAAGAAAGCCAATGTTGGTGGCATCACAATTCCGGACTTCAAGCTCTATTACAAAGCTGTCATCATCAAGACAGCATGGTACAGGCACAAAAATAGACACATAGATCAATGGAACAGAATAGAAAGCCCAGAAATAGACCCTCAACTCTACAGTCAACTAATCTTCGACAAAGCAGAAAAAAATTTCCAATGGAAAAAAGACAGGCTCCTCAATAAATGGTATTGGGAAAATTTGACAGCCACATGCAGAAAAATGAAATTGGACCATTTCCTTACACCACACACGAAAATAGACTCAAAATGGATGAAGGACCTCAATGTGAGAAAGGAATCCATCAAAATCCTTGAGGAGAACACAGACAGCAACCTCTTTGACCTCAGCCACAGCAACATCTTAGGAACATAGCCAAAGGCAAGGGAAACAAGGGCAAAAATAAACTTTCGGGATTTTATCAAGATCAAAAGCTTTTGCACAGCCAAGGAAACAGTTAACAAAACCAAAAGACAACTGACAGAATGAGAGAAGATATTCACAAACGACATATCAGATAGCAGGATAGTGTCCAAAATCTATAAAGAACTTAGCAAAGTCAACACCCAAAGAACAAATAATCCAATCAAGAAATGGGCAGAGGTCATGAACAGACATTTCTGCAAAGAGTACATCCAGATGGCCAACAGACACATGAAAAAGTTCTCCACATCATTCAGCATCAGGGAAATACAAATTAAAACCACAATGAGATACAACCTCACACCAGTCAGAATGGCTAAAATCAACAAGTCAGGAAATTACAGATGCTGGCGAGGATGCGGAGAAAGGGGAACCCTCCTTCACTGTTGGTGGAAATGCAAGCTGGTGCAACCACTCTGGAAAACAGCATGGAGGTTCCTCAAAATGTTGAAAATAGAACTGCCCTATGACCCAGCAATTGCACTATTGGGTATTTACCCTAAGGATTACAAACATAGTGATCCATAGGGGCACGTACACCTAAATGTTTATAGCAGCAATGTCCACAATAGCCAAACTATGGAAAGAACCTAGATGTCCATCAACAGAAGAATGGATCAAGAAGATGTGGTATATATACGCAATGGAATACTATGCAGTCATCAAAAGAAATGAAATCTTGCCATTTGCGACAATGTGGGTGGAACTAGAGCATATCATGCTTAGCGAAATAAGACAAGTGGAGAAAGACAACTATCATATGATCTCCCTGATATGAGGAAGTGGTGATGCAACAATGGTGGGTAAGGGGGTAGGAGAAGAATAAATGAAACAAGATGGGATTGGGAGGAAGACAAACCATAAGTGACTCTTTTTTTTTTAAGATTTTTTCTTTATTTATCTGACAGAGATCACAAGTAGGCAGAGAGGCAGACAGAGAGAGAGGAGGAAGCAGGCTCCCTGAAGAGCAGAGAGCCCGATGTGGGGCTCGATCCCAGGACCCTGGGATCATAACTGAGCCGAAGGCAGAGGCTTAACCCACTGAGCCACCCAGGTGCCCCCATAAGTGACTCTAATCTCACAAAACAAACTGAGGGTTGTTGGGGGGAGAGGGGTAGGGCGAAGGGGGGTGGGGTTATGGACATTGGGGAGGGTATGTGCTATGGTGAGTGCTGTGAAGTGTGTAAACCTGGTGATTCATAGACCTGTACCCCTGTGGATAAAAATAGATGTTTATAAAAAAATTAAAAATTAAAACAAGAATATGCTAAGCCTGATGATAGGTATGTGTCATGAACCCCATTTGAAGAAATCAAGAAATAAGCCATTTCCTTTAGAGCTCTAAATTCTTAGGTACTTACTGTTCACAGATTCTCCATATCCTAAATTGCACACCAATGTTCACAGCAGCATTATTTATGAAAGCCAAAAGCACAATTAAAAGCCAGTCCAAATGTCCATCAATGGATGAATGATAAACAAAATGTGAAATATATATTATATATATAATATATATATTATAAATGTATTAATATATGCATATACGTATATGTATCCTAAAAGATTCAAAATGTCCAAATTCAAATCTTTTGGCGTAATAACTATTTTATCTTTTAAAAAAGCAATTAACATCTCTTCATTGTTTTAAACTCTCCAGGGTCTTGAATCTTAATTTCTGGCTAGGTTCTCCTGACCCTTGACCTTTCAAAACCATCTGTAAATTGTTCAGATTCCAACCTTATCAATAAGAGATGAAGCCTCAGGGCCCATTCCATCCTTTAACACTACCATCAAGAAAAAAAATAATATCTAAAAATTTCCTCCCTTTATAATTAACAATTTGCCAAATGAAAAAGGTTTTAGGAGTCCAATTCTTTTTCTATTATTATGGTAAGAACACTTAACATGAAATTTACACTCAATAAAAGTGCACAATATAGTATTATTTATTATAAGCACAATGCTGTACAACAGATCTGTATACTTTATTCATCTTGTAAAACTGAATCTTTGTATCTGTCAAATTGCAACTCTTCAACTTCCCTTCCTCTCAGCCCCTGACAACCACGATTTTATTGTCTGTTTTTATAAGTTTAACCATTTTAGATACATTATGTAGTGGAATCACACAGTGTCTGTCCTGCAGATTTGATTGTTTCATTTAGCATAATGCCTACCATTTTCATCCATGTTGTCATCTATGGCAGGATTTCCTTCTTTAAAAAAAAAAATTGTACTTATTTGTTTAAGAGACAGAGAGAGAGAATGAGTAGTGGGGAGGGGGAGAGGGAGAGAGAGTGGAGTGGACTCCATGCTGAGCTGGAAGCTTGATGTAGGGCTCAAGCTTGGTGTAGGACCCAGAGATCATGACCTGAGCCAAAGAAAGATGCTTAACCAACTGAGCCACCCAGAGACCCCAAGATTACCTTCTTTTTTTTTTGAAAATTTTATTTATTTATTTGTCAGAGATAGAGAGAGAGAGCACAAGTAGGGGGAGCAGCAAGCAGAGCAGGCAGAGGGAGAAGAAGGCTCCCCACTAAGCAAAGAGCCCCAAGCAGTAATCCATCCCAGGACCCTGGGATCATGATCTGAGCTCAAGGCAGAGGCTCAACTGACTGAGTCATCCAGAGACTGAGGATTACCTTCTTTTTAATAACATTTGTATGTATACACCACATTTCCTTTATCCATTCATCCTTTGATGGAGACTTACATTGTTTCAATATTTTAGCTATTATGTATAATTCTGCAGTGAACATGGGAGTGTAGATATCTTTGAGATCCTGATTTCAATATTTTGGGATATATATATCCCAAAGTACTGAAATACACACACACACACACACACACACACACACACACATACAAACTATATCTATATCTATATATAGATATAGATATAGATATAGATAGATATAGATGATGATATATGTATACAGATATATATAGATATATCCAGATATGGGATTGCTGAATCATATGGATTCAGCCATTGGAAAAACTGGATATCCACATGCAATAGAATTAAACTGGGCCTTTATCTCACATAATATACAAAATCAACTCAAATGGATTAAAGAATTATACTAAGACCTGAAATTGTAAAAGTCCCAGAAATTGTAAAAGTCCCAGAAGAAAACATATTAGGGATGTTTTTGGCATTTGCCCATGTAACGATTTCTTGGATATAACACTAAAAGCACAAGCAACAAAAGCAAAAATAAACAAATGGACTAAGTCAAGCTAAAAAGAAAAAACAAAAACAAACAAACAAAAAAAACCTTGCACATCTAAGGAAATACTCAGCAGGAAAAAGGCAACCTATGGAATGGGAGAAAACATTTATATACCTTATATCTGAAATGGCATTAACATCCAAAATATATAAGTAACTCATACAATTCAATTTTTAAATAGAAATAACCTGGTTAAAAATGGGCAAAGGATTTGAAAAGAGACTTCTATAGAGATGATATGCAAATGGCTAACATGTAAATAAAAAGATATTTAATATCATTAATGAGATATCACCTCACACCTGTTAGTATAGCTATTACCAAAAAACAAAAGATAGAAAGTGTTGGCAAGCATGTGGAGAAATTGGAGCCCTTGTACACTGTTGGTGGGAATGTAAATGGTGCAGCCACCATGGAAAACAGTATGGAGGTTCCTTAAATGATTAAAAATACAATTACTATAAGATAGCAAAAGGTACTTAAGTCTCTAGATGCTTTCAGTATACTGAGTTGCAGACAGAGAATGAATTTGAAAATGTTTTTAGGGCGCCTGGGTGGCTCAGTGGTTAAGCCGCTGCCTTCGGCTCAGGTCATGATCTCAGGGTCCTGGGATCGAGTCCCGCATAGGGCTC
This sequence comes from Mustela nivalis, assembly GCF_964662115.1. Classification (NCBI taxonomy): domain Eukaryota; kingdom Metazoa; phylum Chordata; class Mammalia; order Carnivora; family Mustelidae; genus Mustela; species Mustela nivalis. The sequence continues at coordinate 56,757,353 of NC_139040.1, read as the reverse complement.
TCTGCTCAGCAGGGAGCCTGCTTCCTCCTCTCTCTCTCTCTCTGCCTGCCTCTCTGCCTACTTGTGATTTCTCTCTGTCAAATAAATAAATAAAATCTTTAAAAAAAAAAAAAAGAAAAGAAAATGTTTTTAGAGTTTGTTCTATAAGGGAGGGGGATGGAGGGATAGTTGAGTCTGGTGATGGGTATTAAGAAGGGCATGGATTGCATGGAGCAGTGGGTATTCTATGCAAACAATGAATCATGGAACACTACATCAAAAACTAATGGTGTACTGTATGGTGAGAAACATAAAACAATAAAAAAAATAAAAAATAAAAATAAAGAGTTTGTTCAGTAAAGCCCAGTACCCTGGATACTTAATAATCAGGATTAGCAAATTTACAAATAATTACTACCCCTTAAAAAGCTCTGCTCTGGGGTCATGCCTAGGGTTAAATGCCATGATGCTAAAAGGTATGGGCTAACATCCTCTGCCACAAGGACCAGAAGCAAGAATAGGAAAGTAGCAGTTCATAATCCAAGGACTAAACTCCAGTCAAATTAAATATGTAGGGACACCTGGGTGGCTCAGTCAGTTAAGTGACTGACTCTTGATTTCAGCTCAGGTCATGATCTCACAGTCATGAGATCCAGCCCTGTGTCTGGCTCTGTGCTCAGCATGGAGTCTATATGAGTCTCTCTGTCCCTCTCCCTCCACCCCTCCTCCTGCTCCCTCTTTCTCTTTCTCAAAAAAATAATAAAATCTTTTTAAAAAATTGAATGTATAAAGGTATCAAGCATTGAAAATAGAAAAACTGAGTATAACGTTGTTTGAAAGGTTTAACAGAAATGGAAGTTTGATTGTTTCCTGAATTCTGTTTTAGATAGAACTAAAATGCTCTCTATCCTAGACTGAAAGCTACATGAGCACAGTCACCATTTGCAAAGTGTTTACCATTAATTTCCTTGTACCTTGTACATTGCTTAGCATATAGTAACAACTTAACAAATATTTGTTGAGTAAGTGAATCAATATTTCTCTGATGCTGACCATTCATTCATTGTTCATTACCAAGAGTTATTAGGCAAAAAGTTCTGGCTTTCAAAAACCCAATACCATCAGCTTCATACTGATGTTCCAGTGGGGCTCAGACCATAGTGTTCCATCATGTGATTTTTCAGGGTCCCAGAACTTGCTTAGTTATTAGGATCATGTCCTGTTTTAACAGTCTTTTTAGTGAGATCTAAAACAAATGTCATCCCAGTGTAATAACATGCATATGGATCTAATGAAGAACTTCTGGATTTGGACCCCAACTTTCCATAAACTAACTGTATTCCTTTAAGTATACCAGATCAACAAAGTACATCCCACTGAAAAAACAAGGGGGTTAAGCTAGGCTATCTTTAAATATATTTTCAGCACAATGTTGAAATCTTGAGAAAGTGACATGTTGTAAGTACAAATAACTAACTATTTCTCCTGAATGTCAATGATGATAGCACTTACTATTTGTTAAATGTTTCATATGAATTATTTTAAAAGTTCCAATTTTTTCATTTAAATATTTATATTTTGATTCAAATTTAAGGGCCTTAATAATATATGCTTCTTTTCTGATTAACACATGTTTATTTTGGAAAATTCACAAAATAAAAAAATATCACAAAGCAAAAAATTGATAAATTTTGGTGCATACCATTCAAGTATATGTGTATGTGAATTTGTACTTGTATATAATTAAATTTGAATTATAGTGAAATTCTATTTTACAATTTCTCACTCAACATAAAGTGAACTTTTCTCTATGACTTTTAATTACTGCATATTATTAAATTGTACAGCCTACCATAATTTAATCAATCTCTATTTCTAAATATGTTGGTTGTCTTCAAATATTGTGACATTACAATACTGCAATGAATACTTTTAGGCAAAATTATTTGAATTTATGGGTCAAAGATTATGCACATTTTTGCTTAATACATATTGCCAAATTTCTTCTCAGAAAGATTTTAGCAATTTATGATATGATCACCAGTAGGCCTTTCATTTTACCTTTTAAAAACTCTACTATTAGAGAGGACAAGATGGCGGGGGAGTAGGAGGAGGCGCCTTTTCAGCCGGTACCCCAAAGTGAGCTGATTACCTACCAAAGAACTCCATTCACCCATGAAATCAGCCTGAGATCAGAATTATACACGTCTGGATCTCTACAGGGGCAGAAGACGCCAGCGGGCAGGTAAAGTGGAGTGGGAACGGCGACTGATATCGGAAGATAAACAAAAGGGGGAGGGAGCCACCAGAGGCGACCTGTTGGAAAGTAATACCCCAATACGAATGAGAGTGCCCTGCATCTAGGGACCAGCATTAACTTGGAGACTGGTTGAAAGCACTCCAAAAGAGCAAAGGATCGCGGGGGGAAATTGTGGGAATTGGGGCGGCTAGGGACAGTCCCCGGTCCCAGGACAGCCTCCCCAGTGCTGAGCCAGAGAGAGTGCGGCAGAGAAACCAGATCTTGGTCCCTAAGCCGCCAGCTCGCCCGAGAATGTGTGGGTTCTATCTCCTGTGAGGGGATGGGAGCCAAGCCAGTTGGCAGAACGTGCGAGCCCTACCACAAAGCTTGAGATACGCGCACATGTCCCTCATGCTCCCCTGAGTTACAAAGGCCCGGCCTGCGCTCTTTGACCCATGCCATTGTTTCAAAGCCTAAGCCCTGCGCCCCAAACTCTCCCATGACAGAGGTGCGCAAAATCCTAGCCTGATGCTTACGGGCCTGCCCCCCCCCCCCCCGTTCTCAGTGCCTGAGACGTACGCGCGACCCATAGCCGCCTCTGAAAGAGGTGCGTGCAAGACGGGCACTCCCAGCCTGGGCCAGCGACAAAATCTCAGTGTGCGATCACTGCTTGGAACCTCTCTGGCGGTTGGGAGCTCCCAGACAGCCGCCACTGCCTTGGCTTTGGGTACAAGCAAGAGATCCTGTGCCCCAGGGTCTGCAACTTGGAACCTGCTCTGCCAGCAGCCAAGGGGGAACTTATTTTGGCTCTGCACCCAGACTAAGGCTTCTCTCTGAGAAGGAGATCAGGGTGCGGTTTGTTTTCCTCTAAAACTACAAAAACCATCAAATGCGGTCAAGGTGAGAGAAAAAAAAGTGAACAAACATAAAGACCTTCAGAGAACAAAAGCCTGAAAAAAACCAGTTTCCTCAGAGCCCACCCACTTGAGGGGGGCGGGAGGACTTAACTCAGGAAACATCATTGATTGACAACCCAGGTGGAAGGCCCCTCCCCCAGAAAACAAACCAAGAAGGGGAAAAAAAAAGAGAAAAAAAAGGAGAAAAAAAAAAGGACTACAAGAGAACAACCACTACTTCATAGGAAAACTTGTATTGTTCACTCGTTCCCACTATTCCGGTTTTTGTTTTTGTTTTTGTTTTTTTAAACATAGGTAATTTTTTTAACCTATTTACCATCACAGCGAGCTGTACAGTACATCAAACTCCATAATACCTTTCTAACCTGAACTTTTTGATACATACACCTATGTTTTTCTTTTGCCTTTTATTTAATTTAATTTTTTTATTTTTTATAAACATATATTTTTATCCCTAGGGGTACGGGTCTATGAATCGCCAGGTTTACACACTTCACAGCACTCACCATAGCACATACCCTCCCCAATGTCCATAACCCCACCCCCCTTCTCCCTACCCCCCTGCCTCCAGCAACCCTCAGTTTGTTTTGTGTGATTAAGAGTCACTTATGTTTTGTCTCCCTCCCAATCCCATCGTGTTTCATTGATTCTTCTCCTACTCACTTAAGCCCCCATGTTGCATCACCACTTCCTCATATCAGGGAGATCATATGATAGTTGTCTTTCTCTGCTTGACTTATTTCGCTAAGCATGATACGCTCTAGTTCCATCCATGTTGTCACAAATGGCAAGATTTCATTACTTTTGATAGCTGCATAGTATTCCATTGTGTATATATACCATATCTTTTTGATCCATTCATCTGTTGATGGACAACTAGGTTCTTTCCATAGTTTGGCTATTGTGGACATTGCTGCTATAAACATTCGGGTGCACGTGCCCCTTTGGATCACTATGCTTGTATCTTTAGGGTAAATACCCAGTAGTGCAATTGCTGGGTCATAGGTTATTTTTTGAATTCCTTTTTTAAATTTTAGTTTAGTTTAGTCTAGTTTATTCCTTTTTATTTTTATCCTCTAATATTCATATAGAGTTAAACTTCAAAGTAATCTCCTTTCCCCAATCAGTGCTACCCCTATAGGTAAACCAAGTTTTAATCCCCTTTATCTTAGGAAAGTTGAGTCTTTATCAAAGATATCAAGATACATCCAGAAAGAATCAAAACAACCTTCCTCGCACACACTGAGAATTTATAAGAACTCTCCCATCTTCTTCCACCAGTGTTTCTGTGTTTGTTGTGTTTGTCCTAATAGCATATAAATTTTACACTTGGGGTTCTTTCTTTATTTGCATATATATATATATATATATATATATATATATATATAATTTTTTTTTCCTCTTATCATATACTTATATCAGACTTTTTATCTCTTTTGGTTTGTCTACTTCATAAATCTTACCTTGGGGCCCAACTGGGCTGAACCTTCTTTTTCATCTTCCCTTTCTTTCCTGTCTGTCTCTCTCTCTCTCTCTTTTTTTTTTTTTTTTTTATTTTTTTTCTTTTTCTTTTTCTTTTCTTTTGTCTCTCGTTTGGGTGGGAATCCTGATTGCTCAGAAGTGTTCCAGGGTGCACCTTGACTGCACCACAGCTGATACATCCAGCTATATCTGTTCAGCCATCTCCCACAAAAATGACTAGGAGGAGGAATGCCCAACAGAAGAAAAATACAGAGGATGGACGTTCTTCAACAGAGCTAATGGCTATCAATATAGACAATATGTCAGAAAGAGAATTCAGGCTAACAATTATCCAGGCAATAGATAGGTTGGAGAAAGCCATGGATGACCAAACAGAATTGATTAGGGCCGAACTGAAAGCAACCAGACAGGATGTTCACAATGTTAGGGCAGAGCTTAAAGCTACCAGGGAGGAGGTTCACAATGCTCTCAATGAGTTCCAATCTAATCTAAACTCTCTGAAAGCTAGGGTAAACTGAGATAGATGATAGAATTAGTGATCTGGAAGACAAACAGATAGAGATAAAGGATCAGGAGGAAGCCTGGAACAAACAGCTTAGAAACCACGAAAACAGAATCAGGGAAATAAATAATGCCATGAAGTGTTCCAACGTCAGAATTATTGGAATCCCTGAAGGGGAGGAGAAAGAAAGAAGTCTAGAAGATATAGTGGAACAAGTCCTTCATGAAAATTTTCCCAATCTCACGAATGGATCCAGCGTTCATGTACTAGAGGCTGAACGGTCTCCACCCAAGGTTATACATTCCAAAAAACATCACGACACCTGATAGTCAAAGTGAGGAATTATAATTGTAGGTATAATCTCTTGAAAGCTGCCAGGGCAAAGAGGCTCCTTACTTATAGATGGAAGCCCACCAGAATAACGTCAGACCTGTCCACAGAGACCTGGCAAGCCAGAACAGGCTGGCAAGATATATTCAGGGCACTAAATGAGAAGAGCATGCAGCCTAGAATACTTTATCCAGCAAGACTGACATTCAAAATGGAGAGATAAGAGTTTTCAAGACCGGCAAGGCTTAAAAGACTATGCAACCACCAAGCCGACACTGCAGGAAATATTAACGGGGGGTTCTATAAAAGATGAAAAATCCCCAAAATAGTATTGAACAGAAATAAAAAGACAGTCTACAGAAAGAATGACTTCAAAGGTAACTCGATGTCAATAAAAACTTATCTATCAAATCACTCTCAATGTGCATGGCCTAAATGCACCCATAAAATGGCACAGGGTTGCAGATTGGATAAAATGACAGGACCCATCCATATGTTGTCTACAAGAGACCCATTTTGAACCTAAAGATACACCCAGACTGAAAGTGAAGGGATGGACAAGTATCTTTCATGCCAGTGGGCCTCAAAAGAAAGCTGGGGTAGCGATTCTCATATCAGATAAATTAGACTTCAAACTAAAGACTGTGGTCAGAGATACAGAAGGACACTACATAATCCTTAAAGGGACTATCCACCAAGATGATCTAACAATTGTAAATATCTATGCTCCCAATATGGGAGCAGCCAATTACTTAAAAAAACTGTTAATCAAGATAGAGTCATATTGATATGAATACACTAATCGCAGGCATCTTAACACGCCTCTCTCAGAAATAGATCATCGAAGCAGAAAATCAATAAAGAAACAAGAGCATTGAATGACACATTGGACCAGATGGACCTCATAGATATGTATAGAACATTCCACCATAAAACAACAGAATACTCATTCTTCTCAAGTGCACACGGAATCTTCTCCAGAATAGACCACATACTGGGTCACAAATCAGGACTCAACTGATACCAAAAGACTGAGATTATTCCCTGCATATTCTCAGATCACAATGCTTTGAAACTGGAACTCAATCACAAGGAAAAGTTCAGAAGGAACTGAAACGCCTGGAAGCTAAAGAAAACCTTGCTTAAGAATGCTTGGATCAACCAGGAGATCAAGGAAGAACTGAAACAATTCATGGAAACCAATGAGAATGAAGACACTTCGGTCCAAAACCTATGGGATACAGCAAAGGCTGTCCTAAGAGGGAAATACATAGCCATCCAAGCGTCCCTCAAAAAAATTGAAAAATCCAGAGCACAGCAGCTGTCTCTACACCTTAAAGAACTGGAGAATCAAAAACAAATCAAACCACCTCCACACATAAGAAGGTAAATCATCAAGATTAGAGCTGAGATCAATGAGGTAGAAACCAGAGATACAGTAGAATGTATCAATGAAACTAGAAGCTGGTTTTTTGAAAGAACCAATAAGATCAATAAACCATTGTCCACACTAATCCAAAAGAAAAGAGAGAAAGCCCAAATTCATAAAATTATGAATGAAAAGGGAGAGATCACAACTAACACCAAGGAAGTAGAAACAATCATCAGAAGTTATTATCAACAGTTATATGCCAATAAGCTTAGCAACCGAGATGAAATGGATGCATTCCTAGAAAACTATAAACTCCCAAAATTGAACCAGGAAGAAATCGACAACCTGAATAGACCGATATCTAATAACGAGATTGAAGCCGTGAGTAAAAACCTCCCAAAAAACAAGAGCCTAGGACCTGACGGTATCCCTGGGGATTTCTACCAAACCTTCAAAGAAGAAATAACACCTATTCTCCTGAAGCTGTTTCAAAAAATTGAAGCAGAAGGAAAACTTCCAGACTCTTTCTATGAAGCCAGCATTACCCTGATCCCCAAACCAGGCAAAGACCCCACCAAAAAGGAGAATTTTAGACCAAGATCACTGATGAATATGGATGCTAAGATTCTCAGCAAGATCCTAGCCAACAGGTTCCAACAGCACATTAAAAAGATTATCCACCATGATCAGGTGGGATTCATCCCTGGGCTACAAGGATGGTTCAACATTCGCAAATCAATCAATGTGATACAACAAATTAATATGAGAAGAGAGACGAACCACATGGTGATCTCAATTGATGCAGAAAAAGCATTTGACAAAATCCAGCATCCGTTCCTGATTAAAACGCTTCAAAGTATAGGGATAGAGGGAACATTTCTGAACCTCATCAAATCTACCTATAAAAGACCCACAGCAAATATCATCCTCAATGGGAAAAAGCTTTCAGCCTTCCTGTTGAGATGAGGAACAAGACAAGGATGCCCACTTTCACCACTCTTGTTCAACATAGTATTAGATGTCCTAGCAAGAGCAATCAGACAACAGAGAGAAATAAAAGGTATCCAAATTGACAATTAAGAAGTCAAACTCTCTCTCTTCGCAGATGACATGATTCTTTATATGGAATACCCAAAAGACTCCGCCCCCAAACTACTAAAACTCATACAGCAATTCAGCAACGTGGCAGGATACAAAGTCAATGTACAGAAATCAGTGGCTTTCTTATACACTAACAATGAAAATACAGAAAGGGAAATTAGAGAATCGATTCCATTTACTATAGCACCAAGAACCATAAGATACCTGGGAATAAACCTAACCAAAGTGGTAAGGGATCTGTACTCGAGGAACTACAGAACACTAATGAAAGAAATTGAAGAAGACACAAAAAGATGGAAGACCCACTTAAGCCCCCATGTTGCATCAACACTTCCTCATATCAGGGAGATCATATGATAGTTGACTTTCTCTGCTTGACTTATTTTGCTAAGCATGATACGCTCTAGTTCCATCCATGTTGTCGCAAATGGCAAGATTTCATTTCTTTTGATGGCTGCATAGTATTCCATTGTGTATATATACCACATCTTCTTGATCCATTCATCTGTTGATGGACATCTAGGTTCTTTCCATAGGTTGGCTATTGTGGACATTGCTGCTATAAACATTTGGGTGCACGTGCCCCTTTGGATCACTATGTTTGTATCTTTAGGGTAAATACCCAATAGTGCAATTGCTGGGTCATATGGCAGTTCTATTTTCAACATTTTGAGGAACCTCCATGCTGTTTTCCAGAGTGGCTGCACCAGCTTGCATTCCCACCAACAGTGTAGGAGGGTTCCCCTTTCTCTGCATCCTCGCCAGCATCTGTAATTTCCTGACTTATTTATTTTAGCCATTCTGACTGGTGTGAAGTGATATCTCATTGTGCTTTTGATTTGGGGGCTTAAGTGGGTAGGAGAAGAATAAATGAAACAAGATGGGATTGGGAGGGAGACAAACCATAAGTGACTGTTAATCTCACAAAACAAACTGAGGGTTGCTGGGGGGAGGGCCTTTGGGAGAAAGGGGTGGAGTTGTGGACATTGGGGAGGGTATGTGCTTTGGTGAGTGCTGTGAAGTGTGTAAACCTGGTGATTCACAGACCTGTACCCCTGGGGATAAAAATATATGTTTATAAAAAATAAAAAATTATTAAAAAAAAAGATGGAAGACCATTCCATGCTCCTGGATCAGAAGAATAAACATTGTTAAAATGTCTATACTGCCTAGAGCAATCTATACTTTTAATGCCATTCCAATCAAAATTCCACCGGTATTCTTCAAAGAGCTGGAGCATATAATCCTAAAATTTGTATGGAATCAGAATAGACACTGAATCGCTAAGGAAATGTTGAAAAACAAAAATAAAACTGGCGGCATCACGTTACCTGATTTCAATCTTTATTACAAAGCTGTGATTACTAGGACAGCATGGTACTGGCATAAAAACAGACACAGACCAGTGGAACAGAGTAGAGAGCCCAGATATGGACCCTCAACTCTACAGTCAATTAATCTTTGACAAAACAGGAAAAAATATACAGTGGAAAAAAGACAGTCTCTTCAATAAATGGTGCTGGGAAAACTGGGCAGCTATATGTAGAAGAATGAAACTCAACCATTCTCTTACACCATACACAAAGATAAACTCAAAATGTATAAAAGATCTCAACATGAGACAGGAATCCATCAGAATCCTAGAGGAGAACATAAGCAGTAATCTCTTCGATATAAGCCACAGAAACTTCTTTCAAGATATGTCTCCAAAGGCAAAGGAAACTAAAGCGAAAATGCACTTTTGGGATTTCATCAAAATCAAAAGCTTCTGCACAGCAAAGGAAACAGTAAAAAAAAAACAAAGAGGCAACCCACGGAATGGGAGAAGATATTTGCAAATGACAGTACAGATAAAAGGTTGAGATCAAGGATCTATAATGAACTCCTCAAACTCAACACACACAAAACAGGCAAACATATCAAAAAATGGGAAGAAGATATGAACAGACACTTCTCCAATCAAGACATACAGATGGCTATCAGACACATGAAAAAATGTTCATCATCATTAGCCCTCAGGGAGATTCAAATTAAAACCACATTGAGATATCACCTTACACCAGTTAGAATGGCCAAAATTAACAAAACAGGAAACAACATGTGTTGGAGAGGATGTGGAGAAAGGGGAACCCTCTTCCACTGTTGGTGGGAATGCAAGTTGGTGCAGCCACTTTGGAGAGCAGTGTGGAGATTCCTCAAGAAATTAAAAATAGAACTTCCCTATGACCCTGCAATTGCACTCCTGGGTATTTACCCCAAAGATACAGATTTAGTGAAAAGAAGGGCCATCTGTGCCCCAATATTTATAGCAGCAATGGCCACGGTCACCAAACTATGGAAAGAACCAAGATGCCCTTCAATGGACGAATGGATAAGGAAGATGTGGTCCATATACACTACGGAGTATTATGCCTCCATCAGAAAGACGAATACCCAACTTTTGTAGCAACATGGACGGGACTGGAAGAGATTATGCTGAGTGAAATCAGTCAAGCAGAGAGAGTCAATTATCATATGGTTTCACGTATTTGTGGAGCATAACAAATATCATGGAGGACAAGTGGTGTTAGAGAGGAGAAGGGAGTTGGGGGAAATTGGAAGGGGAGGTGAATCATGAGAGACTGTGGACTCTGAAAAACAATCTGAGGGGTTTGAAGTGGTGGGGGGTTTGGGAGGTTGGGGTATCAGGTGATGGGTATTATAGAGGGCACAGATTGCATGGAGCACTGGGTGTGGTGAAAAAATAATGAATACTGTTTTTCTGAAAATAAATAAATTGAAAAAAACCTCAATTATTAATATTACTTGCCAAACCTATAAAGGAAAAATGTCATATCATTTTATCTTGCCTTTCTTGGATTATTGCAATTAAAAAGAATCTTTTGTAAATTAATTATTTATCTTTGCTTATTTTTTTTCAAAATCAATAGTCATAATTTTACTGGCTTATAATAACTCTTCCTTCTTGGTATTTATTCCTCACCTATAGTATATATTGCAATATTTTTTCCAATCTATGACTTGCTTCTGTTTCTGGTGTTACTGTATCTGTTAATTATCTTTTAATTTTTGTTTTAATTCCTAGAAATATCTTTCATGTTATGGGTCAGTTTATACATTGTTTACTTATATCTTCTTTGGTGTTTTATAGTTTAAAAGTTTATATTTAGGTCTTAAATTTATTTAAAATTTATTTTGTCATACAAAGTAAGATAGAAATCAAAATTATTTTTATGAATAATTGTCATAACAGTTTCTCTCAAATAATTTGCCCATATTTTCTCCATACATTGATGAGAATACACTCTTTAAAATGTATTAAGCTGTGATTCAGGGAATTAAGATGGCATAATATGGGTACCCTAGGCTTGCATTGTCCTTCAAACATAACTAGATCAACATCAAATCATTTTGAGCAACTAGGAAATGGATCTGAGGATTAACAAAACAACCTGCACAGTTGGAGAGTAAGGATGAGGCAGATGCAAGGTTTGTAGATGTGAGTTGGGGGAGAGAAAAGCTATGGAACCACATAGGGGAGGGAGCTCTTTTTGCATAGAAAAGTCAGGGAGAGAGGGAACAAGGAGAGAGAGCAGTGTGTAGGGTTTGTGCAAGATGTCTTGGTGTGTTGGTCCCAGGGTCACATGGGAAAAGAATGTTCCCCTTCCTAGAGAACATCTGGAAGAGGGTATATTGCCTCTCCAAGGACAGAAGACTTGCCAGGTACCACTGAGTGGCTGTTCAATAGCAGAGGACAGGGCACATACAAAAGGCAGATAACCTGGTTGCAGCTTTTTGCTGTGCTTCCCTATAGACTCCAAGCACCCACACAGACATGTGGCTGCTTTTCTGGGACAAAACAGTGCCAAACCCAGCACTGGGAGGCTCTTCCATGGAAGAGGAGACTACTTCTGTGCCTTCCTGGGCCTTTAGGATTTGGATTTGCATCCCAGCTTCTAACCAGAGATGAAACATTGGAGAACTGTGGCACCAGGCACAATTATGGCCTGGGCACAAACAGGTTGAGGGCAGGAATCTGACAAAATCCTGGGACAAAGGAGGGAAGATCCTTCACTTTTCTGTGGGGGCCTCCTGAATACTGCCAGCTATGAGTTCCCCTCCCCAGGGCAAGAAGTGTTTTATGTCATTTTCATCCCATTGCACACCAGCATGGTGGGACTTCAGAAAGAAACATAGCATCTCCAGTGGATCCTGGAGTTGCCTACACCAAACCCCACCCCTGTGCCCAGCAGTAACATCTTTACTAGGGCAGGTCTGACTGTGAGCCACCAGAGGTGGCCTCTCCCTTAGACCAACACAGGAACCCTTCATGTACTAAATATACTCATCATAGAGTGCTCCAAATCATTAGTTTCAGTTCTGGTGGAGATAGAATGAAGTTTACTATTTTTTGGTATTTTTAAATTTATTTTTGCTTTGTTGGGGAGTGGGCCAGGCTTATAATTGTTGTGCATTTGTTGGGTTTTTTTATTCCTTTTCTTGTTCTTTGGATCATTTTTTTTTTCTTCTTTACTTTTTTCTTTTACTTTGGAATCAGTTTAAAGACTTTTGTTTGCTTGCTTTTTTGTTCATTTTCTTTCTTTCCATTCTTAGATCAGCTCTTTTTTTTAACATGCTTATCTTAACAAATAAATAAAAGCACACCAACTTAAAGTTCAAACACTCACCATTGCAAGCAAGGAAGAACTCTGCAGAGAACTGACCTGTAAGAAAGAGCAGCCAAAACAACATCAGAGTACACACAGCATACACCAAAAACACTTCCTGAAGTGCTAGGTCCTGGGAAGTGTATCACTCCAGTCTTGGTTTTTGTTTTTGTTTTGTTTTGTTTTTTAAACATTTTATTTATTTATTTATTTATTTATTTATTTGTCAGAGAGAGAAAGTGAGAGCACAAGCAGGGAGAGCAGCTCATCCCAGAAACATGACTTGAGATGAAGGCATATGCCTAACTGACTCTGCCACTCAGGCATCCCTGTATGACCACTTCTTAATATAGTATTACTCTCAAGAGCAGGAAATATAAAAACCTTTCATAACATGCAAAAGATAGAAAACTTGGCATAATGACAAGATGGAGGAATTTTCCCTAAAAGAAAAATCAAGAAGAAATCACAGCTAGGGATTTCCTCAAAACAAGTAAAAACAATATGCCTTAGCAAGAATTTAGAATGACAGTCATAAGACTACTATAATCATAAGACTACTAGGTGAGTTGGAAAAAAGCAGAGAAGACACCATAGAAACAGTTGTTACAGAGATAAAAGACCTAAAAACTAGTCAGGCTGAAATTAAAAAATGCTATAACTCAAATTCAAAATCAACTGGATAATAATCACAATGAGTATGGAAGAAGTGGATGAATAAGTGAGTGAAATAACAGATAAAGTTATGGAAAATAATGAAGCTGAAAAGAAGAGAGAAAGAAAAGTACTAGATCATGACTATAGAAGTAGGGAACTCTGTTTCCACAAAGCACAACAATATCTGCATCACAGGAGTCCCAGAAGAAGCAGAATAGGAAAAGGGGGCAAAACATATATTTGAAAATAATTATAACTGAGAAATTCCCAAATCTGGGAAAAGAAACATGTATTAAAGTCAAAGCAGCATAAATAACTCCCCTCAAAATAATTGAAGACAGGTCAGCACCAAAATATATCATAGTGAAACTTGAAAAATACAAAGATGGAGAATTCTGAAAGCACTTAGGAAAAAAATATCCTTAACCTACAAGGGGAGACAAAAAAAAAAAAAAAAAAAGAATAGCTGGAGATTTGTCTACAGAAATTTCACATGCCAGAAGTGAGTTGCATGATGTACTCAACATGCTGAATGGGAAAAATATGCAGCCAAGAATACTATATCCAACAAGGATGTCATTCAGAATAGAAGAGATAGATTTTCCAAGATAAGCAAAAACCAAAGGAATCATTAGCACAAAACCAGTTCTGCAATAATTATTAAAGTGTACCATTTGAGTGGCAAAGAGAGACCAAAAATAACAAAGACTAGAAAGGAACAAAGACCATCTGCAGTAGCAATGACTTTACAGGAGGTAATAAAATGGCTCTAAATTAATATCTACTGATAATTACTCTAAATGTAAATGGACTAAATACTCCAATCAAAAGACATATGGTATCACAATGATAAAAAACCAAGTCCTATCTATATGATGCTTCCAAGAGACTCATTTTAGACCCAAGACACCTCCAGATTGAAAGTGATGAGATGGAGAAACATCTATAATGCTAATGGATATCAAAAGAAAGCTAGAGTCATATCCCTATGTCAGAAAGACTAGATTTTAAACCAAAGACTGGAATAAGAGATGAAGAAGGGCACTATATCATTATAAAAGGGTCTATCCAACAAGATGATCTAACAATTGTAAGTGTTTATGCCACCGAATTGGGAGGACCCAAATATATATATTAATTAATAACAAAATTAAAGAAACTTGTTGATAATAAATAATAGTTGGGGAATTTTACACCCACTTAAAGTAATGGACAGATCATCTGATCAGAAAATCAACAAGGAAATGATAGTGTTGAATGACACACTGGACCACATGGACTGAACAGATATATTCAGAATATTTCATCCTAAAGCAACAGAATACATATGCTTTTCAAGTGCACAGTGAATATTCCCCAGAATAGGTCACATACTGGGTCACAAATTAGGCCTCACAGTAGTACAGAAAAGTTGAGATCATAGCATCCATATTTTTAGGTCCAAAACTATGAAACATGAAGTCAACCACAGGAAAGGATTTGGAAAGACCACAAAAAAATAGAGATTAAAGAACATCCTACTAAAAAATCAATGGGTTAACCAAGAAATTAAAGGAGAAATAAAAAAATATATGCCGGATATAAAATCAATATACAGAAATCTGTTGCATTTCTATATATCAATAATGAAGAAGCAGAAAGAGAAATAGAAAAATCAACCCAACTTGGAATTGCACCCCAAACTGCAAGATACCTAGAATAAACCTAATAAAAGAGGTAAAAGATCTGTGTTCTGAAAACTGTAGAACACTTATTAAATAAATTGAAGAATACACAAAGAAATGGAAAAGCATTTCATGCTTGTGGATTGGAAGAACTAACATAGTTAAGATGGCTATACTGCCCAAAGCAAGAAATCTACACATTTAATGCAATCCCTGTCAGAATAATACCAGCATTTTTTACAGACCTAGAACAAATTCTAAACAATTCTAAAATTTGTATAGACCCAGAAAAGACCTCAAATAGTGAAAGTAATATTGAAAAAGGAAAGTAAAATGGGAGGCATCACAATTCCAGTCTTCAAGTTGTATTACAAAACTGTAATCATCAAGAAAATCTGGTACTGGCACAAAACAGACAGATCAAAAGAACAGAAGAGAAAACCCCAAAATGGACCCACAACTATACAGTCAACTAATCTTTGACAAAGCAGGAAAGAATACCTAATGGAAAAAAAGACAGTTTCTTCAACAAATGTGGATGAACTAGAGTGGACTATGGTGAGTGAAATAAGTCAGTCAGAGAAAGACAGATACCATATGATTTACTCATATGTGGAATTTAAAAAACAAAGCAGAGGAACATAACAAAGGGAGTATAACATAAAATAAGATAAAAACAGAGAAGGAGGCAAACCGTAAGAGACTCTTCACTGTGGAGAACAAACTGAGGATTGCTGGAGGGTACTGAGTAGGGGATGGGCTAAATTGGTAATGGACATTAAGGGTGGCACTTGTTGGGATGATCACTGGGTGTTATATATAAGTGATGAATCACTATATTCTATTCCTGAAACCGATAATACACTATATCTTAACTTGAATTTAAACTAAAAAAATTAAAAAATAAAATAAATTTTAAAAATAAAAAATATCTACCAAGCTGTTTAGAATTTTCCTTGGGTTTTGAAGTTTTCCTTTGGTCTTTTAATAATCCTGTGAACTGGATATTGCATTCTTATTTTACTAGGCCAGAAGTGAGTTTTAGAGTTATTAATTGATTTGCTTAGTGCCAGATAGTTAATAAGTGACATAGACCAGGTTTGAAACAGAGTAGTTTAATTCAGATCCAAATTATTTTGCCTTATTTTTGCCAGCAGACAATAAGACATTTCAAAGGATTATTTGGAAAAGAACAAGTTTCAGGCAATTTTCAGGTTTATAGTTATAGGTATGGTTTCCACATTTTAATTTGATAGCTTAAATCACAAAAATTGGCTTTTATCATTTTGGACTCAGTAAACACACTAACAAAACATATATCACATGATCAATTTTAACATAACAGTCTGAATTTTAAAGGTATATTTTTGAATTCAGAACTTATTTTTGTCAATTTCATCTTTGCAGAAAAGTGATAGTTACTTATACTGTATATATAACGAGATGAAATGCTGGCAAGCTTTCCAATATTTTTTGTGTCACACCTAAGTAAGCCTCTATTTTTGAGAAGATGATGCCAGAAAAAAAAAGTAGTCCAGTACCACCTGAAATTGATTTTAGCCATTCTGTAGTTTTGGATTTTTGAAATATAATGAAAAATAATTAAAAATTGGGTCTTCAAACAGGATATTTCCATTCTGGTGAATGACAATTTTTTCCCTAAGATACCTAGAACTAGGGTGGGAGAATCATATAGACCTGACTTTGTTGCAATGATTTTTCTAGGCTGCCTTACAATAAGATTGCTATTATCACAGAACTTAATACTTTGGTTATTGCAGAGCAAAGATCTATAGAAGAAAATTCAGTTTCCAGTTCCTCCCTGCCCTCATAGCAGCATGATGCTTTTTTTTTTTTTCCTGATGCTGTCACTTGCACATGGAAGTAACTGATTCAGACTTAAATTTCTATATAAAAGACACTGAAGTTTTACTCAGGTAATAACACCTTTCTTTTTTAATTTGACAGAGACAGAGAGGCAGCAAGAGAGGGAAAACAAGCAGGGTGAGTGGAAGAGGGGGAAGCAGGCTCCCCACTGAGCAGGGAACCCAGACATGGGGCTCAATCCCAGGACCCTGGGATCATGACGTGAGCTGAAGGCCGACACTTAATGACTGAGCCATCTAGGCACTCCTATACCTTTCTTCACTAATTCTTTCCCTACCCATTCAAAAGCCACAGAACCATTTTATTACACCCACAATCACCAGCATAACTCTACTGGCAAATTTATTCAACTTAAGCTCCTTTGGGGGTTTATATTTTAGCTCCAGACACTTATGAAAATTCAGCTCATAAGATTGATTCAGAAGTTAGAAGAAAATTTACTTTGAAGTAAAAAGAGAAATTTACATGTAATGTCTAACTCCTAACTGACTAACTAAACCAACTGAATTGACTAACTAACTAACAATTCAATTTTATATGTCAAGAGAGATCAATTAAAAGTTAGTTCCAAGGACTGTCCCAGAAACATCATCCATGAAATATTTACATATCCACTTTTTATTATACATAACATTCTTTTAACCCTTTACCTAATATTTAATTCAGTATTAAGAAATACTAACTTAACTTTAAGTTTTCAGATTTATTTTTCTCAATTAAAAAAAAAGTACTAGAGAGTCACAATCCACCAGATGGATTTAACACATATATTCAGAATACTCCATCCTAAAACAGCAGAATGCACATTTTTTTTTCAGCGCACAGGAAACATTCTCCAGAAGAGATCACATATTAGGTAACATAACAAACCTCAACAAATTTAAGATTGAAGTCATACCATGCATCTTTCCTGGCCACAGTGCTATGAAACTAGAAGTCAACCAAAAGAAAAAATCTGGAAAGACCACATATACGTAGAGGTTAAACAACATGTTACTAAACAATGAATGGGTCAGCCAGGAAATAAAGAAATGAAACATTATACAGAAAAAAAAAATGAAGATGAAAACACAATGGTTCAATTGGGATGCAACAAAAGTGGTTCTAAAAAGGAACTTCTTAGCAATACAAGCCTACCTCAAGAAGGAAGAAAAATCTCAAATAAACAACCTACCTTATACATAATGAAGTTAGAAAAGGAAAACAAACAAAACCTAATGCCACCGGAAGGAAGGAAATTATACAGATAAGAACAGAAGTAAATGATATGGAAATTTAAAAAAGCAGTAGAACAGGGGCGCCTGGGTGGCTCAGTGGGTTAAAGCCTCTGCCTTCGGCTCGGGTCATGATCCCAGAGTCCTGGGATCGAGCCCCATGTCGGGCTTTCTGCTCAGCGGGGAGCCTGCTTCCCTTCCTCTCTCTGTCTGCATCTGTCTACTTGTAATCTCTGTCTGTCAAATAAATTCTTTAAAAAACAAAAAGCAGTAGAACAGATTAATGAAACCAGGAGGTGGTTCTTGAAAAAAAAATCAATAAAATTGATAAACCTTTAGTCAGACTCAATCACAAAAAACTCAAAGAAAATCAAAAGTCAAGAGAAATAAAAATAATCAACACAGAAATGTAAGCAATTATAAAAAATATTATGAAAAACTATACTTCAAATAATTGCACAATATAGAAGGAATATATAAATTCCTAAAACATGTAAAGCACTAAAAATGAAAGAAGAAGAAATAGGAAGCTTGCAATGACTGGCAAACAAATTGGATCAGTAATCAAAATCTCTCAACAAGCAAAAGTCTGGGGCCAGTTGGTTTCCAAGGGGAATTCTATATACCCCTTGGGGAATATAATCAAAAAAAACTTTTTAAAGAGTCAAAAGAGTCAAAACATTATTTAAAAATTTTAAGAAATGAAGAAGAGTTAATACCTATTCTCAAACTATACCAAAAATAAAAAAGGAAGGACAATTTCCAAATTCATTCTGTGCAGCCAGCATTACTCTCATACCAAAACCAGACAAACCTCCACTAAAAATGCGAACAACAGACCAATATGTCTGACGATCATGCATGCCAAAATTCTCAAAAAAATACTAGCAAACTAAATCCAACATCACATTAAAATACTCATTCGCCACAATCAAGTGGGATTTATTCCTGGGTTGCATGTATGGTTCAATATTCAAAAATCAATCAATGTGATGCATCACATCAATAAGAGAAATGATGAGAAACATGATCATTTCAATAGACAGAGAAAAAACATTTGACAAAATATAACTATTCATTATGCAAACCACCAAAAAGTAGGTTTTGAAGAAAAGATAGAAACACAGTGATTCAAAGGGGCACATTCACCCCAATGTTTAAAGCAGCAACATCCACAATAGCGAACATAGGGAAAGAGCCCAGATGCCCATCAACAGATTACGAAAATGTGATTTGGGGGCACCTGGGTGGCTCAGTGGGTTAAAGCCTCTGCCTTCAGCTCAGGTCATAATCCCAGGGTCCTGGGATTGAGCCCCACACTCATCTCTCTGCTCAGTAGGGAGCCTGCTTCCCCTACCCCCTGCCTGCCTCTCTGCCTATTTGTGATCTCTGTCAAATAAATAAATTTTAAAAATCTTTTAAAAAATGTGATTTTTATATATAAATATATTTATAAGTATATTTATATATTTATGTATAAAGATATCTATATATTTATAAGTAAAGATATTATATAATATATAATAAAGATACATTTATATCTTTAAATTTAAATTTAATTTAAATTAAATTTTAAATTAAATTAAATTTTAAATTAAAAATTTAATTTAAATTTTTATATTTAAACTTATAAGTAATATAAGTATATTTATAAGTAAATATATTTAAGCATATGTATATACTTATATATTATATATTTATATATAAAGGTATATTTATATTTATATGGAATATTACTCAGCCATCAAAAAGAATGAATGAAATCTTGCCTTTTGTAATGATATGGATGGAACTCGAGGGTCTTATGCTAAGCGAAATAAGTCAGTTAGGGAAAGACTAATACCATATGATTTCACTCATATATGGAGTTTAAAAGACAAAACAGATGTGTGATGCCTGGGTGGTTCAGTTGGGATTGGTTAAATGGGCGATGACCATTAAGGAGGGCACTTGAAGTAATGAGCACTAGGTGTTGTATGCAAATGATGGATGACTGAATTCTACCTCTGAAAATAATACACTATATCTTAATTAAATTGAATTTAAATTTTTTAAAAAGTAGCTGTAGATGGAATAACCATATATGAGACCAAGACCATATATGAAAAACCCACAGCTAATATCATTCTTAATGGGGAAATCTGATAGCATTGACCCTCTGGTCAGGACAAGACAAGGTTGTTTACTCTCATCATTTTTATTCAACATAGTCTTGGAAGTCCTAGCCAAAGCAACAAGACAACAAAAAGAAATTAAAATCATCTAAATCCATAAGAAAGAAAACTTTCACTATTTTCAGATGACATGATACTATATATAGAAAACCTGACAGTCTCAGGGTGCCTGGGTGGCTCAGTGGGTTAAAGTCTCTGTCTTCTGCTCAGGTCATGATCCCAGGGTCCTGGGATTGAGCCCCACATCGGGCTTTCTGTTTAGCAGGGAGCCTGCTCCCTTCTCTCTCTCTCTGACTGCCTCTCTGCCTACTTGTGTTCTCTCTCTCTGTCAAGTAAATAAATAAAATCTTAAAAAAAAAAACCCTGAATGTCTCCACCAAAAAAACTACTAGAACTAATTAACAAATTCAGTAAATTTGCAGGATTGTAGAACTCTGTTGCATTTCTATACATCAAGAATGAAGCAGCAGAAAGAGATATTAAGAAAACAATCTCATTTACAATTGCACCAAAAACAACAATATACCTGGAAATAAACTTAACCAAATAGGTGAAAGACCTGTACTCTGAAAGGTATAAAACACTGATGAAAGAAGTTGAAGATGGCACAAAGAAATGGAAGGATATCCCATGCTTGTGGATGGAAAGTACATATATTCTTAACATGTATTTATGACCTGAAGCAATCTACACATTTAATGCAATCTCTATCAAAATACCAATAGCATCTTACACAGAATTAGAACAAACGATCCTAAAATTTGTGTGAAATCACAAAAGGATCTAAATAGCCAAAGCAACCTTGAAAAAGAAAGGCAAAACTAGAAACATCACAATTCCATACTTCAAGTTATATTGATAAGCTTTATTAATCAAAACAGTATTCTATTGGCACAAATATAGATTCATGGGTCAATAGAATAGAATAGAAAACCCAAAGATAAAACCAAAATTACAAGGCTAACTTAAAAAAAAAAAAAAGTCTAGTTAATCTTCAAGACAGAGAGGAGAGGGTTAAGATGGTGGAATAGTAGGGGGACCCTAAGCTTGCCTCCTCCCTCCAACACAGCTCGATAAATATCAAATCATTCTGAATACCAAAGAAATTGATTGGAAGTCTTAGAGAACAAAGCTGAACATCTACAAAGAGAAAAAATACCATGCAAGTTAGGAACTGCAGAAAGTTGATTCATGGGAGAACTGCAGTGGGAGCTCTTTAGGGGAGGGAGCCCTGATAGTGGAGGGAGTAGCAAGAGAAAATAAGAGAGACAGAGTGAGGGGGAAAAAATGAGTGAAAGAATGTGCAGGGGAATGCACAAGGAAACTGTTCCCTAAAACTATTGACTGGGAAAAAGGAGAGGGTTTCAATACCACCAGTTATTAATTAATTAATTTGTTTGTTTATTTATTTTTATTATGCTATGTCAGTCATCATACAGTACATCATCAGTTTTTGATGTAGTGTCCCATGATTCATTGTTTGTGTATAACACACAGTGCTCCATGCAATATGTGCCCTCCTTAATACCCATTGCCAGGTTCACCCATTCTCCCACCTCCCGCCCCTCTTAAACCCTTGGTTTGTTTCCTGGAGTCCACAGTATCTCATGATTCATCTCCCCCTCCAATTTCCCCTTCTTTGTTTTTCCCTTCCTTCTCCTAATGTCCTCCATACTATTCCTTATGTTCCATAAATAAGTGAAACCATATGATAACTGATTTTCGGTGCTTGACTTATTTCACTTAGCATAATCTCCTCCAGTTCCATCCATGTTGATACAAATGTTGGGAATTCATCCTTTCTGATGGAGACATAATATTCTGTTGTATATATGGACCGCATTCATTATCTTCATTATCAGTTTATCTGTTCAAGGGCATCTCAGCTCCTTCCATGGTTTGGCTATTGGAAACATTGCTGCTATGAACATTGGGGACCACCAGTTTTTTATAAACAATGGAGCACAGAATCTGAAATTTCAGAGATCAGTGTCATAGCCAGGATCTGAGGAGATCCCTTGGGTTACACAGGGAGAAGTAGTTCCCCTGTTTGCAGTGCATTTGGCATAAGTGATATGGCCTATGTGGAGACAAAGGACCCTACGGTCATCATTGAGCTGGCCTATTCACCAATATAGGAATAAGGAAGCTGTCTGAGGGCAACCAGCAGTGACTTGTTACTTATTGTAAACTCTGAACCACTGTCCAGTCATGCGACTGTTTTCTTAGAGAAGCCAGCACTGGCCATAGTGCAGCAAGACCATCCTGAGATGTTCAGTGCAGGTCCATGCCATCGGGTGGGGGTGTCTCTGAAGTGTGGGATTTTGAAACACAGCCATACCTGTGATAAAACACAGGAATGCTGCACCACCTGGCAGGCAGACAACTTGGTGAAGCACAGGGTAAAGTTGGGGATCTGATGGAAATAAGGAACACAGGGTTGATTATTTGCACCTCTGTGAAGAATTCCTAAAGAGAGGTGGGTACAACTTTCAAGCTCCAGAGGAAAAAAAGCAGGGTAAAGCTTTTCACCCCTCTTCCACCAGGACTGACCAAATTCAGTGAGTTAACAGAGCCACCAAGTGGAGAATGGAGGCCCTACAACAAGCCCCCCACCCGAAGACCTGCATGCGCATCTCCACTGGGGCAAATGCACCTGAGAATCAAACAGCAGGCCCTTCTCCCAGAAGACCAGGACAAATGCCTAGCCTGCATCCACTCTACTGATGATAGAGTGCTACAAAATTTCAGCTCTAGGGAAAACAGTATTCAGCTACATTTGGATTTTTATTATTTTGTTTTGTTTTGTTTTGTTTTATGTTTATTATTCTTTTTGTTTTTGTTTAGATACAGAAAAAGCATGATTTTATTTTACTTATTTTATTATTTTTTAATTTAATTTTTTAAATTTTTTAATTCTTTTATAAACATACAATGTAATATTAGCCCCAGGGGTAGAGGTCTGTGAATCACCAGGTTTAGACACTTCACAGCACCCACCATAGCACATACCCTCCCCAACGTCCATAACCCCACCACCCTCTCCCTACCCGTCCCCCCAGGAATCCTCAGTGTGTTCTGTGAGATTAAGAGTCTCTTATGGTTTGTCTCCCTCTTGATCCCATCTTGTTTCATTTATTCTTCCCTTATCCCCCAAACCCCCCATATTGCATCTCCACTTCCTCATATGAGGGAGATCATATGATAGATGTCTTCCTCCGATTGACTTATTTTGCTAAGCATAACAGCCTAGAGTTCTATCCACATCATCGCAAATGGCAAGATCTCATTTCTTTTGATGGCTGCATAGTATTCCGTCACATATATATATCACCCCTTCTTTATCCACTCATCTGTTGGTGGACATCTAAGTTCTTTCCATAGTTTAGCTATTGTAGACGTTGCTACTATAAACATTCAGGTGCAGGTGCCCCTTTGGATCACTACATTGATATCTTTAGGGTAAATACCCAGTAGTACAGTTGCTGGGTCATAGGGTAGCTCTATTTTCAAGTTTTTGAGAAACCTCCAAGCTGTTTTCCAGAGTGCTTGTACCAGCATGCATTCCCACCAACAGTGTAGGAGGGTTCCCCTTTCTCCCCGTCCTCGCCAGCATCTGTCATTTCCTGACTTGCTAATTTTAGCCATCCTGACTGGTGTGAGGTGGTAGTTCATTGTGGTTTTGATTCGTATTTCCCTGATGCTGAGTGACGTGGAGCACTTTGTCATGTGTCTGTTGGCCATCTGGATGTATTCTTTGCAGAAATGTCTGTTCATGTCCTCTGCCCATTTCTTGACTGGATTATTTGTTCTTTGGGTGTCGAATTTAATCAGTTCTTTATCTTGGATACTAGTCCTTTATCTGATATGTCGTTTGCAAATATCTTCTCCCATTCTGTCAGTTGTCTTTTGGTTTTGTGAACTGTTTCCTTTGCTGTGCAAAAGCTTTTGATCTTGATGAAGTCCCAATAGTTCATTTTTACCCTTGCTTCCCTTGCCTTTGGCGATGTTCCTAGGAAGAAGTTGCTGTGCCTGAGGTCAAAGAGGTGGCTGCCTGTGTTCTCCTCAAGGATTTTGATGGATTCCTTTCTCACATTGAGGTCCTTCATCCATTTTGAATCTATTTTCCTCTGTAGTGTAAGAAAATGGTCCAGTTTCATTTGTCCACATGTGGCTGTCCAATTTTCCCAACACCATTTGTTGAAGAGGCTGTCTTTATTCCATTGGACATTCTTTCCTGCTTGGTTGATGATTAGTTGATCATAGAGTTGAGGGTCTATTTCTGGGCTCTCTATTCTGTTCCATGGAACTATGTGTCTGTTTTTGTGCCAGTACCATACTGTCTTGTTGATGACAGCTTTGTAATAGAGTTTGAAGTCTGGGATTGTGATGCCACCAACTTTGGCTTTCTTTTTCAATAGTCCTCTGGCAATTCGAGGCCTTTTCTGGTTCCATACAAATTTTACGATTATTTGTTTCATTTCTTTGAAAAAAATGGGATTTTGATAGGGGTTGCATTAAATGTGTAGATTGCTTTAGGTAGCATAGACATCTTCACAATATTTATTCTTCCAAACCAGGAGCATGGGACATTTTTGCATTTCTTTGTGTCTTCCCCAATATCTTTTATGGGTACTTTGTAGTTTTCTGAGAACAGATTCTTTGCCTCTTTGGTTAGGTTTATTCCTAGGTATCCTATGGTTTTGGGTGCAATTGTAAATGGGATTGACTCCTTAATTTCTCTTTCTTCCGTCTTGTTGTTGGTGTATAGAAATGCAACTGATTTCTGTGCATTGATTTTATATCCTGACACTTTACTGAATTCCTGTACAAGTTCTAGCAGTTTTGGAGTGGAGTCTTTTGGGTTTTCCACATATAGTATCATATCATCTGCAAAGAGTGAGAGTTTGACTTATTCTTTGATGATTTGGATGCCTTTAATTTCTTTTTGTTGTCTGATTGCTGAAGCTAGGACTTCTAGTACTATGTGGAATAGCAGTGGTGATAATGGACATCCCTGACGTGTTCCTGACCTTAGCAGAAAAGCTCTCAGGTTTTCTCCATTGAGAATGATATTTGTGGTGGGTTTTTCATAGATGGCTTTGATGATATCGAGGTATGTGCCCTCTATGCCTACACTTTGCAGAGTTTTGATCAGGAAGGGATGCTGTACTTTTTCAAATGCTTTTTCTGCATCTGTTGAGAGTATTGCTGTGGACGCCAAGAAAAACAAGGCTGTACCCACCTCGAGTCTAGCCCTGACATAAGTACAGCCATCTTGGCAAAGTGGAGGCTGGCACCTTGCACCCCCTCTCCACCCGCTCCCCTCCCTCGCTAATATGTGTGACATTCCTCAGCCACCCCTGGCTGCCCTGGGGGAAAAGCAAATAGTTAACTTGCAGATATCACAATCCTGCAAGACAGGAGTCTCCCTTGGTTTACCAATGTCCTAGAGATTTACAACCAAGAAGCTATCTTAAGATTAGCACAATTTCCAGAGGCAAATAACTCAGTTCCTTAAGCCCTAATGTTGCCCTCCCCACCATAAAACTGAAGGAGGCTGAGAAGAAGGGAATGTAAATGAAGTTAAATTTCTTCTAAACCTAAATCTCACTAACAAGGACACTTGATAGGAGAAATGTGAAACTATCTCTAAACCTCCAAGATAGTGTCAGTGATCATTCCCAAGCATATGACCCACTGATATACATCTGAAGGGTCTCACAAGAAGATTTTTATTATTGGTAATGAATAACCTTTTCCCCAGACAACAGCTAGCCCCTCAAAGTCCTGGAGACCTTGCTTCCAAAATTCCCTAGAGACTTTCATCATCCATAACCCCTTTTGTCCTCACCCACTGCCGAGTCCACCCCTACTCTGCTTTTAAAAACTCTGACTGTAATCTGGCTTGGGGTCTAAGTCCTTACACTCCTGCATTGGGTATACTTGGGCCCAAGCTTAAGCATGTCACCTCACGATCCAAGTCCCTACTCTGCTATGTCGGGTATACTGGGGCCCAAGCTTAAGCATGTCACCTCAGGGTCCAAGTCCCTACTCTGCTGTGTTGGGTATACTTGGGCCCAAGCATAAGCTTGTCAAATAAACCCTCGTGTGATTGCATCAGTGCTTGGTTCCTTGGTGGTCTCTCAGACACAAAAACTCGGGCATAACAATCATATGGTTCTTGTTCTTTCTTTTATTAATGTATTGTATCACATTGATTGATTTGTGAATGTTGAACCAACCTTGCAGCCCTGGGATAAATCCCACTTGGTCGTGGTGAATAATCCTTTAATGTATTGTTGGATCCTATTGGCTGGTATTTTGGTGAGAACTTTCACACCTGTGTTCATCAAGGATGTTGATCTGTAATTCTCTTTTTTGATGGGATCCTTGTCTGGTTTTGGGATCAAGGTGATGCTGGCCTCATAAAATGAGTTTGGATCACCACTTCCTCCATCCATGTTGTCGCAAATGGCAAGATTTCATTTCTTTTGATGGCTGCATAGTATTCCATTGTGTATATATACCACATCTTCTTGATCTCACAAAACAAACTGAGGGTTGCTGGGGGGAGGGGGTTTGGGAGAAGGGGGTAGGATTATGGACATTGGGGAGGGTATGTGCTTTGGTGAGTGCTGTGCAGTGTGTAAACCTGGTGATTCACAGACCTGTACCCCTGGAGATAAAAATATATGTTTATAAAAAATAAAAAAATTTAAAAAAAAAGTCAAAAATTGAGTTTGGAAGTTTTCCTTCCATTTTTTTTTTTTTTGGAACAGCTTCAGGAGAATAGGAATTAATTCCTCTGTAAATGTTTGGTGGAATTCTCCTGGGAAGCTGTCTGGCCCTGGGCTCTTGTTTGTTTGGAGATTTTTGATGACTGTTTTGATCTCCTTACTGGTTATGGGTCTGTTCAGGTTTTATATTTCTTCCTGGTTCAGTTGTGGTAGTTTATATGTCTCTAGGAATGCATCCATTTCTTCCAGATTGTCAAATTTGCTGTTGTAGAGTTGCTCATCATATGTTCTTATAAATGTTTGTACTTCTTTGGTTTTGGTTGTGATCTCTCCTCTTTCACTCACGATTTTATTTATTTGGGTCCTTTCTCTTTTCTTTTTGATAAGTCTGGCCAGCGGTTTATCAATCTTATTAATTCTTTCAAAGAACAAACTCCTAGTATCGTTTGCTTGTTCTGTTGTTTTCTTTGGTTTCTATTTCATTGACTTTTGCTCTGATCTTTATTATTTCTCTTCTCCTGCTGGGTTTAGGCTTTCTTTGTTGTTCTTTCTCCAGCTCCTTTAAGTGTAGGGTTAGGTTGTGTATGTGAGACCTTTCTTGTTTCTTGAGAAAGGCTTGTAACGCTATATATTTTCCTCTTGGGACTGCCTTTGCTGTGTCCCACAGATTTTGAACCGTTGTGTTTTCATTACCATGTATTTCCATGAATTTGTTCAATTCTTCTTTAATTTCCTGGTTGACCCATTCGTTCTTTAGAAGGATGCTCTTTAGCTTCCATGTATTTGGATTCCTTCCAAATATCCTCTTGTGATTGAGGATTGTGGTCTGAAAAGATGCAGGGAATGATCCCAATCTTTTGGTACCAGTTGAGACCTGATTTATGACCCAGGATGTGATCTATTCTGGAGAATGTTCCATGTGCACTAGAGAAGAATGTGTATTCTGTTGCTTTGGGATGGAATGTTCTGTATATATCTGTGATGTCATCTGGTCCAGTGTGTCATTGAAAGCCTTTATTTCCTTGTTGGTCTTTTGCTTGGATGATCTTTCCATTTCAGCGAGGGAGAGTGTTAAAGTCCCCTACTGTTATTGTATTATTGTCAATGTGTTTCTTCGATTTTGTTATTAATTGGTTTATATAGTTGGCTGCTCCCATGTTAGGGGCATAGATATTTAAAATTGTTGGATCTTCTTGTTGGATGGACCCTTTGAGTATGATATAGTGTCCTTCCTCATCTCTTATTATAGTCTTCAGCTTTAAATCGAATTGATCTGATCTAAGGATTGCCACCCCAGCTTTCTTTTGATGTCCATTAGCATGGTAATTTTTTTCCACCCCCTCACTTTAAATCTGGAGGTGTCTTTGAGACTAAAATGAGTTTCTTGTAGGCAGCATATTGATGGGTTTTGTTTTATTTATCCATTCTGATACCCTGTGTCTTTTGATTGGGGGCATTTAGCCCAATTACCTTCAGGGTAACTACTGAGAGATATGAATTTAGTGCCATTGTATTGCCTGGAAGGTGACTGTAACTGTATATTGTCTCTGTTCCTTTCTGGTCTACTACTTTTAGGCTCTCTCTCTGCTTAGAGGACCCCTTTCAATATTTCCTGTAGAGCTGGTTTGGTGTTTGCAAATTCTTTTAGTTTTTGTTTGTCCTGGAGGCTTTTTATCTCTCCTTCTATTTTCAATGACAGCCTAGCTGGATATGGTATTCTTGGCTGCATGTTCTTCTCGTTTAGTGCTCTGAATATATCATGCCAGCTCTTTCTGGCCTGCCAGGTCTCTGTGGATAAGTCTGCTGCCAATCTAATATTTTTACCATCGTATGTTACAGACTTCTTGTCCCAGGCTGCTGTCAGGATTTTCTCTTTGTCGCTAAGTCTTGTAAATTTTACTATTAGGTGACGGGGTATGGACCTATTCTTGTTGATTTTGAAGGGCGTTCTCTGCACCTCCTGGATTTTGATGCGTGTTCCCTTTCCCATATTAGGGAAATTCTCTCCAATATACCTTCTGCTCCCCTCTCTCTTCTTCTTCTGGAATCCCAATTTTCTACTGTTGTTTCATCTTATGGTATCACTTATCTCTCAAATTCTCCCCTCGTGTTCCAGTAGTTATTAATGTCTCTTTTGCTCAGCTTCTTTATTCTCTGTCATTTGGTATCTATATCACTAATTCTCTCCTGTGCCTCATTTATCCTAGCAGCAAGAGCCTCCATTTTGAATGCACTTCATTAATGGCTTTTTTTTTTTATTTCAACTTGTTTAGATTTTAGTTCTTTTATTTCTCCAGAAAGGGCTTTTATTTCTCCAGACAGGGTTTCTCTAATATCTTCCATGCCTTTTTCGAGCCTGGGTAGCACTGTGAGAATCGTCATTCTGAACTCTAGATATGACATATTACCAATGTCTATATTGATTAGGTCCCTAGCCTTCGGCACTGCCCCTTCTTCTTTTTGTTTTGGGGGGGGGTGCGTTTTTCCACCTTGTCATTTTATCCAGAGAAGAATATATGAAGGAGCAAATAAAATACTAAAAGGGTGGCAAAGTTCCCAGTAAAATGTGCTTTAACCAAATCAGAAGAGACCCCAAATCATGGGGGAAGAAATGAGATAAAATGAAGTTCAGGAAAAAAAATTAAAAGGAATAAAAAATAAAGAAAAATATAAAAAATAAAATATATATAATAGACTTGTGAATAGAACAGGTCCACCCAGTTAATTTTGGTGTATTTTGGTCTCTTAGTGAAACTACCTCCCAAAATTTTAAAGAATGAAAAACATATATTAGGGTAAACATGATGAAGGGATGTAATATGACTATAAAGATGAAAAAAATATGAAAGATGAAAAAAATAATTTTTTTAAATTATAAAAAAGGAGTTGATAAATTGGTTGGGAGAATAAAGAAAAAGAAAGTGGAGAGAATTTGCTCAGGCTGGAGACTAGAACAAAGCCCTGTACTAGATTTAGGGTATACTTTGATTTATTAGAAAAAGTTGTATCCCAAATTTTTTTAGAAGAAATAATATCCCGTGTGTAGTCCAAAACAAAGTTGGATACAATGAAGGATAAATGTGACTACAACAATGACAGTTCAAATAAGATTTGTTTAAAAGGTATTGTTAAGGTAAACTAGTTAAAAAATGTTAAAAGAGGAAAGGGTTAAAGTTCAAAAAATTTAGGAGAAGAAAAAAATAAAATTAAAAAAATTAATTATCTTTGCAAGACTAAAGAATCATCGGGAGAAAGCCATGGATTCCATGCTTTGCTTTCTCCTCATCTGGAATTCTGCTGTTCTCCTTGGTAAGTGAACTTGGTCTTGGCTGGATTTCTTGTTGATCTTCTGGAAGTGGGGCCTTTTGTAGTGATTCTCCAGAGTCTTTGCCCCAGGCAGAATTATACTGCCCTTACCGGGGCCAGGCTAAGTAATCTGTTCGGGTTCACTTTGGGGAGCTTTTGTTCCCTGAATGCTTTCCATAGAGTTCCAGAGGACAGGAATGAAGATGGCAGCCTCCCAATCTCTGGTCTGGAGGAACTGGGAGCTCAGGGACTGACTCTTCAGTGCGCCCTCAGAGAAAAGCGCTCAATGACTCCCAACTCCCTGGTTTGGCCATGCTCTGAGCTCACCCAGCCTGTGACCAAGTGTCTCTGTCTCTGGCACACAGCCCTGCCTGGAGTTTCCAAACCCCACAGATCCCTGAGCTCTTCCAGGCGAGTGTCCCCTGGTCTTGTGAGGTCCCTGCTCGCAGAGCAGAGACCTGTGCCATCGATCACGATAAGGTAACCCCGAGTTGAGAGCTCACTCCTCAGCTCCATATCTGTATCTGGCTTTCCTGCTCTAATACCTGTGAACTCTATGACAGACACTCCCAATCCTTCTGTGACCCCGTGGGACCTGAGACCACACTGTCCCTGGGTGGTGACAGGATTCACCCCTGTTTAGCCTCTGGAGAAATGTCCCTTGGTGGAGCAGACTTTTAAAAGTTCTAATTTTGTTCTCCCTTGCTCCGCCACTTGCTGGGAGCTGGCCCTTCCCCTTGAGGTCTATCTTCCCATCACTTTGGATTCAATTCTCCGCTGGTCATACCTTTCAGAAAGTGGTCGATTTTCTGTTTCTAGAATTGCTCCTCTTCTTCTCTTCGATCTCCTGTTGGATTTGTAGGTGTTCAGAATGGTTTGATAAGCTATCTAGCTGATGTCCTGCTACCTGATATCGTCTCAGCCTGCTATTTCTCTGCCATCTTGACTCCTCCCTTGCCATAGACTTTTAAATACAGAGAACAAACTGGTGATTGCCAAAGGGAAGGTGGGGGGGAATTGATGACCTTAGTTAAAAGGGATTGAGAATATTGTCACTGTGCACTGAAAATAATACCCTCAGACTCAGTGCTGAATGGACGTGCAGGACGGTCTCTGGAGAACAGTGACTGCATGGGTCTAGACATGGTTTTTATTGAGAAAATTATCTGGAGCTTGCACTGACCAATTCAAAGCAAGGAAGGAGCAGAACAAAGGAGAGCTATTACTTTTTAAACATTAACTACTAAATCATCCATATGTGCAGGATATGTGCAGTTACTCAGAAAGTACATATAGGAAAAAAGATAAGTTATAATTATCCCTGCCCCTTATAGCCTCATAAAGGTCATGAGAGCTTTGTCTCAAATACCACACAAGCAACAAGTTGAGGCAAAGCTGATGCGGACATTTCAGCAAATGCCTTCAACTCATGCCAGGAGGTTCAAATCATATTTTCTAAAATTAACTCCACAGAATGAGTTTTCAGAATGAGCACTCAGTAATGTGTAGAATTATGTAGTACACCTAGAGCTAATATAATACTGTGTATTAATTATACTTCAAGAAAAAATTTTAAAAAGAAAAAATTAAAAAAAAAAACAACTAAAAATGCATGATTGGAGTAGACAATCTCTAAAGTCCCTTGATGCTCTAAAGATGTATGATGAAACACCCACTTTGAGTAGTTGATTACACTCATTCAAATAAGCTGGTAACTATACATTATTTATACTGCCTTAGAAAGCAGAGTATGGTGGCGTCTGGATGGCTCAATCCATTAAGTGTGTGCCTTCACCTCAGGTCATGATCCTGAAGTCCCAGATACAACCTTGCAACCAGGCTCCTTACTCAGCGGGGAGGGGGTGTCTACTTCCCCCCTCTGCCCTTTCACCCTGTTCATGTTCTCTCTCTCTCAAATAAATAAAGAAAATATTTTAAAAAAACGAAAGTAGAGTATGTGGAGACAGTGTAGTAGAATAGTTAAAATATGAGCTTTGAAATCGCACTACTGCTTTCAGGCTTGATTCGTTCTGTACTAACTGGGTAAACTTGAACAAATTATCAAACTTCTCACAGCTCTTGTTTCCTTATCTATTTAATTGAGACACTGATTAAATATGTCACAAAGAGTTGTTAAAATTAAAATAATACTTAGTGATTCTCAGTGCACATTAGATATCAATGTTATTAAAAAATGTAATTTTAGAACATGTTTGAATTCCAGTTTTGTTATTTACTACTATCTGACTTAAACTCTGTATTTACATTTCCTCAAAATTGAAGGTACTAATAAAAATAGTGCCTACTTTTTACACTTTATTAATATATTAATATTCCCCTTAAAGCTGGTTCTCTTTCTACTTATGGGTATATGGAGGATTATGCTTCCCCAGCCCTCTATTTTAGACATGATTACATGAGTAGTTCTGGCCAATGAAATGGTAATTTGGCTAATTTGGTAATTTGGCAGGTTTCCCCCAATCTCACTTTGCCTGATTAGACTTGATGCATCCACCTAACATAGCTGTTCTCTGCAGATTTAAAAAAAGAAAGAAAGAAAAGAAAAGGTATATAAATTACCTAGCACAGTTTCTAACCATAATGGATACTTGTAATTCTTTGTAGATGCCCTGCATCTTGAACATCTGCTTATATTTTGGCAATTCTTCACTTTATGAGGCATATCCCACCTCCCACTACTGAAACTGAAACCAGATATTCCCTTCACCAACTTCCCTTGCAAGTAAAGCACAAGGATATTAAGACTCTGCCAGTAAAAATCACCTACTTTGAATGGAAGCTAGAAATGTGAGGACACAGGTGTTTCAGAAGTAATTTTGGTGATGGGTGATGGCAGTAGAAGCAACCATGCCCAATTACTGGAGTCAGTGGTGGTGTAAGTTGTAGGTATAGTTCCCAGAGTCCGTGATCTCTCATCAGTGCAACCTGTGAAACCTTCAACTTGGTTTCTCTGGCCCCATTTGACTGTGAGTGCATGAACTACCCATCTATCCCTAATTAAGGCATAGCCATTTTCTGTTTCTTGCAGCCAAAAAACCTAATACATATATTAAGTTTTCAATATTAATTATATATTATTATTTCCTGCTGCTTTTCTTTATTAGATAAAGGAAGACACTTTGCTTTGTCTTTGTCTTCACAGAACCTAGCACAGTGCCAATGATATCATTGATAGTTAAAGAATCAATATAAGGTTTAATAAGTCAAAGCACAAATGCTTTCTGGGAATTTGAGGGACCTCTCTTCCACCTCAATTGTAAAGCTGTCTGTCTTTTATGATAAACTATTCCTCCTGCTACAACAATGTTTCATAATGGAACATTGCCATCAGGACTGATTTGAAAATGTGCTATTTATCTATATTTAGTGTGAATAGTTTCTTTTGCATTATAGCATAATTTTAGGGAAACTTTTTCATGTTAAAGTAACAGTAATGAGATTAAAATAGAGTTATAAGAACAAACTTAAGATTGTAATCATCACAAACTAATTTTTAGTTTTAATCTATTCATCTGGATTTGCTTTTACTTGGTAAGATGACCTTGCTACATCTCCCATATAAACTTTCTACTGATTATCTCATTGCCCAAGGCCCTTGCACTGGCAGTCCTTGAAAGCAAAGCTTCTGTTTTTCTTTTTGTATATATGACTTTGCCTCAATCTCCCCAAACCTATGCACATGCAAATACAGAGTAGTTAGCATAATAACTTGTATAAAGCAAACACTTATATACACTTTTTGAAAAACCCTTGTCATTTTGACCCCATTGCACTTTCACTTATATTGTCTGTCCAGGGTACACATATTCTGAAAATGCTCAGTTCTGCTGGTGCTCTGCTTTTCCCCACTCCCTGGTGATATCTGGAAGCTTCTGGGTAGTGTCCTGAATTTAATCAAAAAATAAATATATGCAATATAGATTTGGCCTACAATATTGGCCAGAAAGAAATAAATGCACTTACATACAGACATTGTATCATGTG
Source organism: Mustela nivalis (assembly GCF_964662115.1). Classification (NCBI taxonomy): domain Eukaryota; kingdom Metazoa; phylum Chordata; class Mammalia; order Carnivora; family Mustelidae; genus Mustela; species Mustela nivalis. Next base: position 56,723,117 of record NC_139040.1, on the reverse strand, counting down.
CAAAAACAATAACCTATATAAATCTTTGAATATATGTATAGCTCTTTCTTCATACAAAAACAAAAACAAACACTGATGTATACTCTTTCTACAGCAACATAATATAAACATATAATGCAAACATGTATTTACCCAGGTCTAGCTTGACAAAAAGCATAAAAAGTCTTATAATATGCATGATCTTTCATCTAGCAATTCCTTTCCTGGTTATTTATACTAAGGAAATAATCAGATATGTATACAAAAATTAATACATGAGGATTTTTATTATAATATTATTTATAATAATGAAAATTAAAGACAATCAAAATGTCCAGCTATGGAAAATTGTTTTAAGTAAATTATAGTAACTCTATATAGAGGTAATGTATATACTGCCTTTAAAAATCATATTTTTGGAGAATATCTGTTGACATGGGAAAAAACAATCCAATGTTAAGTTAAAAATTTGAGGATCAGAAATATGTGCAATATGATAACACTTTAGAATATATACAGAAATGTAGTTCTAAATGTAACTAAATCTATATACATGTATATACATATATATACAAACATGTTAACAATGATTATCTCTGGGTGGTAGTATTACATAAAATGTTTTGGTCCTTGTACTCTTTACTGTTTTAACGATTTTCTGCATTTGAAATATATTTACTTTTGTAATTAAAAAAATATTGTTAACAAAGATCAGTTATGGGGGCGCCTGGGTGGCTCAGTGGGTAAAAGCCTCTGCTTTCAGCTCAGGTCATGATCCCAGGGTCCTGGGATCAAGCCCCGAATTGGGTTCTCTACTCGGTGGGGAGCCTGCTTCCCTCTCTCTCTGCCTGCCTCTCTGCTTACTTGAGATCTCTGTCAAATGAATAAATAAAAATCTTCTTAAAAAAAGATCTGTTATGGGGGCGCCTGGGTGGCTCAGTGGTTGGGCCGCTGCCTTCGGCTCAGGTCATGATCTCAGGGTCCTGGGATCGAGTCCCGCTTCGGGCTCTCTGCTCGGCAGGGAGCCTGCTTCCTCCTCTCTCTCTCTGCCTGCCTCTCTGCCTACTTGTGATTTCTCTCTGTCAAATAAATAAATAAAATCTAAAAAAAAAAAAAAAAAAGATCTGTTATGGTAAGACCATAAAAGAGTTTGTGATTATAGCAATTCATATTGCATACACATTGTCTATTGAAAAATAAGGTAGTCCTCTTTGGTTAGGTTTATTCCCAAGTATCTTATGGTTCTTGGTGCTATAGTAAATGGAATTGATTCTCTAATTTCCCTTTCTGTATTTTCATTGTTAGTGTATAAGAAAGCCACTGATTTCTGTACATTGACTTTGTATCCTGTCACGTTGCTGAATTGCTGTATGAGTTCTAGTAGTTTGGGGGTGGAGTCTTTTGGGTTTTCCATATAAAGAATCATGTCATCTGCGAAGAGAAAGAGTTTTACTTCTTCATTGCCAATTTGGATACCTTTTATTTCTCTTTGTTTTCTGATTGCTATTGCTAGGACTTCTAATACTATGTTGAACAAGAGTGGTGAGAGTGGGCATTCCTGTCTTGTTCCTGATCTCAACAGGAAGGCTGCAAGCTTTTTCCCATTGAGGATGATATTTGCTGTGGGTCTTTCATAGATAGATTTGATCAAGTTCAGGAATGTCCCCTCTATCCCTATACTTTGAAGCGTTTTAATCAGGAACGGATGCTGGATTTTGTCAAATGCTTTTTCTGCATCGATTGAGAAAACCATGTGGTTCTTCTCTCTTCTCATATTAATTTGTTGTATCACATTGATTGATTTGGGAATGTTGAACCATCCTTGTAGCCCAGGGATAAATCCCACCTGGTCATGGTGGATAATCTTTCTAATGTGCTGTTGGATCCTGTTTGCTAGAATCTTGTTGAGAATCTTAACATCAATATTCATCAGTGATATTGGTCTGAAATTCTCCTTTTTGGTAGGGTCTTTGTCTGGTTTGGGGATCAGGGTAATGCTGGCTTCATAGAAAGAGTCTGGAAGTTTTCCTTCTGCTTCAATTTTTTGAAACAGCTTCAGGAGAATAGGTGTTATTTCTTCTTTGAAATTTTGGTAGAATTCCCCAGGGAATCCATCAGGTCCTGGGCTCTTGTTTTTTGGGAGGTTTTTGATCACCACTTCAATCTCGTTACTAGATATCGGTCTATTCAGGTTGTCAATGTCTTCCTGGTTCAATTTTGAGAGTTTATAGTTTTCCAGGAATGCATCTATTTCATCTAGATTGCTTAGCTTATTGGCATATAACTGTTGATAATAATTTCTGATGATTGTTTCTACTTCCTTGGTATTAGTTGTGATCTCCCCCTTTTCATTCATAATTTTGTGAATTTGGGCTTTCTCTCTTTTCTTTTGGCTTAGTGTGGCCAATGGTTTATCGATCTTATTGATTCTTTCAAAAAAACAGCTTCTAGTTTCATTGATACATTCTACTGTATCTCTGGTTTCTACCTCATTGATGTCAGCTCTAATCTTGATGATTTCCCTTCTTATGTGTGGAGTTGGTTTGATTTGTTGTTTATTCTCCAGTTCTTTAAGGTGTAGAGACAGCTGCTGTGCTCTGGATTTTTCAATTTTTTTTTGAGGGAGGCTTGGATGGCTATATATTTCCCCCTTAGGACCGCCTTTGTTGTATCCCATAGGTTTTGGACCGAAGTGTCTTCATTCTCATTGGTTTCCATGAATTGTTTCAGTTCTTCTTTGATCTCCTGGTTCATCCAATCATTCTTAAGCAAGGTGGTCTTTAGCTTCCAGGTGTTTGAGTTCCTTCTGAACTTTTCCTTGTGATTGTGCTCCAGTTTCAAAACAGGCAGTAATCTCTTCGATATCGGCCACAGCAACTTCTTTCAAGATATGTCTCCAAAGGCAAAGGAAACAAAATCGAAAATGCACTTTTGGAACTTCATCAAAATCAAAAGCTTCTGCATAGCAAAGGAAACAGTCAAGAAAACAAAGAGGCCACCCACAGAATGGGAGAAGATATTTGCAAATGACAGTACAGACAAAAGGTTGATATCCAGGATCTATAATGGACTCCTCAAACTCAACACACACAAAACAGACAATCACATCAAAAAATGGGCAGAAGATATGAACAGACACTTCTCCAATGAAGACATACAAATGGCTACCAGACACATGAAAAAATGTTCATCATCACTAGCCATCAGGGAGATTCAAATTAAAACCACATTGAGATATCACCTTACACCAGTTAGAATGGCCAAAATTAACAAGACAGGAAACAACATGTGTTGGAAGGGATGTGGAGAAAGGGGAACCCTCTTACACTGTTGGTGGGAAAGCAAGTTGGTGTAGCCTCTTTGGAGGACAGTGTGGAGATTCCTCAAGAAATTAAAAATAGAACTTTCCTGGGGTGCCTGGGTGGCTCAGTGGGTTAAGCTGCTGCCTTCCGCTCAGGTCATGATCTCACGGTCCTGGGATGGAGTCCAACATCGGGCTCTCTGCTTAGCAGGGAGCCTGCTTCCTCCTCTCTCTCTCTGCCTGCCTCTCTGCCTATTTGTGATCTCTCTCTGTCAAATAAATAAATAAAATCTTTAAAAAAATAAATAAAAATAAAAATAGAACTTTCCTATGACCCTGCAATTGCACTACTGGGTATTTACCCCAAAGATACAGATGTCGTGAAAAGAAGGGCCATTTGTACCCCAATCTTTATAGCAGCAATGACCACGGTCGCCAAACTGTGGAAAGAAACAAGATGCCCTTCAACGGACGAATGGATAAGGAAGATGTGGTCCATATACACTATGGAGTATTATGCCTCCATCAGAAAGGATGAATACCCAACTTTTGTAGCAACATGGATGGGACTGGAAGAGATTATGCTGAGTGAAATCAGTCAAGCAGAGAGAGTCAATTATCATATGGTTTCACTTATTCGTGGAGCATAACAAATAGCATGGAGGACATGGGGAGTTAGGAGAAGGGAGTTGGGGGAAATTGGAAGCGGAGGTGAACCATGAGAGACTATGGACTCTGAAAAACAATCTGAGGGGTTTGAAGTGGCGGGGGAGTGGGAGGTTGGGGTATCAGGTGGTGGGTATTATAGAGGGCACAGATTGCATGGAGCACTGGGTGTGTTGAAAAAATAATGAATATTGCAATGCTGAAAATAAATAAAAAATAAATTAAAAAAAAAAGAAAAATAAGGTGGTCCTTTTGAAAGTGGCTGGTGTGATATAACTTCCATTTGTTTGGATATATGGAATAGGCCTGTAATGTATTTGAGAATGAAGGGAATCAGGTTGTTTAAACTGAAATTGAATCCAATTCCTGGAGGTGGAGTAAGCAGTTTAGAAGCAGCATTGTTGATACTCAATCCTGACTAATTCTGTTTTGCTCATGCTTTAAGCCCATAGAATACGGGCTGTTGTAAACCTACATATAGTTTCTGTGATGAATGGGGTGTGTACTTCCTTAAAAACGCTCTGGAAATCAGATCAGACTCAATAGTCAGCTTCATGCCTTACTTTTGTAAGTCCTTAGAGAATTTTTTTTAAGATTTTTATTTATTTGACAGACAGAGATCACAAGGAGGCAGAGTGGCAGGCAGAGAGAGAGGGGGAAGCAGGCTTCCCACGGAGCAGAGAGCCCGATGTGGGCCTGTATCCCAAGAGCCTGGGATCATAACCTGATCTGAAGGCAGAGGCTTTAATCCACTGAGCCACCCAGGTGCCTGTCCTTAGAGACTTCTTCGTAAGTCTCAGGGTCAGTGACGATGCATAGCTACACATGCAGGATGAGTAAGTCATTTCAGGAGCTGATTAGAATTAGAGCTAAGGGCCCCTGGGTGGCTCAGTGGGTTAAGGCCTCTGCCTTCAGCTCAGGACATGATCCCAGGGTCCTGGGATCGAACCCCACGTCGGGCTCTCTGCTCAGCGGGGAGCCTGCTTCCCCCCCCCCCCTCTCTCTCTCTGCCTGCCTCTCTGCCTACTTGTGGTCTCTGTCAAATGAATAAATAAAATCTTTAAAAAAAAAAAAGAAGAACTAGAGCTAGAGCTCAAATCAGGGACAGAATTATGAAGAGACTCTTTTCCCCAGTGCAATCACACCAAATGCACATGTTGCTTAGCCAGTTGAGAGGATAAGGTTCATAGTTCACAGTACATGTAGTTTAGAATATACAGATGATGAGATTCATGGTTTCAGGAATTTATAGTCTTAATTTAATCCCAAGGAAATGATGGATCACAACAATTTCATCAACTATTGATACCAGATTGATTTAGAAAATAAAAGTGAACCAGATATGTGTTTATCTACAGTATATTTATTTCTGGCCTAAAAGCACTCACGAAATTTCCACCATTGAAAAGTCAAAATAACACTAGCATCTATGCTATCTTGCACTGTTGAGACAATATCTGATTACCTGAATTACAAACTAATTTTTTTAAAAAGCCAAATGCAACAAAAATAGACAAAAAACTGAGATATTTAAATGTCTGATGTAGAGAGGAAAGCACACTTGTAATAGCTATATGAGTATGAATCACCTTAATTCTGATTGTTCTGTCTACAGTACCAGACTTCCATATCTTTTTCAGTATTGAAGGTGGGTAAGTTTATATTTTGTTAGCTGTTGGTGAACGGCTACTTCTTTCTGATAAAGACTAATTAGCCAACACTGAATAAGTATATCTGAGACCTTGAGAAATCTCTCTTTTGTTAAGAACATATTAAGAGAGTGTCCAAATACTCAGTTCATTCCTTCATATTTTTCACAATGGCAGTCTTGTAAGTAGCACTGAATACCTGGTACTCATTTTTTAAAACAGTTATTTATTTATTTATTTATTTATTGGAGAGAGAGAGAAAGGAAGGAGGAGAAGAGGGACTGAATCTTCAAGCAGACTCCAACCCCCTCCCCAACCCCAAACATGCAGCCTGACATGGGGCTTGATCTCTGAACCCCTGACATGAACTGAGCTGAAACTAAGAGTTCCACACTTAACCAACTCTGCCACTCAGGCGCCCCCACTTGGTGCTCTTTTAAAAGATAAATACCGGGCACTGGGTTGGCTCAGTGGATTAAGCAGCTGCTGTCAGCTCCAGTCATGATCCTGGGGTCCTGGGATGGACTTGTGCACCAGGTTCCCTGCTCAGCAGGAAGCCTGCTTCTCCCTTTGCCTGATGCTCCCCCTGCTTGTACTTTCTTTGTCAAATAAATAAAATCTTAAAAAACCTAAAAAAATACCATATGATTTCACTAGTATGTGGAACTTAACAAAACAAAACAGATGCACATAAGGGAAAGGAAGGAAAAATAAAATAAGATGAAAATTGAGAGTGAGGCAAACCATAAGAGACACTGAATTATAGGAAACAAACTGAGGGTTGCTGGAGCCAAGTTGGGAGGAAAGGTATAATTGGGCGATGGGCAGTAAGGAGCGCACTTTATGTAATGAGCACTAGTTATTATTTCCAAATGATGAATCACTAAATTCTACTTCTGAAGCTAATAATACACTATATGCTAATTAAATTGAATTTTAAAAATTTAAATAATAAAATTTTTTTTTAATTTAAAAAAATAAAAAGCAAACATTTTCAAATGCATTAGGAAGCTTTTCAATCTGCATTGTTTTTCAGAAAGGTACACAAAACATCCTCTTGCAGTCTTTGCAAAAGCAATATTTTCTTGTGAATGGTAACGAATAGCAGTGGTTGCAATTCAGATCAAGTGATGGCTAACTTACCTGAATTGGATAAAATGCAAACAACAACAACAAAAAACAAGTAAACAAGCAAACCGAAAAAACTCCACACACTGGCCACATAAACAAAAATCCAAGTAAAATAAATATTTTAAAAGATTGAGAAAGAAATTTGGTTCTTGTGGGATTGTTATTGACAGATACCCCAAAATGAGCAATTCTGTCAAGACAAATGATGATAGTGTACTTCCAAGACAGTGCTGGAAAAATCAGGCCACATTTGTCTGCAGTAGGTAGACATGATGCAAAGTTTCAAAAGCAACAATAACATATAAGCCTAGTATAAATTCAACCATACCTTTTTTTTTTTAACCATACATTTTTTTTAATGGGTTACAATAAGACCTAGATTTGTCATCTGTCCTTTCTACCATACCATATTCTTTTATACTACCAATATAAGAATCTTGAAGACAGATACAATCTCAACTTTTACAAGGCTCAGATATAAATTATATACATTTGTCTTCTGTGTTTCCATTGCAAATGTGTCTTATTTTTAGTACTTCTTATATGGTATCACAAGAAGCCTGCACTCTTCTAGAGTTATTGTGAAAATAAAATACCTTTAATGCATAGCATCAAGTAGGCATTCAGTAATGGATATCTCTTATTATATCAATGATGTGGGCTTCTATCTATATGGATATTGAATGGTCTCAGAAAAAGCCTCTTATTCTCCAAAATATCTCTTCTATGGCCTTTTCACTGATGTCTTTCCTTTCTTCTTCTTCTTCTTCTTCTTCTTTTTTTTTTTTTTTTTTTTTACTTCATTGCTTCCTTCCCTCTTTCCCTCCACTCTTCTTTCTCATGTAGTGTCAAAATACCTATTAGGCAGATGTTGTTTTTGCTTGCTTATCATATCTGTGATATCTCTTCCTTTTTCCTTACTAACAGAAACCTTATTTTTCTCATGGTAGTAATGTGCCAGATAAAAACAACTCTCATTTTCTAGTTTCCCTGTAGCTGCATTAAATAATTAGGAGTACCCAATGAAATGTATGAGGAAGTCTCTGGAAAGGGCATACCTTCCTGATTTGAAAGGTGAAATCTAGCTAAGAGAAAGTCCTACACCATTTTGGCCCTTCACACTCCCCTTTTTTGGTGCCAGGATCTCAACTGTGAGACACAGAGATAGTGTAGTTATCTCACACATGAGGCAACCAGCATGAGAGTAAAAGGCTATATTGCTAAGAATGGCAATTTGAAAATTGGAATTAATGTCATCATAGTAATAACCTTAGATTGCTGACCCCGAACTTACCTCTTTAAGCTTTTATAGTAAGATTTTCTTTATAGCTGAGTACATTTTAAAAATTTTATTGTATTTGAGTATAGTTGACAATGTTATGAATTCTAATGTACAGCATAATGATTCAGATTCTCTATAGATTATGCTATGCTCACCATCTCTCACTGTACAACACTATTTAAATGTCATTGACTATATTCCTGATGTTTTGTCATTTATTACCATGACTTATTCATTCCATAACTAAAAACCCACATTTCCCTTCTCCTTTCCTCATTCTGCCTGTCTCCACTCCCCTTCCCTCTGGTAGCCATCAACTTATTATCTGTATTTACAGGTCAATTCTGCTTTTTCTTTATGTGTTTTGGTTTTTAGATTCCATATGTGTGAAATCATATGGTATTTATATTTCTCAGCCTTACTAATTTCATTTAACATAATACCATCTATGTCCATCCATGTTGTTACAAATGCAAGATTTCTTTCTTTTTTATGGCTGAATTATATATATATATATACATATATATATATATATATATGTATATATATGACATATTCCTTATCCATTTGTCTGTTGATGTACAGTTAGGTTGCTTCCATGTCTTGGTTATCATAAATAATGTTGCAATAAACATAGAGATGCATGTATGTTTTTAAATTAGTGCTTTTGTATTCTTTGGATAAATACTGAGTAGTGGAATTATTGGTTCATATATTATTTTTATTTTTAACTTTTTGAAGAACCACTATACTGTTTTCCACAGTGACTCTATAATTCACATTTCCACCAACAGTACACAAGGGTTCCTTTTTCCCCACATCCTTGCTAACACTCGTTTCTTGTCTTTTTGACTTAGCCATTCTGACAGCTGTAAGGTGATATCTCATTGTGGTTTTAATTTGCATTTCCCTGGTGATTAAGGATGTAAAGCATTTTTTTTTCATGTGTCTATTGGTCATCTGTATGTTTTCTTTGGAAAAAAGTCTATTTGGGTCTTCTGTCCATTTTTATTTTTTTAATTTTTAAGAGATTTTTATTTATTTATACGACATGAAAGAGAAAGAAAGCAGAGGGAGGAACAGGGGGACAAGCAGTTTCCCTGCCAAGCAGAGCGCATGATGCAGGACTCTATCCCAGGACCCTGGGATCATGACCTGAGCCAAAGGCACTTAACCAACTGAACCACCCAGGTGTCCTGCCCATTTTTAAATCAGATTGTTTGGGTTTTGTTTTTTGTTTTGTTTTTGGGGGGTTTTTGGTGTTGAGGTGTATAAGTTTTATATATTTTTTTATATCAACCCCTTATCAAATATATCATTCCACAGAGTACATTTTTAATTGATATATCAATCTTTCTCTATAGAATAGCATATTATCTGTCATCTCTAGCTAGTCATTTGGAATATAAAAGATTCACAGAGAATTTTATAATGAGGATAGTCAAAAGAGAAGCTCAGAACATCATTTAGGTAGAACAGATTTGGAAGACTACTAGGAGACAGTACAAGGTTACCGAGTCCTTATAGAAGGAAGATGCTTTATTTCACAGAAAGACAGAGAGAAAACAAGCATAGGATACCCAGCAATTTGTTCAGAGGCCACATCTGTTAAGAATATCAGAACTCTTGAAAATTTTCTTAGCACATTTTGCTATGACACTTGTTCATAGAATATGCAATGGAATAAAACCAGTGGGAGTTATAATTTTATATAGCAGATGAACAGCTGGTTGTTACAAATGTCTTTCTGGGATTATCTTCAATATTGATTTTTCCCCTGTAAGCTAACATGTGATTCTTTATTTATTATAGTAAATTCTAAAATCTTACCCCCCCAACAAGGATGCACAAAATCAACCATTAAGTGTTTAAGTAATGTGGCCCCATTTCCACTCCAGACAGTTCGGAGTTTTGTAATGCAGAGTCACCAGCCATTTAACCTTACACCAAGTAGACAACATACTTAGAAATAGGATAAGATACTAGAAGTAAGAGCCATAAATCATTCTTAAGGGGAAAAAATGCTTTTTGTTTAATCAGAGATAGTGAGACTAGAAAGAGATACCTTGCACTGATCTCCATGATCAGTCTTATTTGTCTTATTTTACTGGGTAAACTGATCCACTTTGTATTATTTGTTTCAAATTATTAGTGAAATGTAAGTTTATGGTCACATAACTTATAAAATTTAAAAATTTACATGGAAATGCTTTCAAAACTTTAGTCCTCAAAAGATGTAAGAATAGGGCGCCTGGGTGGCTCAGTAGGTTAAGCCACTGCCTTCGGCTCAGGTCATGATCTCAGAGTCCTGGGATCGAGTCCCACATCGGGCTCTCTGCTCAGCAGGGAGCCTGCTTCCTCCTCTCTCTCTCTCTACCTGCCTCTCTGCCTACTTGTGATCTCTCTCTGTCAAACAAATAAATAAAATCTGTGAAAAAAAAAAGATGTAAGAATATCCTTATTATTTTGATTACCTATCATGTAGGATATATAACATATTTTCAATCAGTGTTGCACCAATAAAATAAAAAATGTGTATACCAACACTGAATAAAGCTTTAATTTCATATATTTGTTTATAGGTGGGGGAAAGACAAAAATAGAAATTTCATTGTCTTCAAATTTCTGAGACATCATGCTATATGCAGTGAGACACATCCAAACTCACTACTAATTAGCTAAATGACCTTAAATAAGTGAGTTAACTTACTGAATCTCCATTCTCTTTTTTGTAAAATGGAGATAATTTTGTGTGAAGTTTGAATGATTGATATAATGAATATACAATAGCAAACACATAGCCTGGTACTCAATGTCACCACTGAAAGATATGAGGAATGTAGGTACTTTATGTTGAATTGTGTCTCCCCTTTCCAAAATAAAAAAAAAGTTGAAGTCCAAATTCCAAGTGTTTTTGAATTTATTAGTATCTTTTTTGGAAATAGTTCATTACAGATGTAATTAAAGATGAGGTCATACTGGAGTAGAGTGGGCTCATAATCCAAAATGATTGAAATTTTTATAATAACATAACCATATGAAGACACAAAGACATGTACAGAGAACACCATATAATGACAAAGGTAGAAATTGGGGTTATGCAGCCTTAAGCCAAAAAATACCAAAGATTGCCAGCAAACAAGAGAAGTTAAGAAGGGGCAAGGAAAGGTTTTCTTATAGATTTCAGAGGGATCTTGGCCCTACTAACACACTGATTTCAGACTTCTAGCTTTCAGAACTGTGAGACAATAAATTTCTGATGGAACGAGACACCGACATTGTGGTACTTTGTTATAGAAGTCCTATGAAACTAATACAATGGGTTTGTATTTACAAACCATTTTTCAGTTTAACTTTGGATTAATTATCCTCTTAGAAAATAAACATATTTCCTACTCTGTATCATGAACTGCTAGGTTTGGGGGTTATATTAATAAATGATAGAAAATATAGTCTTAATTCACACAAACTATATAATGTTGTGGAATAAATGGACATTAATCAAATAATCACTCAAAATAACAGATAATGTGTACTTAGTGCGTAGAGTACAGATTTCAGTGCAAAAACACAAGTGCATAAGAAATAAAACTTATTTTTATATAACAGAACTTAACTTTTACCATGAGCCCTCATTCCACCAACAGTTACCTCATCTTCCAGGGTTGAATCTGAGTTTCAGGGTTGGTTTGGAGGCTATGTAGTATGTAGGCATTAGTGAGAGAAGGTGATATCTGGGTGGGTCTTCATTTATCCAGGTTACCATCTAATACATAGCTCATTTCTGTTACATTTTATTCACAACCCCAAACTCCATGAGATCTAGTTTTATCTCAGCTATCCATGTCCCTCTCAGGGACACAAGGAGCTTCCTTTAGGCTGTCTCAAGTCTAAATCTGTGCCTAAACTATTTATCATTTATTGCCATATTTGGACATTTGCTATCTTCTGGATTCCACCAGGTAAGGGGGACATCAGTTTACTCTCAATTAGACACCCCTAACCAATATTCTGGGTGAAGACAAGAGTATATGCAAAGGCCCCATGGTAGGCAGTAACATGAAGAAAGGCCCCATTGAAAGAAAGCCAAAATAGCTGAAACACCCTGGAAAGTGAGAAGTGGATTGGATTTAAAAATAAAGTTCTATAAATATATGTTACTGACAATAAAATACCTTGGAGGTTGTAAAAAAAGATTAACTCTTTTTTTTGCATTTTTAATTTTTTAATTTTTTTATTAACATATAATGTATTATTAGCTCCAGGGGTACAGGTCTGTGAATCGCCAGGTTTACACACTTCACATTACTCACCATAACACATACCCTCCCCAATGTCCATAACCCCACCACCCTCTCCCTACCCCCCTACCCCCGGCTACCTTCAGTTTGTTCTGTGAGATTAAGAGTATCTTATGGTTTGTCTCCCTCCCAATCCCATCTTGTTTCATTTATTCTTTTCCAACCCCCAACTCCCCACATTGCCTCTCAACTTCCTCATATCAGGGAGATCATATGATAGTTGCCTTTCTCTGATTGACTTATTTCACTAAGCATAGTAGCCCCTAGTTCCATCCACATCGTTGCAAATGGCAAGATCTCATTTCTTTTGATGGCTGCATAGTATTCCATCCTGTATATATACCACCCCTTCTTTATCCATTCATCTGTTGATGGACATCTAAGTTCTTTCCATAGTTTGGTTATTGTGGACATTGCTGCTATAAATATTTGGGTGCACATGCCCCTTCAGATCACTACATTGGTATCTTTAGAGTAAATACCCAGTAGTGCAATTGCTGGGTCATAAGGTAGCTCTATTTTCAACATTTTGAGGAACCTCCATGCTGTTTTCCAGAGTGGTTGCACCAGCTTGCATTCCCACCAACAGTGTAGGAGGGTTCCCCTTTCTCCGCATCCTCACCAGCATCTGTCATTTCCTGACTTGCTAATTTTAGCCATCCTGACTGGTGTGAGGTGGTAGTTCATTGTGGTTTTGATTTGTATTTCCCTGATGCCGAGTGATGTGGAGCACCTTTTCATGTGTCTGTTGGCCATCTGGATGTATTCTTTGCAGAAATATCTGTTTATGTCCTCTGCCCATTTCTTGATTGGATTATTTGTTCTTTGGGTGTTGAGTTTGATCAGTTCTTTATAGATCTTGGATACTAGTCCTTTATCTGATATGTCATTTGCAAATATCTTCTCCCATTCTGTCAGTTGTCTTTTGGTTTTGTTAACTGTTTCCTTTGTTGTGCAAAAGCTTTTGATCTTGATGAACTCCCAATAGTTCATTTTTACCCTTGCTTCCCTTGCCTTTGGTGAAGAAGTTGCTGTGGCTGAGATTGAAGAGGTTTCTGCCTGTGTTTTGCTCAAGGATTTTGATGGATTTCTTTTTCACATTGAGGTCCTTCATCCATTTTGCATCTATTTTCATGTGTGGTGTAAAGAAATGGTCCAGTTTCATTCTTCTGCATGTGGCTGTCCAATTTTCCCAACACCATTTGTTGAAGAGATTGTCTTTTTTCCATTGGACTTTCTTTCTTGCTTTGTCGAAGATTAGTTGACCATAGAGTTGAGGGTTAACTCTTATTCCTAAATGTGAAGAAATGTCATAGAATGTTTTGAAGAGTGACATGATTGGATTTTCAGTATAAAATTATAACTCCAGTTGCTGTGTGGAGAGCAAATGGTTTAGGGAAGGGTGGATGAGTGAAAACAAGGTTAAGGTTAAGAGGCTATCTTGTCTATTCCAGACAGATATAGTAGTAGCTTTGGGTAGTGTATTGGAAGTAGAGCTGATTATACATGAATATATTCATATAAATATAGCAGGTAAATGTAAGAATTTGATGATGGATAGGATATGGAAATTAAGGGGGATGTGTTAAGGATAACACTTACATTGTTTGTTTGCAAAACTCAATAGGAAGCATTTAAATAGTGGAACACTTCCCTTCAGTTGTGTTTGCTTATATGGTAATGGTGGTGGTGGTGGTAGAGAGATCATTGTTTCAGTTTACACATGTTGAATTTTAGTAAAAATTGAGATCTTGAGTAGGCACATAGAATATGATTCTGGTTTCAGAAAAGGTCTGAACTTTCTAACTAAATATCAAATATCATCAACAAGAAAGTAAATCTGATACTGAGTAACCAATGGACCAAAGAGGTCAAAAAGAGAAATTTAAAAAATATCTTGAGACAAATGAAATTGGAAATACAATATACCAAAATTTACTGATGCAGCAAAAGCAGTTCTAAGAGGGAAGTTCATAGTGATAAATGCCTAGCTCAAAGAAAAAGAAAAATCTCAAATAAACAAACAAACTAACTTCATACCTTAAGCAACTAAAAAAGAAAAAAAATGAAGCTCAAAGTTAGTAGAAGGAAAGACTGAAACAGAAATAAATGAAATAAAACCATAAAGTACAATAGAAAAAATCAATAAAACTTAGAACTAGCTTTTTGAAAATATAGACAAAATAGCCAGACTTTAAGCTGCACTCACCAAGAAAGAGAGAGAGAGAGAGAGAGAGAGAGAGAGAGATAAGGCTCAAATAAATAAAATAAAAGAGAAATTATAACTGATACCACAGAAACACAATGGAACATAAAATATTACCATGAGCAATTATACAATAACAAATTGGACAACCTAGAACAAATCATGAAGTATAAAATTTGAACAGACCACTATCTAGTAAGGTGATTAAGTGAGTAATCAAAAACTTCCCAACAAACAAAACTCTGGGACCACAAACTTCACTGGTGAATTTAAAAAAAAAAAAAAAAAAACATTCAAAGAAGGATTAATACAAATCCTTCTCAAACTCTTGCAAAAAACAGAAGAGGAAGGGATGCTTCCAAACACATTTTACTTCCAAACACATTTTACTTCCAAACACAAGGCCAGCATTACCTTGATACCAAAACCAGACAAAGAAAGATGAGAGAAAGAAAGAAAGAAAGAAAGAAAGAAGAGGGAGTGAGGAAGGAAATGAAAATTTGAAAATTACAGGTAAATACCACTGATGGATATAGATGCAAAAGTCCTGAACAAAATATTAGCAAACTGATTTCAGCGATATCTTTCTACATTTTCTGTAATATGTACACCATGATCAACTGGAATTCATTCCAGGGATACAAGGATAGTTCATGTACAAATCAAGAAATCAGGAACAATGAGGCACCTGGGTGGCTCAGTCCTTAAGCATCTGCCTTCAGCTCAGGTCATGATCCCAGGGTGTTGGGATCAAGTCCCATATTGGGCCCCCTGCTTGGCAGGAGGCCTGCTTCTCCCTCTCTCACTCCCTCTGCTTGAGTTCCCTCTCTTGCTGTATCTCTCTCTCTGTCAAATAAATAAATAAATAAAATCTTTAAAAAAGAAATCAGGAAAAAGACAAAGATGTCAATTATCCCTATTTTCATTCATCATAGTATTGGAAGTCCCAGCAAGAGCAATTAGGCAAGAAAAATAAAGAAAAGACATACACATTAGAAAGAAAGAAGTAAAACTGTCACTCTTTGTTGTTGACATGATACTATATATAGAAAACCCTAAATACTCCACTAAAAACTGTTAGAACTAATCAATAAATTCAATAAAGTTGTAAGATACAAAATCAATATATAAATTGCATTGTGCTTATGTACACTAATAACAAACTATCAGAAAAAGAATTTAAGAAAACAATCCCATTTACAATTGCATGGAAAAGAATAAAATACCTAGGAATATTTTTTAAAAGATATATTTTTTTTCCCTTGAAAGAGCATGAGTGGGTTGGGGAGCAGAGGGAGAGGGACAAGCAGACTCTGTGCTAGGCATAGTACCCAACATGAGGCTCTGTCCCACAATCCTGAAATCATGACCTGAACAAAAATCAAGAGTCAGACTCTTAACCAACTGAGCCACCTAGGAACCCCAACCTAGAAATAATTTTAACAAAGAGGTGAAAAACCTATACTCTGGAAACTATAAAACATTGATGAAAGAAATTGAAGATGACACAATTAAATGTAAGATATTCCATATTATTTTTCCTGATTTCTTTTTTTAAAGATTTTATTTATTTATTTGACAGAGAGAGACACAGCAAGAGAGGGAACTCAAGCAGAGAGAGTGAGAGAGGGAGAAGCAGGCCTCCTGCCAAGCAGGGGGCATATTATGATTATAATACATTAGAATAATTAATATTATTTATTTTCCATACTACTGAAAACAATCTACTGATTCAATGCATTTCCTATCAAAATTCCAAGGTGTTTTTCATACAACGAGAACTATTTGGATCCTAAAATTTGTATGGAACCAAAAAAGACCCCTAATGGCCAAAACAATCTTGAGAAAGAACAAATCTGGAAGCATCATGCTTCCGGATTTCAAATTCTATTACCAACTCATAGTAATGAAAAGAGTATAGTATTGGCATAAAAAGAGACACATAGATCAATAGAATAGAGTAGAGAACTCCAGAATGAACCAAAACAAATATGGTCCTTTAATATATGCCAAAGGGACCAAGAAGATACAATGGTTAAATGACAGTCTCTTCAGTAAATGGTGTTGGGAAAACAGACACATGCAAAAAAATGAAACTGGATGGCTATTTTCACCATACATTAAAATGAAGTCAAAATGGACTAGACCTGACTGTAATACCTGAAACCGTGAAATTTCTAGAAGAACACACAGGCAGTAAGCTTGAGATTGGTCTTGACAATGATTTTAGGGCTCTGACTCCAAAAGCAAAATTAAACAAATGGAACTACTTCAAACTAAAAACTTCTGCACAACAAAGAAAATAATCATCAAAAAGAAAAGGCAACCTACTGAATGGGAAAAAATATTTGCAAATCATATATATGATAAGGTGTTAATATCCACTATACATAAGGAACTCATGTAGCTCAATAGCAAACAAAACAAAAAACCCAATCCAAATAAAACAAGGACAGAGGAACTGAAGAGATATTTTTCTAAAGAAGACATAGGTATGAGCAACAGGTACAAGAAATGCACTCAACATCACTAATTATGAGGGAATTGCAAATCAAAACCACAATGAGATATCCTGTAATACCTGTTAGAGTTACTATAATCAATCAATCAATCAAAATAAAGAAAGAACTAGTGTTGATGGGAATGTAAATTGGAGCCCCTGTGAAAAATGATGTGGGAGGTTTCTCAAGATATTTATAATAGAACTACCATATGATCCAGCCATTCCACTTTTTGGTTATTTATTAAAAGAAAACAAAAATAATAAGTCAACATATATATGCATCCCCATGTTCATTGAAGCATTATTTGCAACAGTCAAGATAGAAGAAACAATTAGTTATCGATATATGAATAGATAAAAATTACAGTATATATGAATACACACAATGGAACACTATTCAGCCATAAAAAAGAATGAAATCTTGTTATTTGCTACAACATGGATAGGCCTTGGGGGGCATTATGTTGAGTGAAATAAATTAGAGAAAGAAAAATACTGTATGACCTCACTTATATATGGATTCTAAAAAACCACAATGATGTTCAAAAATACTGAGAACAATTGGTGGTTACCAGAGGTGGGGGATTTGGGTGGGCAAAGTGGGTGAAGGGTTTAAAAGGTATAAACTTGCAGTTATAAACTAAGTCATGGGGTTGCTGGGTTCTTGTTCTATGGAGTTGAAGAATGACTCTTGCAGACACAAAAGGGTCAAGTGGAGGTTTATTAAGTGAATGTGAGAACAGAAAGGAAATTTGAAAAAAAAGCTCTCTGGAGTGAGAAGAGTCATGAGTGGGTTGCCCCTAAGGGCTTTTACTGTGGGTCTTTCATAGGTAACTGACCAGGGAACTTGAAAATTATTTGTGGTCAATTTGTAACTATCATGAAGATATCTTATCTATAACATTTGAGACAAACAAGGTGGATTCCTATGTCCCCTTCTGGCTGGTTTTGCCGGCTTCACCATTTCTCCACATCTGGGATTTCTGTGAGCCTGGTCAAGTAGGCCCATGTGTGAGCCTATTCTGGGGAATCAGGGGCCTCTTAGCTCTCCCTGCCTATACCTTAACCCTTTCCTTACTCAATGGGAATGTAATGTACAGCATGGTGACATGTTAGTTGATGAAAATAAGGTAAATTTGATTTATCTGCTTTTTTGGAAGAAGTACATACCTTATGAAGAAGCTTTTAATTATATGGTGGTATGGGAACAAAGTCCCAAAAAAATGGCTTTGAATAACCACTATTCTACCACTTACTAAGTGGTCTTAGTTAAAAGGTTCTTAAACATTGTAATTATGATACATTTATACATATTTTAAGTGGGAGTGATTAATATTTGCTTACCTCTGGGTTTTTATGAATATCAAATAAAATAAGGTATATGATTGTGTGAAACATTACTGGGATTTCAGTGCCTACTGACTAAATCTTTTAAATTAAAATCATAGATCCTCTAAGGGTTGCAGAAAGAAAGATGGGTGGGGGGATGGGTGACTGGGTGTTGCACATTAAGGAGGGCATGTGATGTGATGAGCACTGGGTGTTATATGCAACTGATGAATATTACATCATTGAATATTACATCAAAACTAATGAATGTGACATCCAAAACAGCTATATTTAACTGATAGATGACTGTGGCACAGAGAAGTTACATGATTTGTCCAACTAGTTTGTGGTAAAGTTGGGATTTGAATGCTTCTGATTTGCAGTCAAGATCCTATTCAGTTTGCTGCATGGACTCACTTACCATTTTAGTTAGCTGAATCCTGATGCACAGGGAATGACTGGCAGTGATATGGTTACTATTGGCATTTCATGGAAGAATTTTCTATGTCAGAAAGAAAGAAAGAGAGAGAGAGAGATGATTATAAAAAGCAATGATTATAAAAATAGATAGGTGAACTAAGTATTTTAAGAGGTCAAGGACAATAGTAAAACTTTGAATGTTGCCAAGCATATGTTTCCTCAAAAATATTTGCCTTCAGTAACTAAGTAACACATTTTTAACACAACTTTCCAGACCCAAATTTGGTTTACTCCCAAATTAGTTACTGGAAGTTAAATACAGAGATGAGGTTTTGTTTTGTTTTGTTTTAAGATTTTATTTACTCATTTGAGAGAGGATAGATAGTGAGAGAGAGCACGAGCAGAGGACAGCGAGAAGCAGGTTCCCTGAGAGCAGGGAAACCAATGTGGGGCTCCATCCCAGGACCCTGAGATCATGACCTGACCCAAAGGCAGATGCTTAACCTACTTCACCCAGGCCCTCCAGAGATGAGGGTTTTTTTCTTGTTGTTTGTTTCCTGCACCTATCGTTTTCCTTGAAAATTCTTTTTTAAGCTTAAGGTTTCTTGTCTCCTTTGTTGACACTTACAAAAACACCAAAAAAGCTTCAGACTAATTTTCTTTAAACCAATATTATCTGGATTTTTTTTTTACTTTATCTTATATATGGCAATACTGAGATGAGCCTTACCAGAAAAGAGATATCAGAACGTCCCGAAAACATCTGAAGACATTATTTGATGAAGTTCAAAGAAAACTACTCTGCTATGAGTCTTGTTTATTTTGTCCTGAAAGGAAATAGTTAAATAGTAATTGATATTATCATCTGTTGGGTCCAAAGTAAAGCTAAAGTGACATTTTCCTACAACTTTCTTTCCTGTTCTTTGTAAAAAAATAAAAATACTTTAAATTCTAGGTAGCTTAATTTGTTTTCCTCTCAATAGTTTGGCAGTACTTTGTAGTTAAAGGAAACTTGTTTATTTTCCTTGAACAACTCCCTTCCACATGTTCTTTCATTCTATACATACAAGCACACAATGTCAGTACACCATTTAGTAAGCTAATATTTATACAAAATGCTTGAGCTTATTTATACAGTATATCTAATGCAGAATTCTCTGTTTTGAGAATAACAATTGCTAGATGGGTGGGTCAACAAGGACAGAGTCAGTTTGTCTAAAATGTTTTAATGGGCTGGGCAAAAGTTGCTATTTTAGCAAGCAGATCAGTACAGTTTAGAAGAGCTTCTCTGCTCAACTAGAGGAGTGGAATAGCAGGGACTTCGTGGTTTAAGGTCAGTCAAGGAGAGAAAATGATTACACAGTGAAAGTGGAAAGCTGGGAGGGCAAATGTGTAATCAAGAAGGAGCTTTGTGTTAGGGCATATCCATCTATGAACTGGTTTCAAAAGTGTGATTTCAGATGAAGTTTTCTAATACCCAGGATACATAATTTTCTTTTTCTAGGTGAACCTCTATCACTGCTTGACTTTCTTACACTGGTAAGAATGCTCTGTCAGGTAAGGCAAAATAAAGTAAATTTTGCAGTAATTACTTCAGTTGTCAAATATAAGATATGGGTCTTATTTGGAGGTTTTGCTGCACGTGTGTGTGTGTGTGTGTGTGTGTGTGTGTGTGTGTGTGTGTGAGAGAGAGAGAGAGAGAGAGAGAGAGAAGTGGGTGGAGAGAGAGTTGTAGCTACCTTCCCCCCTAAGCAAGTCCAGTCCTTGCATATGCAAATAGACCTGTACTTACTTGGCCCTGGGGTAATGAGCTATTGTGAAGGTGCTTTCATGAAAAGGAACAGGGCTTTTCACCTGGGTCTTGGAATGAAATGCCTGGTGCTAAAAGGTGAACACTCTATTTAATTACTTGGACTTAGATTTGGTGGATCATAAATTCATAGTATCTTTACTTTTTAATTCATAGTATCTTTGACTGTTTTTGTTAAAACTTGATGGCTTTTTTATGTGTTAAAGAAACCCTCTCCTTGACAGAGATTACCATTATAATTTTACATATATGTCCCTTGGGAGAAAGAAAATATCCTCTGCCCCACTCCCTCTGCATTGCTTCTTCTAGCACAGAAAAGGCTGGCAACAAACCAGCTGTACTACAACAACAGTTCCATTTTTGTTCTCTGGGTAAATTCAGTTAGATTAACAATATTTCAAATTTTGCCCATGGTCTTTGCCCTCATATGTTTGTTCTGGACCATCTAAATATAGGGAAAATTTTTTCTTAAAGATTTTATTTATTTATTTGACAGACAGAGATCACAAGTAGGTAGAGAGGCAGGCAGAGAGAGAGGGGGAAGCAGGCTCCCTGCTGAGCAGAGAGCCCAATGCAGGGCTAGATCCCAGCACCCTTAGATTATGACCTGAGCCGAAGGCAGAGGCTTAACCCACTGAGCCACCCAGGCACCCCAGGAAAAATTTTTAGACATAAATGGTTCTAGTGTGATACTACATGTACGAAACTATAAAATCCAGCATTTTCCTCCCATTTTTTAACAGTTAAGGCTCTGAGGTTCCAGTGTGACATTGAAGGTGCTAATTGAGGAGTGGGAAGTGTATTAGGTTAAAACTGGAAATAACCTGGAAATATGGAGCCAAATGACTTTAAATTTGATGTCTAAACTTCTCACAGGAAGATCAGTACATTTTGATTAACCTTAGCAAATATGACACTACTTGACTAAGCTTATGAGAGGGGACCTACTGCCAGGAGTTAATTGGGTGCTTAGGTAGTCAGGGCCAGGGTCCCCAACAAGAAAAAGGAGAGCTGGTATAGCTGGGATGAAACTGCACTAGCAACCTGTTTTACAGCTTAGAGAAGACCATGATAGCATCCTGTCTAGTAGCCTCTGCAAGAGTGACATTTGCAAAACCTCCTGAATAAAACAACCATAAAACATTAGTCACTATCACAAGCTGAGACAGTTAGTATCCATATGTCAGCCCAAAAGACCATAAACATGTGAACAATAACCTGATGGATAGGCAGGTGCATGATCAAAGACCTTATTATTGGCACACCATAGCAGCCAAGCCACGGTGGGCCCCCTGTGGCTTGGCTCAAGATAGTTGGCTCAAGATAGTTCTTGGCTCAAGATAGTTCTGCAAAAGAGCTTATTAAAACCTCTAGATTTGAACACCAAAATGGCAACCCTTCCAGGTCCCCTCCCTCTCTGGGAGCTTTGTACTTTCGTTTAATAAACTGTGTTTTGCTGCCTACCACTCTCCAGTCTACGTCTTCATGTTTTCATTCTTTGAAGCAGTGGGACCAGGAGCCGCAAGCACTAATGGGACAAAAAAATTCTGCAACACTGCTAGGTTAACAGATGAGGGTTTTTTTTTTTTTTTTCCAAAGGCAGAGGCGATGATAATCAAAATGGTTGGCCAAAGGCAGAATAAGACAATGATGTCAGAAAACTACAGGGTGTAGCAGAAAGAACTAAAACCAGGAGGCAGAGGTCTGGGTTCTGCTTTGGACTCTGACGCTGGCTTATTGGAAATGCACATCTAGTTGCTGAACTCTAGGCTTCAAATTCCTTATTGATAAAGTCATATAGTAAGACTAGATAATCATCCTAGTCCCTTTCAGCTCTAACATTTAATAATTATCTAAAGCTAGTGAAAATTTTCTCCAGATTACTGTACCTTGAATCTATAAGATGATGCCCCCTTAAAGCACTGTTCTTAGAGTCTCGTAACTCAAAAACAAGTAAAGCATATAAAGGCTGTTTTGTTCCTTGGCATTTAAAAAAATAAATTTCTCGTTACTAAAAATTTACTGTGTAATAACTAAATGCTCAAAGGAGTGAGTCCTTAAACATGGCAAATCAGGTCTTCATATGTCTGAAAGAGCCCATTAGCCTAATACAGAAAGCCCTGTCCTCCAATCAAAGCGCAAAACACTGTGTCTATTAAAATAAAAATATGGAGAATAGAGGTTTTTAGAAGCATCAGTTTTTAAATTTTATTTACTATTTTAATTCCTTATTCAGTACAATTTTACAGCCATCACTCTTGTTAAGGACCTCATCAAATTATGTGTTACTCCACCAGTCTTATAGCAAATTCCTCTTATTCTAAGTCTTTCTTCTTTTATCTTTGGCTTGCATAACATTGCCAAACAAATCTTCCCAAGGCTTGGTTTGCATAATTCCATCCAGCCTTGGTCAAGGAAATTTTTTAAATTTTTTTATTTCTTTTCAGCATGACAGTATTCATTGTTTTTGCACCACACTCAGTGCTCCATGCAATCCGTGCCCTCTATAATACCCACCACCTGGTTCCTCCAACCTCCCACCCCCCGCCCCTTCAAAACCCTCAGATTGATTTTCAGAGTCCATAGTCTCTCATGGTTCACCTCCCCTTCCAAGTTCCCTCAACTCCCTTCATCTCTCCCTCTCCCCTTGTCCTCCATGCTATTTGTTATGCTCCACAAATAAGTGAAACCATATGATAATTGACTCTCTCTGCTTGACTGATTACACTCAGCATAATCCCTTCCAGTCCCGTCCATGTTGCTACAAGAGTTGGGTATTCATCCTTTCTGATGGAGGCATAATACTCCATAGTGTATATGGACCACATCTTCCTTATCCATTCGTCCGTTGAAGGGCATCTTGGTTCTTTCCACAGTTTGGCGACAATGGTCATTGCTGCTATAAACATTATGATACAGATGGAACTTCTTTTCACTACATCTGTATCTTTGGGGTCAATACCCAGTAGTGCAATTGCTGGGCCATAGGGAAGCTCTATTTTTAATTTCTTGAGGAATCTCCACACTGTTTTCCAAAGTGGCTGCACCAACTTGCATTCCCACCAACAGTGTAAGAGGGTTCCCCTTTCTCCACATCCTCTCCAACACATGTTGTTTCCTGCCTTGCTAATTTTGGCCATTCTAACTGGTGTAAGGTGGTATCTCAATGTGGTTTTAATTTGAATCTCCCTGATGGCTAGTGATGATGAACATTTTTTCATGTGTCTGATAGCCATTTGTATGTCTCCATTGGAGAAGTGTCTGTTCATATCTTCTGCCTATTTTTTGATATGATTGTCTGATTTGTGTGTGTTAAGTTTGAAGTGTTCTTTATAGATCCTCGATATCAACCTTTTGTCTGTACTGTCATTTGCAAATATCTTCTCCCATTATGTGGGTTGCCTCTTTGTTTTGTTGACTGTTTCCTTTGCTGTGCAGAAGCTTTTGATTTTGATGAAGTCCCAAACGTTCATTTTTTATTTTGTTTCCTTTGCCTTTGGAGACATATCTTGAAAGAAGTTGCTGTGGCTGATATCGAAGAGGTTACTCCCTATGCTTTCCTCTTGGATTGGAAGAATAAACATTGTTAAAATGGCTATACTGCCTAGAGCAATCTATACTTTTAATGCTATTCTGATCAAAATTTCACCGGTATTTTTCAAAGAGCCAGAGCAAATAATCCTAAAATTTGTATGGAATCAGAAGAGACCCCGAATCGCTAAGGAAATGTTGGAAGACAAAAATAAAACTGGGGGCATCACATTACCTGATTTCAAGCTTTACTACAAAGCTGTGATCACCAAGACAGCATGGTACTGGCATAAAAACAGACACATAGACCAGTGGAACAGAGTAGAGAGTCCAAATATGGACCCTCAACTCTATGGGCAAATAATCTTCGACAAAACAGGAAAAAATATACAGTGGAAATAAAGACAGTCTCTTCAATAAATGGTGCTGGGAAAACTGGACAGCTATATGTAGAAGAATGAAACTCGACCATTCTCTTACACCGTACACAAAGATAAACTCAAAATGGTCAAGGAAATTTAATGATTGACCTGAATTAAATCAAAACGCCTCAGCTTGAAAAACAAGACCTTTCATTAATATGTTACCTTTTTTGCTCCTCAACATCATCAGTTTCCTCCCTTAAAAAAAACCCTCTGCTCTGGGCAGATATGCTTCATTAATTCTCTGATCAGATTTCATTTACTCTTATCTACATGTATTTCTTAGCAGAGTCTGTGCTACATTTTTGGAATATTTTCTCGGCTAATCTATTGACATCACATCCTTCAAAACCTAACTTTTGATTTTTTTACCTTACAATTCACACCCTGGTTACAGCACTGATTTCTGTTAGCAGGTATTCTAGCTATACATTTGGTAAATTTTCTTAAATAACTTAAATAGTTTTTTCTTAAATATTGCATATTCACTGAAGAAACTGGAGAAAATGCAGATGTACAAGAGAACAAATTGTGAGACTACTTAGTGCTCTAGAATAGAAATTCTTGAACTATATTGTGCAGAAGAATCACCTGAGCTCCTTGTTAAAACCTGAGAGTTCCAGGTGTCACCTCAATATTTATTCAATAAGTTTATGATGGCACCTGAGAATCTGAACTTTTCAAGTGCCTAGGTGGTTCCAGTACAAGCAATCTCCAGACCACAATTAAGAAACATGTCTTGAGTAGGTCAGATTCTCTATATTTCTTCAGAGAACCTACCCTTGTTTCAAGGCCCATGAAAGAAAAAGCCATGTCTGTCTTGCTCATGATTCTATTGCACAGGGCTTGGCAGTACTGAGTGTTTGGTAAATATTTCTTGAAGGAATGGATGAATTGTTTTTCTATTTAGTTTATTTACTTATGTTTATTTTTCCCAAATAACAACTCATGTTTGTGGCCATAAATTAAAAAATAGGGTGCAAAGATATAAAAAAGCAAAACATACTCTCTGCTTCACAACCTCCAATTCCTTCATGTTTCTGAAGTAATCAGTGAAAGCCTGGTTTGAATCCTAGCCCACATTATCTTTACTATGTGAATTTGTTAAATTATGGAATAATAGGAAGGTGCCTGTGTGGCTCAGTCAGTTAGGCAGCTACCTTCAACTCAGGTCAAAATCTCAGGGTCCTGGGATCGAGCCGTGTGTCGGGTTCCCTGCCTAGCAGGGTGTCTGCTTTTCCCTCTGGCTCTCTCCCCTGCTCATGCTCACTCTCTATCTCTCTCTCAGATGAATAGATAGATTTTTTTTGAGTATAGAGTAAAGAAATTATTACCAGAAATAGAAACTATTTCTATTATCATATATTTACTTGGATCCTGGAGTGTGAGAGCTGGTAGGGAATTCAAGGAATCTAAGTCTGACACCCTTATTGATTTTAGTTTTTATTTTAATTCCAGTTAGTTAATGTACAGTGGCATATTAATTTCATGTAGAAAATACAGTGATTCAGCCCTTCCTTGTATCACCCACTGCTCATCACAACAAGTGCACTCCTTAATTACCATCACCTATTTAACCCTTCTCCCAGCCCCCTAACCCCTGGTGATCATGAGTTTGTTCTCTATAACTAAGAAACTGTTTGGAGGTGCCTGGACCATGCAGTTGGTTAGGCATCCAACTCTTGCTTTCAGCTCAGCTTGTGATCTCAAGGTCGTGAGATGGAGCCCTGAGTTGAGCTCTGCACTCACTGTGAAGTGTGCTTGGGTGTCTCTCTCCCCCTCTCTCTGGAATTTCCCTCATGCTCTCTCTCTCTTTCTCAAATATTTCTCATATAAATAAATAAATCTTTTAAAAAATAAAATTTATTTTTGTTGTTTTTTGTTTCATTTGTTTGTTTGTTTTAAAACTTCTGTTTAAATTCCATCTAGTTAACATTAGTGTAATATTGGTTTCAGGAATAGAATGTAGTGATCCATCGCTTACATACAACACCAGTGCTCATGACAACAACAAATCACCATTTAACCTATGTCCTCGTCCACCTCCTCTCCAGCAACTCTCAATTAGTTCTCTGTAGTCAAGAGTCTGTTTTATGACTTGCCTCTTTCCCCTTTCATGTTCACCTGTTTGGCTTCTTAAATTCCACATATGAATGAAACCATATGGTATTTGTAAGAGACCATTTCTTGATTTGTCTTTTTCTTTTCCCCCTTTGCTCATTTGTATTGTCTCTTAAATTCCACATGTAAGTGAAACCATATGGTATTTCCCTTTCTCTGGCTTACTTATTTGCTCAACATAATACTCTCCAGATGTACCCACATCACTGAAAATGGCAAGATTTTGCTCTTTTTTGTGGCTGAATAATATTCCTGTATGTGTATATGTATGTGTGTATATATACGTGTGTGTGTGTGTGTGTGTATATATATATATACATATATATGTATATATATATATCACACTTCTTTATGCATTAATCAATTCATAGACACATGGGCTGCTTTCATATCCTGGCTATTATAAATAATCCTGCCATAAACATAGGGGTGCCAGTATCCCTTTCAAGTAATGTTCTTGTATTCTTGGGTATATACCCAGTAGTGTGATTGTTGGATCACAGGGAAGTTCTATTTTTGATTATTTGATCAACTACCATATTGCTTTCTGGAGTGGCTGCACCAGCTTACACTCCCACTAACAGTGAAAGAGGTCTCCCCTTTCTCCACTTCCTTACCAATACCTGTTGTTTTTTATGTTGTTGATTTTAGCCATTCTGACAGGTATGAATATCTCACTATAGTTTTAAATTCCATTTCTCTGATGGTAAGTGGCAATGAACATATTTCATGGGTTTGTTGGCCATCTGGATGTCTTCTTCAGAAAAATGTTCATTTTTTGGGTGATGAGTTTTATACATCCTTTATATGTTTTGAATACTACCCCTTTATCAGATATGTCATTTGCAAGTATCTTCTCCCATTTTGTAGGTAGTATTTTTGTTTTGTTGGTTGTTTCATCCACTGTGCAGAAGCTTTTTATTTTGATATAGCCAAAGTAATTTATTTTTGCTTTTGTTTCTCTTGCCTCGGAGACAAACTAGATAAAAATTGTTATTGCCAATGAAAACGACGTTACTGCCTGTGTTCTCTTCTAGGATATTTATAGTTTCTGTTGTCACATTTAGGTCTTTGATCCATCTTGAATTTGTTGTGTCTGGTGCAAGAAAGTGGTCCAGTTTCTTTTCTTGTTTCTCCTCCTCCTCCTCCTCCTCCTCCTCCTTCTTCCTTCCTTTTTTTTTTTTTTTTTTTTGGCATGTTACTTCCCAGTTTTTCCAACATCATATGTTGAAGAGACAGACCTTTTCTCATTGGATATTCATTCCTGCTTTGCCAAATATTAATTGACCATGTATTTTTGTGTCCATTTTTGTGTTTTCTATTCTGTTCCATTGATCTATGTGTTTGTTTTTGTGCCAGTGCCATACTGTCTTTATGTCTTTAGCTTTGTAATAGAGCTTGAAATACAGAATCATGATGCCTCCACTTTTCTTTTTCTCTTTGAAAATTGTTTCATCTATTTGTGGTCTTTGGTGGTTCCATAAAAAGTTTAGGATTGTTTGTTCTAGCTCTGAAAAATGCTGGTGTTATTTTGATAGGGATGGCATTAAATATGTAGATTGCTTTGGGTGGCATATACATTTTAACAATGTTTATCCCTCCAATCCATGAGCATGAAATGTGTTTCCATTTTTTTGTGTGTCCTCTTCAATTTCATTCATGAGTGTTCTATAGTTTTTCAGAGCACAGATCTTCTACCTCTTTTGTTAGGTTTATTGCTAGGTATATTATTGATTTTGGTAGAATTGCAAATTTGATCATGTCCTTGATTTCTTTTTCTCGTTTCATTATTTGTGTACGGAGATCTGACAGATTTCTGTAAGTTGACTTTATATCCTGCCACTTTGCTGAATTCATTTATCAGTTCTAACAATTCTTTGGTGGTCTTTTGAGTTTTCTACAAAGAAATTTTAACTTCTTCCGTACCAGTATATATGCCTTTTATTTCCTTTCTTTGTTTGATTGCTGAGCCTATGACTTCCAGCAGTATGTTAAATAGTACGGGTGAGAGTTGACATCCTTGTCATGTTACTGATCATAGGGGAAGGGCTCTCAGTATTTCCCCATTGAGGATGGTATTAACTGTGGGTTTTTCATATATGACCTTTATGTTGTTGAAGTATGTTCCTTCTATCCTTACCTTGAGTGGTATGCTGTATTTTGTCAAATGCTTTTTCTACTTCTATTAATGGGATCTTATGGTTCTTATCCTTTCTTTTATTAATGTGGTGAACTACATTGATTGATTTGCAAATGTTGAATGAGCCTTGAATCCCAGGAATAAATGAATATGATAAATAAATTTTTAATGTACTGTGGAATTCAGTTTGCTACTATCCTGTTGAGAATTTTTGCATCCTTATTCATCACAAATATTGGTCTGTAATTTTCCTTTTAAGTTGGGTCTTTGGTTTGGAAACAAGGTGATACTAGCCTCATATAATGAGTTTAAAGTTTTCTTCAATTTCTATTTTTGGATCAGTTTGAGAGAATAGGTATTAACTCTTCTTTAAATGTCTGGAAGAATTCCCCTGGGAAACCATATGGCACCGGACTTTTGCTTTTTGGGAGATCTTGATTATTGACTCAGTTTCTTTTCTGGTTATGGGTCTGTCCAAATGTTCTGTCTCTCTCTGTTTCAGTTTCGGTAGTTTGTATGTTTCTAGGAATTTATTAATTTCTTCCAGTTTGGCCAGTTTGTTGGCATATAATTTTTCATAATATTGACTTAAAATTGTTTTTATTTCTGTGACATTGGTTGTGTTATCTCCTCTTTTTATTCATGAATTAAACTATTTGGGTCTTTTTTTTTCTTTTTGATAAGACTGCCTAAAGGCTTATCAATTTTAGTAATACTTTCAAAAAACCTGGTCTTAGCTTTGTTGATCTGTTCTAATGCTTGTTTGTTTGTTTCTGTATCACTTATTTATGTTCTAATATTTATCAATCCCTTCTGCTGGCTTTATGCTTTATTTGTTTTTCCTTCTTTAACTCCTTTAAGTGTTAGTTTAGGTTGTGTATCTAAGACTTTTTCTGCTTCTTAAAGTAAGGCCTGTATTGTTATATACTTCCCTCTTAACACTGCCTTTGCTGTATCCCAAAGGTTTTGGACTACCATATTTTCATTTTTATTTGCTTCTGTGTGTTTTTTAAATTTCTTCTTTAATTTCTTGGTTAATATATTCATTCTTTAGCAGGATGTTCTTTAATTTCCATGTATTTAGTAGTCTTTCTAAATTTTTTCTTGTGGTTGACTTCAAGTTTCATTTCACAGTGGTCTGAAAATATACATGGTTAGATCTCAATATTTTCTACTGGTTGAGACCTGATTTGTGACCCAATATGTGATCTATTCTGGAGAATGTTTCCTATGCACCTGAAAAGAATGTGTATTCTGCTGCTTTAGGATGAAATGTTCTGAACATATATGTTAAATTCATCTGGTCGAGTGTGTCATTCAATGCCATTGTTTCCTTGTTGATTTTCTGATCAGGTGATCGGTCCATTGCTGTAAGTGGAGTGTTAACATCCCCTACTCTAATTGTATTATTATCAATTAACGTTTTTGTGTTTGTTATTTACTGATTTATATATTTGGGTGTTCCCAAGTTGAGGGCATAAATGTTTACAATTGTTAGATCTTATACATGGATAACCCCTCAATTATGATATAATTATGAGCCCCTCTTCATCTCTTGTTACAACCTTTGGTTTAAAATATAGTTTGTCTAATATAAGTGTGGCTATTGTGGCTTTCTTTTGGCATCGATTAAAATGATAGATGCTTCTCCATCCCTTAACTTTCAATCTGTAGATCTCTTTAGGTCTAAAATGAATCTCTTATAGAATTTTGGTGGGTTTTTTAATCCATTCTGATACCACATGTCTTTTGATTAGAGCATTTAGTCCACTTACATTCAGAGTAATTTTTGAAAGGTATGAATTTATTACCATTTTGTTATCAGTAAAATTGGTCATCCTGGTGATGTTCTCTATTCCTTTCTAGTCTTTGTTCCTTTTGATCCTCTATTTACACACTCAAAGAGTTCCCCTAGTGTTTTCTACAGAACTAGTACAGTGTTCACAAACTCTTTTAGTTTTTATTCTCTGGGAAACTCTTTGTCTCACCTTCTATTCTTTTTTATTAATTTATTTTTTAAAATTTATTTATTTATTGAGAGAGGGAAAGAAAGAGGGAAAATGGGAAAGGAGTAAGGGGAAAAGTAGAGAGTCTTCAGCAGCAGACTCACTACTGAGAGCAGAGCCTGCCTGACACAAGGATCCATCTCACAGCCCTGAGATTACAAGCTGAGCCAAAAGCAAACGTTGGATACTTAACTGACTGTGCCACCCGGGCACTACATCTTCCTTCTCTTCATGATCCATTACTTCTGTTTCCCTCTTCTTTTCAGCTTCATTATTTTATCTAACTTTATCTTCTGTATTGCTGAATCATTTCTGTTTCATCAATCCTAATTCTTATGGCAGGCATTTGGGTTTGCTTGTTGGTTATAGCATTTTTAATTTCAGCTTGACTAGCTTTTAGCTCTTTTACCTCTGTAGTGAGGAATTCTCTGGTGTCTTCTATGTTTGTTTGTTTTTTTAATCCCAGTTAGTATCATTTTAATTGTTATTTTAAATTTTATTTCAGACATCTTAATTATATCTGTATTGATTAAATCCCTGGCTCAGATTTCTTCCTGCTCTTTCTTTTGGAGTGAACTTGGAAGTTAAGAAAAGCAAAATAAAATAAAATAAAAATTTAAAAAAAAAATAAAAAAATAAAAAAATAAAATAAAATAAAAATTTAAAAATTTAAAAACTAAAGGAAACTAGGTCTGTTTTTGTCTGCTTTTCAAGAGGACCTTGACAGAAAAAAAAGAGTAAAAAATTTAAAATTAGGGAGAAGGAGTGAAGATGGCTTAGAAGTAGCAGGCTGAGATGACATCAGGTAGCAGGACATTAGCTAGATAGCTTATCAAACCATTCCAAACACCTACAAATCCAACAGAATATCGAAGAGAAGAAGAACAACAGTTCTAGAAACAGAAAGTTGATCACTTTCTGAAAGGTGGGACTGACAGAGAAGTGAATCCAAAGTGATGGGAAGATAGACCACTGGGGGAGGGACCAGATCCTGGCAAGCAGTGGAGCAAGGGAGCACAAAATCAGAACTTGTAAAAGTCTGCTCCACTGAGGGACATCACTCCAGAGGCTAAACAGGGGTGAAGACCACCCAGGGACAGCATGGTCTCAGGTCTCATGGGGTCACAGAAGGATCTGGGGTGTCTGAGTGTCACAGAGCTAGCAGGTATTAGAGTGGGGAAGCCAGCTACAGAGAAAAAGCTGAGGAGTGAGCTCTCAAATTGGGGTTACCTTATTGTGATCCATGGCATAGGCCACTGCTCTGTGAGTATGGATCCTACAAGATCCAGGGGGATGCCCCCTGGAAGAGCTCAGGAATATGCAGGGTTTGGAGACTCCAGAAGGTGCTGTGTGCCAGAGACTGAGATGGTGAGCTCAGAGCGCAGCTGCTGGCTAGGCAGATGGGAGTGATTGAGTGCTTTTTCTGAGAGCACACTGAGGAGTGGGGCCCCGGGCTCTTGGCTCTTCTGGGCTAGAGATTGGGAGGCTGCCACTTTGATTCCGGTCCTCCAGAATTCTAACAGAAAGTGTTCAGGGGACAAAAGCTCCCAAAACAAACCCAAGCAGATTACTTAGCCTGGCCCCTGGTAAGGGCAGTGTAATTCCGCATGGGAGAAAGACTCTTGAGAATCACTACAACAGTCCCCTCCCCCAGAAGATCAACAAGAAATCCAGCCAAGACCAAATTCACTTACCAAGGAGAACAGCAGAATTCCAGATGAGGAGAAAGCAAAGCATGGAATTCATGGCTTTCTCCCCATGATATTTTAGTCTTGCAAACTTAATAATTTTTTTCTTCTCCAAAATTTTTTGAACTTTAACCCTTTCCTCTTTTAACATTTTTTAACTAGTTTACTTTAACAATACCTTTTAAACAAATCTTATTTGAACAGTCATTGTTGTAGTCACATTTATCCTTCATTGTATCTAACTTTGTTTTGGGATACACACGGGATCTTTTTTCTTCTAAAAATTTTGGGATACAGCTTCTTCTAATAGATCAAAGTATACCCAAAATCTAGCAAAGGGTTTTGTTCTAGTTTCCAGCCTGAGCAAAATATCTCCACTTTCTTTTTCTTTATTTTCCCAACCAACATATCAACTCCTTTTTTAGAATTTAAAAAAACTATTTTTTCATCATTATAGTCATATTCCATCCCTTCATCGTGTTTACCCTGATATATGCTTTTCATTCTTTAACATTTTGGGAAGTAGTTTCTTCTAGGAGACCAAAATATGCTCAAAATTAACTGGGTTAACCTGTTCTATTCACCAGTCTATTATATATATTTTATTTTTTATATTTTTCTTTATTTTTTTCTCCTTTTAATTTTTTTTTTCCTGAACTTCTTTTTATCTCATTTCTTCCCCCACGATTTGGGGTCTCTTCTGATTTGGTTAAAGCACATTTTACTTGGAACTTTGCCACCCTTTTAGTATTTTATTTGCTCTTTCATATATTCTTATCTGGATAAAATGACAAGGTGGAAAAACGCACCCCCCCCCAAAACAAAAAGAAGAAGGGGCAGTGCCGAAGGCTAGGGACCTAATCAATATAGACATTGGTAATATGTCATATCTAGAGTTCAGAATGACGATTCTCACAGTGCTACCCAGGCTCGAAAAAGGCATGGAAGATATTAGAGAAACCCTGTCTGAAGAAATAAAAGCCCTTTCTGGAGAAATAAAAGAACTAAAATCTAAACAAGTTGAAATTTAAAAAAAGCCATTAATGAAGTGCATTCAAAAATGGAGGCTCTTGCTGCTAGGATAAATGAGGCACAGGAGAGAATTAGTGATATAGATACCAAATGACAGAGATAAAGTAGCTGAGCAAAAGAGACATTAACAACTACTGGAACACGAGGGGAGAATTTGAGAGATAAGTAATACCATAAGATGAAACAACAGTAGAATAATTGGGATTCCAGAAGAAGAACAAAGAGAGAGGGGAGCAGAAGGTATATTGGAGAGAATTATTGGAGAGAATTTCCCTAATATGGGAAAGGGAACACGCATCAAAATCCAGGAGGTGCAGAGAACGCCCTTCAAAATAAACAAGAATAGGTCCATGCCCCGTCACCTAATAGTAAAATTTACAAGTCTTAGTGACAAAGAGAAAATCCTGACAGCAGCCCGGGACAAGAAGTCTGTAACATACGATGGTAAAAATATTAGATTGGCAGCAGACTTATCCACAGAGACCTGGCAGGCCAGAAAGAGCTGGCATGATATATTCAGAGCACTAAACGAGAAGAACATGCAGCCAAGAATACCATATCCAGCTAGGCTGTCATTGAAAATAGAAGGAGAGATAAAAAGCCTCCAGGACAACCAAAAACTAAAAGAATTTGCAAACACCAAACCAGCTCTACAGGAAATATTGAAAGGGGTCCTCTAAGCAGAGAGAGAGCCTAAAAGTAGTAGACCAGAAAGGAACAGAGACAATATACAGTTACAGTCACCTTCCAGGCAATACAATGGCACTAAATTCATATCTCTCAGTAGTTACCCTGAAGGTAATTGGGCTAAATGCCCCCAATCAAAAGACACAGGGTATCAGAATGGATAAATAAAACAAAACCCATCAATATGCTGCCTACAAGAAACTCATTTTAGTCTCAAAGACACCTCCAGATTTAAAATCAGGGGGTGGAAAAAAAATTACCATGCTAATGGAAATCAAAAGAAACTGGAGTGGCAATCCTTAGATCAGATCAATTCGATTTAAAGCTGAAGACTATAATAAAAGATGAGGAAGGACACTATATCATACTCAAAGGGTCCATCCAACAAGAAGATCCAACAATTTTAAATATCTATGCCCCTAACATGGGAGCAGCCAACTATATAAACCAATTAATAACAAAATCGAAGAAACACATCGACAATAATACAATAACAGTAGGGGACTTTAACACTCTCCCTCGCTGAAATGGAAAGATCATCCAAGCAAAAGACCAACAAGGAAATAAAGGCTTTCAATGACACACTGGACCAGATGACATCACAGATATATACAGAACATTCCATCCCAAAGCAACAGAATACACATTCTTCTCTAGTGCACATGGAACATTCTCCAGAATAGATCACATCCTGGGTCATAAATCAGGTCTCAACTGGTACCAAAAGATTGGGATCATTCCCTGCATCTTTTCAGACCACAATCCTCAATCACAAGAGGATATTTGGAAGGAATCCAAATACATGGAAGCTAAAGAGCATCCTTCTAAAGAACGAATGGGTCAACCAGGAAATTAAAGAAGAATTGAACAAATTCATGGAAATACATGGTAATGAAAACACAACGGTTCAAAATCTGTGGGACACAGCAAAGGCAGTCCCAAGAGGAAAATATATAGCGTTACAAGCCTTTCTCAAGAAACAAGAAAGGTCTCACATACACAACCTAACCCTACACTTAAAGGAGCTGGAGAAAGAACAACAAAGAAAGCCTAAACCCAGCAGGAGAAGAGAAATAATAAAGATCAGAGCAAAAGTCAATGAAATAGAAACCAAAGAAAACAACAGAACAAGCAAACGATACTAGGAGTTTGTTCTTTGAAAGAATTAATAAGATTGATAAACCGCTGGCCAGACTTATCAAAAAGAAAAGAGAAAGGACCCAAATAAATAAAATCGTGAGTGAAAGAGGAGAGATCACAACCAAAACCAAAGAAGTACAAACATTTATAAGAACATATGATGAGCAACTCTACAACAGCAAATTTGACAATCTGGAAGAAATGGATGCATTCCTAGAGACATATAAACTACCACAACTGAACCAGGAAGAAATATAAAACCTGAACAGACCCATAACCAGTAAGGAGATCAAAACAGTCATCAAAAATCTCCAAACAAACAAGAGCCCAGGGCCAGACAGCTTCCCAGGAGAATTCCACCAAACATTTACAGAGGAATTAATTCCTATTCTCCTGAAGCTGTTCCAAAAAAAAAAAAAAAAAAAAAAAAAAAATGGAAGGAAAACTTCCAAACTCAATTTTTGACTTTTTTTTTAAATTTTTTTATTTTTTATAAACATATATTTTTATCTCCAGGGGTACAGGTCTGTGAATCACCAGGTTTACACACTGCACAGCACTCACCAAAGCACATACCCTCCCCAATGTCCATAATCCTACCCCCTTCTCCCAAACCCCCTCCCCCCAGCAACCCTCAGTTTGTTTTGTGAGATCAAGAAGATGTGGTATATATACACAATGGAATACTATGCAGCCATCAAAAGAAATGAAATCTTGCCATTTGCGACAACATGGATGGAGGAAGTGGTGATCCAAACTCATTTTATGAGGCCAGCATCACCTTGATCCCAAAACCAGACAAGGATCCCATCAAAAAAGAGAATTACAGATCAACATCCTTGATGAACACAGGTGTGAAAGTTCTCACCAAAATACCAGCCAATAGGATCCAACAATACATTAAAGGATTATTCACCACGACCAAGTGGGATTTATCCCAGGGCTGCAAGGTTGGTTCAACATTCACAAATCAATCAATGTGATACAATACATTAATAAAAGAAAGAACAAGAACCATATGATTGTTATGCCCGAGTTTTTGTGTCTGAGAGACCACCAAGGAACCAAGCACTGATGCAATCACACGAGGGTTTATTTGACAAGCTTATGCTTGGGCCCAAGTATACCCAACACAGCAGAGTAGGGACTTGGACCCTGAGGTGACATGCTTAAGCTTGGGCCCCAGTATACCCGACATAGCAGAGTAGGGACTTGGATCGTGAGGTGACATGCTTAAGCTTGGGCCCAAGTATACCCAATGCAGGAGTGTAAGGACTTAGACCCCAAGCCAGATTACAGTCAGAGTTTTTAAAAGCAGAGTAGGGGTGGACTCGGCAGTGGGTGAGGACAAAAGGGGTTATGGATGATGAAAGTCTCTAGGGAATTTTGGAAGCAAGGTCTCCAGGACTTTGAGGGGCTAGCTGTTGTCTGGGGAAAAGGTTATTCATTACCAATAATAAAAATCTTCTTGTGAGACCCTTCAGATGTATATCAGTGGGTCATATGCTTGGGAATGATCACTGACACTATCTTGGAGGTTTAGAGATAGTTTCACATTTCTCCTATCAAGTGTCCTTGTTAGTGAGATTTAGGTTTAGAAGAAATTTAACTTCATTTACATTCCCTTCTTCTCAGCCTCCTTCAGTTTTATGGTGGGGAGGGCAACATTAGGGCTTAAGGAACTGAGTTATTTGCCTCTGGAAATTGTGCTAATCTTAAGATAGCTTCTTGGTTGTAAATCTCTAGGACATTGGTAAACCAAGGGAGACTCCTGTCTTGCAGGATTGTGATATCTGCAAGTTAACTATTTGCTTTTCCCCCAGGGCAGCCAGGGGTGGCTGAGGAATGTCACACATATTAGCGAGGGAGGGGAGCGGGTGGAGAGGGGGTGCAAGGTGCCAGCCTCCACTTTGCCAAGATGGCTGTACTTATGTCAGGGCTAGACTCGAGGTGGGTACAGCCTTGTTTTTCTTGGCGTCCACAGCAATACTCTCAACAGATGCAGAAAAAGCATTTGAAAAAGTACAGCATCCCTTCCTGATCAAAACTCTGCAAAGTGTAGGCATAGAGGGCACATACCTCGATATCATCAAAGCCATCTATGAAAAACCCACCACAAATATCATTCTCAATGGAGAAAACCTGAGAGCTTTTCTGCTAAGGTCAGGAACACGTCAGGGATGTCCATTATCACCACTGCTATTCCACATAGTACTAGAAGTCCTAGCTTCAGCAATCAGACAACAAAAAGAAATTAAAGGCATCCAAATCATCAAAGAATAAGTCAAACTCTCACTCTTTGCAGATGATATGATACTATATGTGGAAAACCCAAAAGACTCCACTCCAAAACTGCTAGAACTTGTACAGGAATTCAGTAAAGTGTCAGGATATAAAATCAATGCACAGAAATCAGTTGCATTTCTATACACCAACAACAAGACAGAAGAAAGAGAAATTAAGGAGTCAATCCCATTTACAATTGCACCCAAAACCATAGGATACCTAGGAATAAACCTAACCAAAGAGGCAAAGAATCTGTTCTCAGAAAACTACAAAGTACCCATAAAAGATATTGGGGAAGACACAAAGAAATGCAAAAATGTCCCATGCTCCTGGTTTGGAAGAATAAATATTGTGAAGATGTCTATGCTACCTAAAGCAATCTACACATTTAATGCAATCCCTATCAAAATCCCATTTTTTTCAAAGAAATGAAACAAATAATCGTAAAATTTGTATGGAACCAGAAAAGGCCTCGAATTGCCAGAGGAATATTGAAAAAGAAAGCCAAAGCTGGTGACATCACAATCCCAGACTTCAAACTCTATTACAAAGCTGTCATCATCAAGACAGTATGATACTGGCACAAAAACAGACACATAGATCCATGGAACAGAATAGAGAGCCCAGAAATAGACCCTCAACTCTATGGTCAACTAATCGTCAACCAAGCAGGAAAGAATGTCCAATGGAATAAAGACAGCCTCTTCAACAAATGGTGTTGGGAAAATTGGACAGCCACATGTGGACAAAGGAAACTGGACCATTTTCTTACACTACAGAGGAAAATAGATTCAAAATGGATGAAGGACCTCAATGTGAGAAAGGAATCCATCAAAATCCTTGAGGAGAACACAGGCAGCAACCTCTTTGACCTCAGCCACAGCAACTTCTTCCTAGGAACATCGCCAAAGGCAAGGGAAGCAAGGGTAAAAATGAACTATTGGGACTTCATCAAGATCGAAAGCTTTTGCACAGCAAAGGAAACAGTTCACAAAACCAAAAGACAACTGACAGAATGGGAGAAGATATTTGCAAACGACATATCAGATAAAGGACTAGTATCCAAGATAAAGAACTGATTAAATTCGACACCCAAAGAACAAATAATCCAGTCAAGAAATGGGCAGAGGACATGAACAGACATTTCTGCAAAGAATACATCCAGATGGCCAACAGACACATGACAAAGTGCTCCACGTCACTCAGCATCAGGGAAATACAAATCAAAACCACAATGAACTACCACCTCACACCAGTCAGGATGGCTAAAATTAGCAAGTCAGGAAATGACAGATGCTGGCGAGGACGGGGAGAAAGGGGAACCCTCCTACACTGTTGGTGGGAATGCAGGCTGGTGCAACCACTCTGGAAAACAGCATGGAGGTTTCTCAAAAACTTGAAAATAGAGCTACCCTATGACCCAGCAACTCTACTACTGTGTATTTACCATGAAGATACCAATGTAGTGATCCGAAGGGGCATGTGCACCCAAATGTTTATAGCAGCAATGTTCAAATAGCCAAAGTATGGAAAGAACCTAGATGTCCACCAGCAGATGAATGGATAAAGAAGGGGTGGTATATATATACGATGGAATATTATGCAGCCATCAAAAGAAATGAGATCTTGCCATTTGTGACGATGTGCATGGAACTAGGCGGGTATTATGTTTAGTGAAATAAGCCAATTGGAGGATAACAAATATCATATGATCTCTCTGATATGAGGAAGTTGAGAAACAATGTGGGAGTTTTGAGGGGTAGGAAAGGAATAAATGAAACAAGATGGGATCAGGAGGGAGATAAACCATAAGAGACTCTTAATCTCACAAACAAACTGAAATCTGCTGGCGGGAGGGGGCTAGGCTAGGGTGTTTGGGTTATTGGAATTGGGGAGGGTATGTATTATGGTGAGTGCTGTGATGTGTGTAAACCTGGCGTTTCACAGACCTGTACCCCTGGTGCTAATAATACATTATATGTTAATTTTTTAAAAAATGTCTATGGCAAAAAAAAATAAAGTAGAATTAAAAATTTTAAAAAGAGTCTATGATTTGTTTCTCTGTTTCTCTCTCGCGCACTCTCTTTTACTTTGTTTCTTAAATTTCACATACCACATCATATGGTATTTGTTTTTCTCTGACATTTCATTTTGTATTATACTGTCTAGGTCCAGCTATGTTGTTATAATACCTAGGAATAAACTTAAAAAGATGAAAGATCTGTACTCCTAAAACTATGAAAGACTGATGGTAGAAATTGAATTGACACTATGAAGATATTCCATGCTTATGTATTGGAAGAACTAATATTTTAAAATATTCATAGGGGCGCCTGTGTGGCTCAGTGGGTTAAAGCCTCTGCCTTCAGCTCAGGTCATGATCTCAGGGTCCTGGGATCGAGCCCTGCATCAGGCTCTCTGCTCAACAGGGAGCCTGCTTCTCCCTCTCCCTCTGCCTGCCTCTCTGCCTACTTATGATCTGTCTGTCAAATAAATAAATAAATTTAAAACATCTTAAAATATTCATACTATCCACAGCAATCTATAGATTTAATACAATCCCTGTCAGAATACCGAGATCATTTTTCACAGAACTAAAACAAATAATACTAAAATTTGTATGGAACCAAAAAGGAGCCTGAATAGTCATCTGCTTTTTTCATGTTACAAGATTGAGGCCAAAAAAGGGAAAGGAGTTTATGTAAAGTCATCATTATTTAGTGGTAGAAGTAGGACTCAGATGCAGGCCCTAAGCAATGTTCAATTTTATAATGAAACCTGCAGGAGTTTTCTTCATCTTACATGTTAGGATTACTTCACAAGTTCATCTTAGACCATATCTCATCCAGGCTCATGGATATATCACCTTTCTTTTATTCTTTAAAATATTCTCACTTGTTGGCAGGAAAGCTATGGGAAAGTGAGAGAAAGAAAGGTAAACCTATTTGAATAGACAAACTAATAAAAATTAAAAGGGGTTGCTTAGTGAAGGGTTTTATAGATCCTGTTTCTTCTTTTAGTTGTGAATTGACTGTAGGAAGAAGAATAGAAACATGGTTTATCATACTTAATCAGTAAGAGAATTCTGGAAATGTGACAGCAGTCCTAAATATATCCAAATCATTAAGTGATATAATAAAGTGAAGTGAGAAAAAAAATGGTCAGGTTGAGTCTGCTTCTCCCTGTAGTATTTTATCCTCATCCCAGTATTTATTTATTGTGATAGAATAGTTCTGTTTAGTACATTTCAATCCTATGGTAAGTACTCTCTACTGTTATTGATGTTTGGCTTAACAGATAATTATAGGGATCTAAATTACACAGAGATCTCATTGTACATTCTTGGGAAAAAAGTGGCTAGAAGACACTTTTAAATCAAATTAATATTTATGGCCCTTGCCCAGTATGTGGAAGGCATCATGGAAGGTTCTTTCTTTCCAAAACTTTTACAATTGTTTGAAATCAGGAGCAAGGAGAGCCAGATAGGGAGGAGATAGAATTTACTTATTGGTAGAATAAAACTACAAATAGTTGAGATTAATGTTGTAATATTGTCCTTCTGATATATAAATAATAATATTTCTGAGTATAGGGGGCTGGAAAATGGAAGTTAGATAGAGTCCATTGTTCTTAATGGCTATCCATTTAAAGTTGATGATCTGTTTCCATGCATTTTGGTGGTTTTATGTGAGTGATTACAGTTATCATCATTAGAACTTTAACATGAATTCTGTACCTCTTGGAAATTTGCAAAATCTAATTTATAGCTAAAAGAAACTCCCTCCAAACAAATTGTCACATGCCACAAGCAGAAATCTATTTGTTTGCTTGCTTAAAGTAGGCTTGGAGAGTATGGATGGTAAGCTATCAACTTTCAAAAATTCCTTTTGGTGAAATTAAATTAAGAAGAATGTAGTCAAAAACAAAATTATATTTCTTTCTAACTAGCAAGTCCTGACTTTTCTGTTTCTATTTTATTTCTCCACCTCCCTGCTGTCTACATCCAATAAGTGATTGAACTCAGTAAATTCTAGAGCCATGAGGAATCTCAAATCCATTTTTCCCTTGCAATCTTAATCCAGACTTAATATCTTTCACTTATATCATTACTATTGTCTCAAACTGTTGCTTTTTTCTTAAACCACTGGTCTTTCCTCTTTCCCATCT
Source organism: Mustela nivalis (assembly GCF_964662115.1). Lineage (NCBI taxonomy): Eukaryota > Metazoa > Chordata > Mammalia > Carnivora > Mustelidae > Mustela > Mustela nivalis. Next base: position 56,681,320 of record NC_139040.1, on the reverse strand, counting down.
AGTAGTTCACAAACTTTAGTGTGCATTAGAATCACATGAAAAGCTTATAAAGCAAAAAACTTTGGGATTTTGTTCCATTTCTGATTCAGTAGGTCTGGAAGAGGGTAAGAATTTCTAACTAGCAAATCAATGTTGATACTGCCAGTTCTGGGATCACACTTTGAGTAGCCCCACTCTAATCCATCCTTTTTCCCATACACTGTTGGCCAAGCCCATCTCCTTAAAACATAGCTCTATTTATGTCTCTGATGTTCACAGAATTTCTGTGGATCTCCATTCTCTAACAAATAAAATTCTCTTAATCCTGACAGAAAGGCTTTCTTCTGTTTTCTTAGCCCCACCTGCCTTCCTGCCTTATCTTCTATTTTTACTTTTCAATATGTTAGGTTGCATAGTCAGTCATACATACAAGAGATGTGGAATTAGATATCCTTGGGTTTGAATCCTATCTCCCCCATTTAAAGAGTGGGAATTTGGAGAAATTTTCCATTCCTGGAAGGTACCATGTTCTTTTCTACTTCAGGGCCCTCGTATATGCTATTCTTTCAGCCATCGACATTTGCTTTGGAAGACCTTCCCTGTTATATCATGTTGGAAGCACCCTGCACTTCTTTGTCACAAATAATACCACTTGCGTATGTAGTTGTTTTATGTTTATTTTCCCCATTTCTCCAAGAATAAAGAACACATATCTGTTCTGTTCACACCATATATCCCAATGTCTAGGGTAGTGTTTTTAACCTGCTTTGTTCACCTAACATTATATAATGAAAACATGACAGGAATTGCATTGAATCTATAGCTGGCTTTTGGTAGTATTGATATATTAACAATGTTAATGATTCTAATCCATGAACATGAGATAGCTTTTAATTTATTTGTGTCTCATATTTCTTAAATTATTGTCTCATAGTTTTCAGAGTAGAGTTCTTTCACCTCCTTAAATTTTTTTTTTAAGATTTTATTTTTTATTTGAGAGAGAGTGAGCATGAACATGGGGAAGGGCAAAGGGAAGAGGATAGAAGCAGATTCTCCACTGAGTGCAGAGCCTGACATGGGGCTTGATCTCAAGACCCTGAGATCATTCATTGAGCCAAAATCAAGAGTTACACACTTAACCATCCAGGTACCCCAAATCTTAAGTATTTTATTATATTTGATGCTATCGTAAATGGAATTGGTTTATGTTTTTTTTCAGAAAATTTATCTTTAGTGTATAGAAATGCTACTGATTTTGTATATTAATTTTATATTCTACACCTATACTGAACTCATTGATTTGATCTAACACTTCGTTGGATCTTCAGAATTTTCCAATATATAAAATCATTTCACCTACATACAGGGACAATTTTACTTCTCCCTTTCCAATTCTTTTTTTTTTTTAAGATTTTATTTATTTATTTATTTGAGAGTGAGAGAGAACAAGAGCAGGGGGAGGGGCAGAAGGAGAAAAGCAGACTTCCTGCTGAACAGGGAGCTGGACATGGGGCTTGATCCCAGGACTCTGGGATCATGACATGAGCAGATGGCAGATACTCTACTGACTGAGCTACCTAGGTGTCCCCCTTCCTTTCCAATTCTGATATCCTTTTATTTCTTTTCCTTGTGTGATTGTTCTAGGGAGGACTGCAGAATAGGAGTGGGAAGAGTAGGTATCCTTGTTTTGTTCCTGGTTTTAGAGGAAAAGTTTTCAATTCTTTAGCATTAAGTATAACGTTAGCTGTGGACTTGTCATATATGGTCTTTATTATGTTGAGATATGGTCTTTCTATACCTAATTTGTTAAATTTTATCATGAATAGATGTTAAATGTTGCTAAATGTTTTCTCTGTGTCTATTGAGATGATCATAGGATTATTTTCTTTCATTCTATTAATGTGGCCTATCACATTGATTGATTTGCATGTGTTGAAACATCCTTGCGTTTCAGGGGTAATTCACAATTTATTATGGTGAATGACAATTTCAATGTGCTTCTGAGGTTTGTCTGCTAGTAATTTGTTGAGAATTTTTGCATCTATATTTATCAGGGATATTGGCCTATAGTTTTCTTTTCTAATAGTGTTGTTTTGTGATTTGGTATCAAAATAATGCTGGCTCCATAAAATGAGTTTGGAATTATCTCTTCCTCTTTGATTTTTTGGAAGACTTTGAAAAGGATTGGTCTTAATTCTTTAAATTTTGGGGAAAATTCAGGTCTTTGGGTCCTGGGCTTTACTTAGTTGTGAGATTTCTTATTACTGATTCAATCTCTTTACTAGTAATTGGTCTATTCAGACTTTCTATTTCCTCCTCATTTAATCTTGCTAAGTCTAAGTTCTTCAAACAAGTGAGATAAAATTTGAAAGTTTATCAAAGAATTTGTCCATTTATTCTAGTTTGTTCAGTTTGTTGGCATATAGTTGTTCATAGTAGCTTCTTATTATCCTTTGAATTTTTGTGTTATCAGTTGTAATGTCTCATTTTTCATTTTGTTACTTACTTCGGGTCCTTTCTTTTTTTTCCCCTTGGTTAATCTAACTAAAGATTTGTGATGTTTATCTTGTGAAAGAACCAACTTTTAGTTTGCCTTTACTTTCCATCATTTTTCTATTATCTATATCTTTTATTTCTGCTGTAATCTTTATTATTTCCTTTCTTCTTCTAACTTTGGGGTCTGTTTGATTTTCTTTTTCTAATTTCTTAAGGCATAGAGTTGGATTCTTTATCTAAGATCTTTCTCACTTTTCAATGCAGACATTAATTGCCATAAACTTCCCTCCTAGAACTGCTTTTGCTACACCCTACAACCTCTGTTATGCTGTGTTTCCATTTTCAATTCTATCCAGAAACTTTTTTATTTCCCTTTTAATTTATTCTTTCATCCATTGACTGGTTAGAATAGTGCTGTTTAATTTTATGTATGTGTGAATATTCCAGTTTTCTTCTTGTTATTGATTTCTAGTTTAATGTCATTGTGGTCAGAGAAGATACTGGGGATGATTTCACTATTTTTGAAATTGCTAAGATTTGTTTTGTGGCTTAACATATGATCTATCCTAAAAACAAAACAAAACAAAAACAAAACAAAATACAACACAATACATTTCATGTGCACCTGAGAAGAATGTGTATTCTGCACTTGTTGGATAGAATGTTCCATTTTCTATTAGATCCATTTGGTCTGTAGTGTAGCTTAAACCCACTATTTCTTTATTGATTCTCTGTGGGAATCATCTGTCCATTGTTGTGAGTGAAGTATTAAAGTTCCCAACTACTATTGTATTATTGTTTATTTCTCCAGCTTGTTTTATTATTTTTTGCTTTATATATTTGGATGTTCCAATATTGAGTGCATAAGTAATGTTGTTATATCTTTTTGATGGATTGACCACTTTATCATTACATAATGAGCTTCTTTGACTCTTTTTACCATTTAAAAAAGTGTATTTTGTCTGATATAACTACCTCTGCTGTTTGTTTTTTGGTTTTTGTTATCATTTGTTTAAAATGTATTCTTCCATCTCTTCACTCTCAGCCTATGTGTGTTTTTAAGGCAAAAGTAAGTCTTTTGTGGGAAGCATATTCTTTTTTTTTTTAATATCCATCATCCATTCTATGTCTTTTAGTTACAAAATTTAATCAGTTCATACATAGTAATTACTGACAGGTAAGGACTTACTATTGTCATTTGCTTAATTGTTTTCTGATTGTTTTGTAAGATCTGTTTTTCCTTACTTGCTGTCTTTGTGTCATATCTTTTGGTATCAATATTTATGCTTTGGCTTCTTTATTGTGTTCTTGTATTAATATTGCAGGATTTTCTCTGGTTGTTACCCTGAGGCTTACATAAAATATCTTAAACTTATAACACCCTATTTTAAGCTTACAATAATTTAACTTCAATAGGATTAATAAACTTTACACTTTCACTTCTTTTCACCCTCATATTTGAAGTTGTTGTTATCATTTACAGTTTTTTAATATTGTGTAACTAATAACAGATTAATGTTGTTATGATTATTTTACCATGTTCTTTTTTAAAAAAATTAGATGAGTTATAAGTGAATTATGCACTACTATTACCATATTGCAGAACTTAACTATGACTATATATGTACTATCACCATTGAGATATATGCTACATTTTTTTCTGTTTTTATTATAGTAATTAACATTCTTTTACTTCCACTTAATGAACTCCCCTTAACATTTTTTGTAAGGCAGGTGTAGTGGTAATAAATTACTTCAGCTTTTGTTTGTATAAGAAAGTCTATCTCTCTTTCATTTCTGAAGGACAAGTTCACTGGATAAAGAACTATTGGTTGACAGGTACTTTTTTTTCAATATTTGAATATATCATCCCATTTTTTCCTGACCTAAAAAGTTTCTGTTAAGAATGCCACTGAAAGCCACTGATATTCTTACAGGATTTCTCTGTCTCCTCTTGATGTTCTTAAAATTATTTATTTTCCTTTGATTTTTGACAATTTAATTACAATGTCTTTGTGTAGCCCTATTTGGGTTAAGCTTATTTGGGATCCTTTGGGCATCATGGATCTGGATGTCCACTTCTATTTCAACTATTATTGCATCAAGTATACTTCCTATTACTTTCTCTTTTATTTCTGGAATTCTCATAATGCAAACATTGTTTCTTCTCATGGTGCCCCATAATTCCCACAGCCTTTTTACACCCTTTTTCATTATTTTTTTTGTTGTTCCTCTGACTATGTAATTTCCAATGTCTTATTCTCCAGGTTATTGATTAGGTTATGATTAGGTCTGTTTTGAAACTGTTGAATTATTCAGTTCAGTTATTTTATTTTTTAACTCTAGGATTTCTGTTTGGTGCTAATTGATGGTTGCCATTTCCTTTTCAAACTTCTTGGTTTGTTTACGCATTGTTTTCTTAATTTTGTTTAGTTGTTTGGTTGTTTTCTTGCAGGTCATTAAACTACATTGAGAACATTATTCTGAATTATTTGTCATAGTTCATAGATCTCCATTTCTTTAGGGCTAATTATTGGAACTTTATTAGATTCCTTTGGTTGTGCTATTTTTACTTGGATTTCCATGATCCTTGATTCCTTTTTGCTCATTTTGAATAATCAGTTTCATCTTCCAACTTTACAATTTTACTTTGGCAGAGACAGTTCTTCACCTGATAGCTCAGTTTGGGATTTTGATTGTACCTGCTGAGAATGTCCTGGGGCATGTGTGGCTTGCAATTATGGCCTATTTTTAGTGAGGCAACTGTTTGAACTCTGAGGACAGAGATGGCAGAATGTGCTGCTGACTGAGAAGAGTTGAATAGGATTGCTAGCTTTGTTCCATACCTAAGTGAGGCTCTACTATGGGCAGGCTTCTGGGCAGGCTTCCTAGATGGCTAACTGAGTACTATTATTAATATAGTAAGTGGGGCTATGAATTAACTTCCTTGGCCTGTTAGGGCAGCAGGATGGGACCCAGAGCCTGTATATCTCATTGTTTAGGGATGTTAATAACATCAGGGTGTGCACCAACTTCCCTGGTTATGCAAGGCAACTGGTTTTGTTCTGCAGATGAGGGAAGCCACAAGCTGTGTCATCCATTCTAGTGTCACTGTATGTAGGAATATTAAGGAGTTAATACAGCTTCTTATTTGCAATGGTAAGGACCCTTGTCAAAGAAGCTATAGGCTGTATTCAGTGATGAGTATGGTTACAAGGTAGATTCCTTGCCCAGGTGTAGTGAGAGAAGCATCTCTAAAGTTGGTAAATAATTTTGTTGTCTTAATTCAAGTTGATTCAACCCCAAATTTCCTCTTTCAACTAAGGAACTAACTTTGCTCTGTACAATATTGGCTCTGCCCACCCACATCTTAGCTCAAATGTTGTGGACCACACAGCTTCCAGGAGTTGTGTCCAGCCCTTCTGGGAAGTTGGGACCAGAAGACACCTTCCGCAGTTGCTGTAGCTGTGATTCAACTTCATATCTAGGAGGATGGGAAGGGTCCACTCCAGACTATTCTCTGTATTGCTGGATATTGCTAATACAGAAACTGAGAAAATAACAAACAATAACAGATATTGAGGAGAATGTAGGGCAATGGGAACAATAATTTCTTTAATTTCCTGGTTGACCCATTCATTCTTAAGCAGGATGCTCATTAACCTCTAAGTGTTTTAGTTTCTTCTAAATTTATTCTTGTGAATAAAGTTGCAAAACATTATGTTCTAAAAATATGCAGGGGATAATCTTAATATTTGGGGACCAGTTGAGACCTGGTTTGTGACCCAGTAATAGGTCTATTCTGGGGAAAGTTTCATGTGCACTCAAGAAGAATGAGTATACTGCTGTTCTGATGCAACATTCTGTATATATCTGTGAAGTCCATCTCGTCCAGTGTGTCATTCAAAGCCCTTGTTTCTTTGTTGATCTTCTTAGATGCTCTGCCCATTGCTGTGGGTGGGGTGTTGAAGTCCCCTGCTATTGATATAGAATTATCAATGTGTTGCTTCACTTTGGTTACTAATTGGCTTATATAATTGGCTGCTCCCATGTTGGGGGCATAAATATTTAGAATTGTTATATCTTCTTGTTGGATAGATCTGTTAAGTATGGTATAGTGTCCCTTTCAATCTCTTACTAAAATCTTTGGTTTAAAATCTAATTTGTCTTTGGGGCACCTGGGTGGTTCAGTGGGTTAAAGCCTCTGCCTTCAGCTTAGGTCATGATCTCAGGGTCCTGGGATCAAGCCCCGCATTGGGCTCTCTGCTCCACAGGGAGCCTGCTTTCTCCTCTCTCTCTCTCTGCCTGCCTCTCTGTCTACTGGTGATCTCTGTCTTTCAAATAAATAAATAAAAATCTTTAAAAAAAAATCTAATTTGTCTTATATGAGGATTTCTACCCCCAACTTTCTTTTGAAGTCCATTAGTGTGATAAATTGTTCTCCACTCCTCACTTTCAGTCTGGAGGAGACTTTAGGTCTAAAATGAGTCTCTTGTACGGACCCCTGAGTGGCTCAGTCAGTTATGCAGCTTCTTCTGGCTTGGGTCATGATGCCAGAATCCTGGGATCAAGTCCCACATCAGGCTCCCTGCTCAGCAGGGAGACTATTTTTCCCTCTTCTGCCTGCTGCTCCCTCTGCTTGTGCTCTCTTTCTCTGTCAAATAAATAAATTAAATATTTTAAAAATAAAATGAGTCTCTTGTATATGGAAAGCATATGGATGGGTCTTGCCTTTTTATCCAATTTGATACCCTATGTCTTTTGATTGAAGCATTTAGCTCATTTACATTCAGAGTAACCATTGAAAGATGTGAATTTAGTGCCATTGTATTGCCTATAAACTCTCTGTTTCTGTTGATCATCTGTGTTTCTTTCTGGTCTATATTATTCTTGGAGTCTCTCTTCCCTTACAGTATCCCCCTTAATATTTCTTTCTGGGCTGGCTTGGTGGTCACATATTCTTTCAGTTTCTGTCTGTCCTGGAAGATCTTTATCTCTCCTTCCATTCTGAATGACAGCCTTGCTAGATAAAGTATTCTGGGTTGCATATTCTCTTCATTTAATATCCTCAGTATATCATGCCTGCCCTTTCTGGACTGTCAGGTTTCTTTGGATAGGTCTGATGTTATTCTGATATTCCTCCCTCTGTACATAAGGAATCGCCTCTTCCTAGATGTTTCCATGATAGCTTCTTTTTTCTCTAAGATCTGCAAGCTTCATTATTATATGTTGGGGTGTTAATCTATTTTTATTGATTTGGGGAGGTGTCCTTTCTGCCTCTAGGACATGAACACTTATTTTCTTCCCCAGATTAGGGAAGTTCTCAGCCATGATTTTTTCAAATATAATTTCTGGCCCTCTCTCTCTCTACTCCCTCAGGCATGCCAGTATTTCTGATGGTTTTTTTTTTTTTTTCTTTTCAGGGCATCATTAAATTCCTGAAGTCTTTCTTCATGGGCCCTGAGTTGTCTTTTCCCTTTTCCTCAACTTCCTTATTCTCTCTTCTCACTGACTCTAGCTGTTAGAGAATCCAATTTAGACTGCATCTCATTCATAGCATTTTTAAGTTTAGCTTTATTAGATCTCACTTATGCCCTTAGAGATTCTGTAGTGTCACTTATGATTTTTCAAGCCTAGCTATTAAGTTCATAATTGCTATCCTGAAAGTCCATCCCTGACATCTTATATCTATATCCATTAGCTCTGTAGCAGAGAACATTGCTGTGGCAAAGAACATTGCCTCTGTTTTTTTTTTTTTTCTTTTGTTGTAAATTCCTCCTTCTAGTCATTTTGTGCAGAGAAAGATGGGTGAACAAGTGAGCAGAGTCCAAAATATCAAGCATGATCCAAGTGAAATACACACTAGACAAATCTAAAGAGGTCAGAAGCCGCAACAAAAAAGCAAACAAAACCAAAATGAAATAAGAAAAGAAAAACAAAAAAAGGGGGCAAAGAGACTATAAACTCTCAGTGTGGACAAAGCAGGGTGATTCTCTTTTCCCTGATTGAATTTTGGTCTCTGTGTTAGAAGAATCTGCATTCCAAATTTGCAAAGAAAGCAAAACTCTGTATATATATTTGAATAGAGTGAAAAAAGGACTAAAATGAAGCATTTATCTATAAAATGTAGGTTTAAAAAATAAAAAATCAACTTCAAAACACAAGTTGGGGGGCGCCTGGGTGGCTCAGTGGGTTAAGCCTCTGCCTTCAGCTCATGTCATGATCTCAGGGTCCTAGGATTGAGCCCCGCATCAGGCTCTCTGCTCAGCAGGGAGCCTGCTACCTCCTCTCTCTCTGCCTACTTGTGATCTCTCTGTCAAATAAATAAATCTTAAAAAAAAAACACAAGTTGGTACAATAAGAATGTAGTTGGAATGGTGGAAAGGTACAAAAAATTGGAAAATTTTAGACTGAAAGATAAATGAATTGTGAGAAAACTTCAGGAGCTATATATACTATTTTCCCTGGCACTGTAGTTTTACAGTCTTGTGGGATCTGTAAGCTTGTTTTCTACTTGTTCTTCCAGTCTGTCTTCTGGGTGAGGGCCCTGCAGTGTTGCTTTTCAAGTGTCTTTGCCTGGGTGGAGTTGTCTCACCCTTTGTCAGGTGGTGAACTCACTGGAAGCTGGTTCTCTATGTGACCTTTGTTCCCTGGAGGTTTTCTACACCTCTTTAGATCAGAGTAAATATGGCCAAACCTGTATTTATGGCCAGAGCTGAGAAATCATGCTCACCCCCCCTTTAATAAACCCTCTGTGACAAACAGTTTTCACTTTTGTGTATGCCAAACTCCACAGTCTTGCAATGTTTGCCTACTGTAATCCTGCCCATTGGTGGGGGGCAGGGCCCTTTGTGTGCCCAGGAACTGAGATTGGTTGTGGGCTTATGAGTGTACCCACTCTTCTGCTCTGTGGGGAGTATTAGGTGTCACCTTACTGTCCTTTCTGGGGACACCATCGCCCTGAGAGTTATTGCCTAGTCATGGGTATAGCCATTTTACCTCTCCCAGGGGAAGGCAAATGGCCTGCATACTCCAGTCCTTTTCAAGGTGCTCAGGCAAATAGCAGTCAACCAACTCACCCAGCTCATGATTAATGGCCACCCAAGCTGAATGTCCCCTCCTGGTCTTGCTGATTGTGACCCATTTCCCTGCTTCCCTGCTTGGGCACTCTACTGGATCAGGCATCCCCATTAGTTCTGTGTCTCCTCAGATCCTGAGACCACAATAATGAACCAAGAACTCTCAACTTTTTATCCCCAGAGCTTCTTTCAGAAAGAGATGTCTCTCACTGGAGCAGATTTCTAAGAGTTTTGATTTTGCACTCCAGTGTTGTATCCCTTTCCAGTAGCCAGCTTATGGAGGCTCCCCCTCTGTTTGTCTTCTGATATCTTCTCCAGAGATTCATGACTCCATACCTCTTACTTTGAAAAAGCAGTCACTTTTTTACTTACAGAGTTCCATATATATTTTCTTACATCTCAGGCTGAATTCATGGGTGTTCAGAAAAGTTTGATAGATACCTGCTAAATTCAAGGGACCAAATGAAATGAGGTCCCCCTACTCTTCCACCACCTTGCCAAGTCCCCTGTCCATTGTTTAAATCTCACTTTTTCATTTTTTCATTCATTTTTTTTCATTTCACTTTTTAATTTTTCATTATCTCACTTTTTCATTTTATTAGTTATTGTGTTATATATGTGATATGGAATGTGTCATCTTTTATGGAAATTGTGATAAGAAGTATATCACTCTTTCCCATCCATGACTGCCCTTGCTCACTGGTGCTCCCTGCTTCCCACCTGCCACCCTCAGGAGGTTATCTTGTTAATCTGCTGCCATCTCCTTAGCCACCTGCCCTTCTCTGATCTTGCCACTTGCAGACAGGTCTCCTTGGCCCAGAGAGGCCAGAATCTGAGTCATCACCTGATTGCCTTTCATCTGAGAAGTTCAAGGCACTTGTGGAATTTCTGCCACACAGGCCGTGGGTCTTGTAGCACATTTGTTTTTTTTTTAAATATTTTATTTATTTATTGACAGAGAGAAATCACAAGTAGATGGAGAGGCAGGCAGAGAGAGAGAGAGAGGGAAGCAGGCTTCCTACTGAGCAGAGAGCCTGATGCGGGACTCGATCCCAGGACCCTGAGATCATGAACTGAGCCGAAGGCAGCGGCTTAACCCACTGAGCCACCCAGGCGCCCACTTGTAGCACATTTGTAAGCATGGTTGTCATCTGGAAGGAACTGGTGATTATTGGTGGTGGAACCTGTGGTAAGACTTGTGGGTCACCTGGGTGGTTCAGTGGGTTAAGCCTCTCCTTCGGCTCAGGTCATGATCTCAGGGTCCTGGGATTGAGCCCCATTTTGGACCCTCTACTCAGTGGGGAGCCTGCTTCCCCCTCTCTCTCTGCCTGCCTCTCTGCCTACTTGTGATCTCTCTCTCTCTCTCTCTCTCTCTGTCAAAGTGTTATGTACCCACAGTGTTTGAAAACTATATGGCAGATATTGAAGTTGATGGAAATTGGGTAGAGTTGGCTTTGTGGGATACAGCTGGGCAGGAAGATTATCACCACTTGAAGCCTCTCTCCTATCCAGACACTGATGTTATACTGATGTGTTTCTCCATTGACAGCCATGATAGTTTAGAAAACATCCCATAAAAATGGACCCCAGAAGTCAAGCACTTTTGTCCCAACCTGCCCATCATCCTGGTTGAGAATAAGAAGGATCTTCAGAATGATGAGCACACAAGTTGGGAGCTTGCCAAGATGAAGCAGGAGCTGGTGAAGCTAGAAGAAGGCAGAGATATAGCAAACAGGATTGGCGCTTTTGGGTACATGGAGTGTTCAGCAAAGACTGAAGACAGAGTGAGGAGGTTTTTGAAATGATCATGAGAGCTGCTTTGCAAGCCAGATGTACGAAGAAAAAATATGGGTATTTTGTCTTGTGAAACCCTGTTGCAAGCACAGCCTTCATGCAGTTAATTTTGAAGTGCTGTTCATTAATCTTAGTGTATGATTACTGGCATTTTTTCATTTATTTATAATTTACCTAAGATTACAAATCAGAAGTCAACTTGTTACCAGTATTTAGAAGCCAACCATGATTGTTAATGATGTCCAACTCACCTGGCCACCGAGGTCCTTCTGACAGCCCTCCTCTGTACTCCCACAAGACACACCAGGTGCTAATTAAAGGAATTTATTAACTTCTTGCTTCTTTTTAGAAAGAGAAACAGTTGTTAACTTTTGTGAATTAGGCTGCTACTACTTTATACTAACATGTCCTGCCTGTCATCTGTCAGCTGCAAGGTACTATGTTGAGTCCCTACTTCAGAGCCAGTTTTTTTAAAATGCTCATTCAGAAAGACCCAAGTCCATGCAGCTGTGACAGTTACAGTTCTGTGGGTTCGTGTTAGTTGCCTTATAGTTACTCTGTAATTAGTACCACTTAATGTATGTTACCAAAAAATAAACATATCTACCCCAGACTAGATGTAGTATTTTTGTATGATTGGATTTCCTAATACAGATATTTGTTATCCTTGCAGAAATTGTATTTTTTTAAAGAAGGTATGTTTGAAAATAAAGTCAGACAGAAAATTTAAAAAAATAAAAAAGAAGTACATCACATGGAAAAGGTGCATCTAATAAAACATGTAATAATTTGCAAGATGGTGAAGAAGTAGCAGGCTGAGACTACATCAGGTAGCAGGAGATCAGCTAGATAGCTTATCTAAACATTGCAAACACCTACAAATCCAATGGGAGATCAAAGAGAAGAAGAACAGCAATTCTAGAAACAGAAAATCAACCACTTTCTGAAAGGTAGGACTGGCAGAGAAGTGAATCCAAAGCGACAGGAAGGTAGACTGCGGGGGGGAGGGGCCGGCTCCCAGTAAGCGGCGGAGCAATGGAGCACAAAATCAGGACTTTTAAAAGTCTGTTCTGCTGAGGGACATCGCTCCAGAGGCTAAACTGGGGTGAAGCCCACACGGGGTCAGTGAGGCCCCAGGTCCTGCAGGGTCACAGAAGGATCGGGGTGTCTGAGTGTCACAGAGCTTGCAGGTATTAGAATGGGGAAGCCAGCTATAGAGACAGAGCCAAGGAGTGAGCTCTCAGCTCGGGGTTACCTTGAACTGGTCCCAGGCTGGGTGAGCTCAGAGCATGGCCAGAGGCCAGGGAGATGGGAGTTATTGGGCGCTAATCTGCGGGTGCACTGAGGAGTGGGGCCATAAGCTCTTGGCTCCTCCAGGCCAGAGACTGGGAGGCCGCCATTTTCATTCCCGTCCTCCAGAACTCTACGGAAAGTGTTCAGGGAACAAAAGCACCCAAAAGTAAACCTGAGCGGATTACTGAGCCTGGCCCCTGGTAAGGGTGGTGCAATTCCGCCTGGGGCAAAGACACTTAAGAATTGCTACAACAGGCCCCTCCCCCAGAAGATCAACAAGAAATCCAGCCAGGACCAAGTTCAACTACCAAGGAGTGCAGGTTCAATACCAAGGAGAGCAGCGGAATTCCAGAGGAAGAGAAAGCAAAGCATGAGGGTCATGGCTTTCTCCCCATGATTCTTTAGTCTTGCAGTTAATTTTTTTATAGTTTTTTCTTCTTCTGCTAAATATTTTTTAACTTTTACCCTTTTCTTTTTTAACGTTTTTTAACTAGTTTATCATATATATATATATATGTATATATATATATATATATATAATATTTTTTTCTTTATTTCTTTTCTTTTTTGATTGTTTCTTTTTTATTTTTTACATGTTTTTATCTTCTTTCTCCCCCCCACAATTTGGGGTCTCTTCTGATTTGGTTAAAGCATATTTTTCCTGGGGTCTTTACCACCCTTTTAGTATTTTACTTGCTCCTTCATATACTCTTATCTGGACAAAATGAAAAGGCGTAAAAATTCAACACACAAAAAAAGAACAAGAGGCAGTACCAAAGGCTAGGGACCTAATCAATATAGACGTTGGTAACATGTCAGATCTAGAGTTCAGAATGATGATTCTCAAGGTTTAGCCGGGCTCGAAAAAAGCATGGATGATATTAGAGAAACCCTCTTGGGAGATATAAAAGCCCTTTCTGGAGAAATAAAAGAACTAAAATCTAACCAAGTTGAAATCAAAAAAGCTATTAATGAGGAGCAATAAAAAATGGAGGCTCTCAATGCTAGGAGAAATGAGGCAGAAGAAAGAATTAGTGATATAGAAGACCAAATAACAGAGAAAAAAGAAGCTGAGAAAAAGAGGGACAAACAACTAGGGGACCATGAGGGGAGAATTCGAGAGATAAGTGACACCATAAGACGAAACAACATTAGAATAATTGGGATTCCAGAAGAAGAAGAAAGAGAGAGGGGAGCAGAAGGTATATTGGAAAGAATTATTGGAGAGAATTTCCCTAATATGGCAAAGGGAACAAGCATCAAAATCCAGGAGGTGCAGAGAACGCCCTTCAAAATCAACAAGAATAGGTCCATACCCCGTCACCTAATAGTAAAATTTACAAGTCTTAGTGACAAAGAGAAAATCCTGAAAGCAGCCTGGGAACAGAAATCTGTAACATACAATGGTAAAAATATTAGATTGGCAGCAGACTTATCCACAGAGACCTGGCAGGCCAGAAAGCCCTGGCAGGATATATTCAGAGCACTAAACGAGAAAAACATGCAGCCAAGAATACTATATCCAGCTAGGTTATTATTGAAAACAGAAGGAGAGATAAAAAGCTTCCAGGACAAACAAAAACTGAAAGAATTTTTTTATATGTTTGCCTTTTTCGTGTGTGTTGAGTTTGAGGAGTTCATTATAGATCCTGGAAATCAACCTTTTGTCTGTACTGTCATTTGCAAATATCTTCTCCCATTCTGTGGGTTGCCTCTTTGTTTTCTTGACTGTTTCCTTTGCTGTGCAGAAGCTTTTGATTGTGATGAAGTCCCAAAAGTTTATTTTCGCTTTTCTTTCCTTTGCCTATGGAGACATATCTTGAAAGAAGTTGCTGTGGCTGATATCGAAGAGATTACTGCCTATGGTCTCCTCTAGGATTCTGATGGATTCCTGTCTCACGTTGAGGTCTTTTATCCATTTTGAGTTTATCTTTGTGTATGGTGTAAGAGAATGGTCAAATTTCATTCTTCTACATATAGCTGTCCAGTTTTCCCAGCACCATTCATTGAAGAGACTGTCTTTTTACCACTGTATATTTTTTCCTGTTTTGTTGAAGATTAATTGACCAAAGAGTTGAGGGTCCATACCTGGGCTCTCTACTCTTTTCCAATGGTCTATGTGTCTGTTTTTATGCCAGTACCATGCTGTCTTGGTGATCACAGCTTTGTAATAAAGCTTGAAATCAGGTAACGTGATGCCCCCAGCTTTATTTTTGTTTTTAAACATTTCCTTAGTGATTTGGGGTCTCTTCTGATTCCATACAAATTTTAGGATTATTTGCTCTAGCTCTTTGAAGAATACCGGTGGAATTTTGTCGGCATGGCATTAAAAGTATAGATTGCTCTAGGCAGCATAGACATTTTAACAATGTTTATTCTTCCAATCTAAGAACATGGAATGGTCTTCCATCTTTTTGTGTCTTCTTCAATTTCTTTCATGAGTGTTCTGTAGTTCCTCGAGGACAGATCCTTTACCTCTTTGGTTAGATTTATTCCCAGGTATCTTATTGTTCTTGGTGCTATAGTAAATGGAATCGATTCTCTAATTTCCCTTTCTGTATTTTCATTGTTAGTGTATAAGAGCCACTGATTTCTGCACATTGACTTTGTATCCTGCCATGTTGCTGAATTGCTGTATGTGTTCTAGTAGTTTGGGGGTGGAGTCTTTTGGGTTTTCCATATAAAGAATCATGTCATCTGCAAAGAGAGAGAGTTTGAATTCTTCATTACCAATTTGGATACCTTTTATTTCTCTTTGTTGTCTGATTGCTGTTGCTGGGAAGAAGATATGAACAGACACTTCTCCAATCAAGACATAAAAATGGCTATCAGACACATGAAAAAATGTTTATCATCATTAGCCCTCAGGGAGATTCAAATTAAAACCACATTGAGATATCACCTTACACCAGTTAGAATGGCCAAAATTAACAAAACAGGAAACAACATATGTTGGAGAGGATGTGGAGAAAGGGGAACCCTCTTACACTGTTGGTGGGAATGCAGGTTGGTGCAGCCTCTTTGGAGAACAGTGTGAAGATTCCTCAAGAAATTAAAAATAGAACTTCCCTATGACCCTGCAATTGCACTCCCGGGTATTTACCCCAAAGATACAGATGTCATGAGAAGAAGGGCCATCTCTACCCCAATGTTTATAGCAGCAATGGGCATGGTCGCCAAACTATGGAAAGAGACAAGATGCCCTTCACTGGACGAATGGATAAGGAAGATGTGGTCCATATACACTATGGAGTATTATGCCTTCATCAGAAAGGATGAATACCCAACTTTTGTAGCAACAAGGACGGGACTGGAAGAGATTATGCTGAGTGAAATAAGTCAAGCAGAGAGAGTCAATTATCATATGGTTTCACTTATTCATGGAGCATAACAAATATCATGGAGGACAAGCGATGTTAGAGAGGAAAAGGGAGTTTGGAGAAATTGGAAGGGGAGGTGAATCATGAGAGACTATGGACTCTGAAAAACAATCTGAGGGGTTTGAAGTGGTGGGGGTGTGGGAGGTTGGGGTACCAGGTGGTGGGTATTATAGAGGGCACGGATTGCATGGAGCACTGGGTGTGGTGAAAAAATAATGAATACTGTTTTTCTGAAAATAAATAAATTGAAAAAAAAAAAACGGAAAGAATTTGCAAACACAAAACCAGCTCTACAGAAATATTGAAAGGGGTCCTCTAAGCAAAGAGAAAGCCTAAAAGTAGTAGATCAGAAAGGAACAGAGACAATATACAGTAACAGCCACCTTACAGGCAATACAATGGCACTAAATTCATATCTTTAAATAGTTACCCTGAATGTTAATGTGCTAAATGCCCCAATCAAAAGACACAGGGTATCAGAATGGATAACAAATCAAACCCATGTATATGTTGCCTACAAGAAACTCATTTTAGTCTCAAAGACACCTCCAGATTTAAAGTGAGGGGGTGGAAAACAATTTACCATGCTAATGGACATCAGAAGAAAGCAGGGGTGGTAATCTTTATAACAGATCAATTAGATTTCAAGCCAAAGACTATAATAAGAGATGAGGAAGGACACTATATCATACTCAAAGAGTCTGTACAACAAGAAGATCTAACAATTTTAAATATCTATGCCCCTAACGTGGGAGTAGCCAACTATATAAACCAATTAATAACAAAATCAAAGAAACACATCAACAATAATACAATAATAGTAGGGGACTTTAGCACTCCCCTCACTGAAATGGACAGATCATCCAAGCAAAAGATCAACAAGGAAATAAAGGCCTTGAATGACACACTGAGCCAGATGGACATCACAGATATATACAGAATATTCCATCCCAAAGCAACAGAATACACATTCTTCTCTAGTGCGTATGGAACATTCTCCGGAATAGATCATATCCTGGGTCATAAATCAGGTCTCAACTGGTACCAAAAGAATGGGATCATTCCCTGCATCTTTTCAGACCACAATGCTCTAAAGCTAGAACTCAATCACATAAGGAAATTTGGAATGCACCCAAATAAATGGACACTGAACAGCATCCTTCTAAAGAATGAATGGGTCAACCAGTAAATTAAAGAAGAATTGAAAAAATTCATGGAAACAAAAATGATGAATACACAATGGTTCAAAATCTGTGGGACACAGCAAAGGCAGTCCTGAGATGAAAATATATAGCGGTACAAGCCTTTCTCAAGAAACAAGATAGGTCTCAATTACACAACCTAACCCTCCACTTAAAGGAGCTGGAGAAAGAACAAGAAAAAATCCCTAAACCCAGCAGAAGAAGAAAAATTATAAAGATCAGAGCAAAAATCAGTGAAATAGAAACCAAAAAAACACAATAGAACATATCAACAAAACTAGGAGCTGATTTTTGAAAGAATTATTAAGATTGATAAACCACTGGCCAGACTTATCAAAAAGAAAAGAGAAAGGACCCAAATAAATAAAATCATGAATGAAAGAGGAGTGGTCACAACTAACACCAAAGAAATACAGACAATTATAAGAACATACTATGAGCAACTCTATGCCAATAAATTTGACAATCTGGAAGAAACGGATGCATTTTAGAGACATATAAACTACCACAACTGATCCAGGAAAAAATAGAAAGCCTGAACAGACACATAACCAGTAAGGAGATTGAAACAGTCATCAAAAATCTCCAAACAAACAAAAGCCCAGCGCCAGACAGCTTCCCAGGGAAATTCTACCAAACATTTTAAAAAGAACCAATTCCTATTCTCTTGAAACTGTTCCAAAAAATAGAAATGGAAGGAAAACTTCCAAACTCATTTTTTGAGGCCAGCATCACCCTGTTCTCAAAACAAGACAAGGATCCCATCAAAAAAGAGAACTACAGACCAATATCCTTGATGAACACAGATGCAAAAATTATCACCACAATACTAGCCAATAGAATTCAACAGTACATTAAAAGGATTATTCACCACGACCAAGTGGGTTTTATTCCAGGGATCCAAGGTTGGTTCAACATCCGCAAATCAGTCATTGTGATACAAGACATTAGTAAAAGAACAAGAACCATATGATATCTAAATAGTTGTTGAAAAAGCATTTGACAAAGTACAGCATCCCATCCTGATCAAAACTCTGCAAAGTGTAGACATAGTGGGCACATACCTCAATATTATCAAAGCCATCTATGAAAAACCCACCACAAATATCATTCTCAATGGAGAAAAACTGAAAGCTTTTCCACTAAGGTCAGGAACATGGCGGGGATGTCCATTATCACCACTGCTATTCCACATAGTACTTGAAGTCCTACCCTCAGCAATCACACAACAAAAGGAAATTAAAGGCATCCAAATCGGCAAAGAAGTCAAACTATCACTATTTGCAGATGATATGATACTATATGTGGAAAACCCAAAAGACTCCACTCCAAAACTGCTAGAACTTATACAGGAATTCAGTAAAGTGTCAGGATATAAAATCAATGCACAGAAATCAGTTGCACTTTCTACACCAATAACAAGACAGAAGAAAGAGAAATTAAGCAGTCAATCCCATTTACAATTACACCCAAAACCATAAGATATCTAGGAATAAACCTAACCAAAGAGGCTAAGAATCTATTCTCAGAAAACTACAAAGTACTCATAAAAGATATTGAGGAAGACACAAAGAAATGCAAAAATGCCCCATGCTCCTGTTTTGGAAGAATAAATATTGTGAAGATGTCTATGCTACCTAAAGCAATCTACACATTTAATGCAATCCCTATCAAAATCCCATCCATTTTTTTCAAAGAAATGAAACAAATAATCGTAAAATTTGTATGGAACCAGAAAAGGCCTCGAATTGCCAGAGGACTATTGAAAAAGAAAGCCAAAGCTGGTGGCATCACAATCCCAGACTTCAAACTCTATTACAAAGCTGTCATCATCAAGACAGTATGGTACTGGCACAAAAACAGACACATAGATCCATGGAACAGAATAGAGAGCCCAGAAATAGACCCTCAACTCTATGGTCAACTAATCATCAACCAAGCAGGAAAGAATGTCCAATGGAATAAAGACAGCCTCTTCAACAAATGGTTTGGGAAAATTGGACAGCCACATGTGGACAAATGAAACTGGACCATTTTCTTACACTACAGAGGAAATAGACTCAAAATGGATGAAGGACCTCAATGTGAGAAAGGAATCCATCAAAATCCTTGAGGAGAACACAGGCAGCAACCTCTTTGACCTCAGCCACAGCAACTTCTTCCTAGGAACATCGCCAAAGGCAAGGGAAGCAAGGGTAAAAATGAACTATTGGGACTTCATCAAGATCGAAAGCTTTTGCACAGCAAAGGAAACAGTTCACAAAACAGAAAGACAACTGACGGAATGGGAGAAGATATTTGAAAACGACATATCAGATAAAGGGCTAGTGTCCAAAATCTATAAAGAACTTAGCAAACTCAACACCCAAAGAGCAAGGAATCCAATCAGGAAATGGGCAGAAGACATGAACAGACATTTCTGCAAAGAAGACACCCAGATGGCCAACAGACACATGAAAAAGAGCTCCATAGCACTCGGCATCAGGAAAATACATATCAAAACTACAATGAGATATCACCTCACACCAGTCATAATGGCTAAAATCAACAAGTCCAGAAATGACAGATGCTGGCAAGGATGCAGAGAAACCTCCTATACTGTTGGTGGGAATGCAAGCTCGTGCAACCACCCTGGAAAACAGCATAGAGTTTCCTCAAAAAGTTGAAAATAGAACTACCCTATGACCCAGCAATTGTACTACTGGGTATTTACCCTAAAGATACAAATGTAGTGATCCGAAGGGCACGTGCACCCGAATGTTTATAGCAGCAATGTCTACAATAGCCAAACTATGGAAAGAACCTAGACATCCATCAACAGATGAATGGATAAAAAGGGTGTGGTATATATACACAATGGGATACTATGCAGCCATCAAAAGAAATGAAATCTTACCATTTGCGATGAGGTGGATGGAACTAGAGGTTTCATGCTTAGCGAAATAAGTAAGTCAATTGGAGAAAGACAAGTATCATATGATCTCCCTGATATGAGGAAGTGGAGATACAGCATGGGGGGTTAAGGGGGTAGGAGAATAATAAATGAAACAAGATGGGATTGGGAGGGAGACAAACCATAAGTGACTCTTAATCTCACAAAACAAACTGAGGGTTGCTGGGGGCAGGGGGATTGGGAGAGAGGGGTGGGGTTATGGACATTGGGGAGGGTATGTGCTATGGTGAGTGCTGTGAAGTGTGTAAACCTGGCTATTCACAGACCTGTACCCCTGGGGATAAAAATACATTATATGTTTATTTAAAAAAATAATTTAAAAATTTAAGAAAATGTAATAATTTGTAGGAAATTATCACATCACCAAATTTAGCAGTTAACTTATCCCAGTGGGTTGGCTTTTAGTGTTCCTCATATTTATATATATGGAATTTGATAGCAAAGTGAAAGATGTTTCACATAAGTAATGTAACATAAGTTTATGTCTGTGCATGAAATTCTCAGATACATACCAGTAAACTAGAGATAATAAGAAATAATTTATGATTTTTCTTAGAAATAAAATATTTCCTAAAATATAGAGCATTTCTTAATATTCTTATATATTTTTCCTAATATTGTTCCTACTTTTTGAAGGAATAATAACTATGTTTTTGTAACAATGAGTCTTTGCCTTTTAAACCTTCAAATAATGCATAAAGAAAAAAGACAAGGTATTTTTTAAGCAATATTATACCACTCAGAAGCAACCATTGTTAACATTTGATAGCTATCACTCCAGATAGCTATCACACCACTCAACTGGTTCATATACTGATAAAAGAATGGATGAGTGGATGGATGGGATAGATGCTGTATCATTCATCTATTGCTGTTTTAAAAAATCACAAAATATCAGTGGTATTCAAAATAAGCACTTATTTCTCATTCATATTTCTGTGGGTCAGTTGGGAAAGGTTTTTTACAGCCTGGAAGTCTGTCAGTTGTTACTTATGTTTCACTTTGGTGCTCAGACTGGAGATTAGTTACAAGTGTATGAAGGACACAAGAGCCAACAAAACCTGCATAGTCACATCTCAAGTCTCTGCTTGTATCTTGACTGTTAAGATCCAATTGGCCAAAGCAAGCTGTGTAGTTAAATCCAAAGCCAAAGTTTAGATAAATACACTTAACTTGAGGCAAAGGTGTGGATATAGAATTCTATTTATAGAGGAGTGAATAATTGAGACAAATATTCATTCTATTACAAATGAATAAATGGAAAGATGGAGAGACAATTTGATCATCTGGAAGAATTACACACAAAAAAGCTAACTGTTTAATTCTTGAATATAACAGAAAAAGAAAATGAATTAAAGGAATTCTTTAATGTCAAGTAAACATTTTTCCACCATAGGATATATTTGTTGTTGTTGTTGTTGTTGTTTTTATGCTCAGTTAGTCAAAATATAGTACATCATTAGTTTTTGATGTAATGTTGAGTGATTCATTAGTTGTGTATAATATGCAGTGCTCATCACAGCACATGTCTGGTGATGAGTACTACAGCTATATTTGTTTTTTAAAATATTTAAAAATTTATTTTTTGGACTTTAAAAAATTGGTGTATAATTGACATAACATTATTTTCAGGTGTATAATGCAGTAATTCAATATTTTATTTATTATAAAGTGATTACCACAGTAAGTCCAGTTAACATCCATGCACCATACACAGTTTTAATTTTTTTTCTCATGATGATAAGTTTCAAGATCTACTCTTTCATCTATTTTTGTAATAAAATAATTTTACTTACATTTCTATGGCTTTTTTTTATTTTATAAATAGAAATTTGTACCTTCTTCATTCTTCATCTTTTTCATCTCTGACATTTTACTTTTTCTTTATTATTTCATGTTTCTACTTAACTTTTAGAACTTTAAGAACATATAGAATACAGTTATAACAGTTTTAATGGCCTTGCCTATTTCTTTTTAAGTTTTTTAAATTATTTTTATTTTTATTATTTTTTTTAATTTTATTTTTTTATTTTCAGCATAACAGTATTCATTATTTTTTCACCACACCAGTGCTCCATGCATCCCAGTGCCTCTATATAATACCCCCACCTGGTACCCCGACCTCTACCCACCACCTGGTACCCCGACCTCCCACCCCCTGCCCCTTCAAAACCTTCAGATTGTTTTTCAGAGTCTATAGTCTCTCATTGTTCACCTCCCCTTCCATTTTCTCCCAACTCCCTTCTCCTCTCTAACTCCCCATGTCCTCCATGCTATTTGTTATGCTCCACAAATGAGTGAAACCATATGATAATTGACTTTCTCTGCTTGACTTATTTCACTCAGCATAATGTCTTCCAGTCCCGTCCATGTTGCTACAAAAGTTGGGTATTCGTCCTTTCTGATGGAGGCATAATACTCCATAGTGTATATGGACCACATCTTCCTTATCCATTCGTCTGTTGAAGGGCATCTTGGTTCTTTCCATAGTTTGGCGACCATGTCCATTGCTGCTATAAACATTGGGGTACAGATGGCCCTTCTTTTCACGACATCTGTATCTTTGGGGTAAATACCCAGGAGTGCAATTGCAGGGTCATAGGGAAGTTCTATTTTTAATTTCTTGAGGAATCTTCACACTGTTCTCCAAAGAGGCTGCACCAACTTGCATTCCCACCAACAGTGTAAGAGGGTTCCCCTTTCTCCACATCCCCTCCAACACATGTTCTACCAAACTTTCAAAGAAGAAATAACACCTATTCTCCTGAAGCTGTTTTAAAAAATTGAAGCAGAAGGAAAACTTCCAGACTCTTTTTAAGTTTTTATTTAAATTCCAGTTAGTTAACATATAGTGTAATGTTAGTTTCATATGTATAATATAGTGATACAGCTCTCTCATATAACACCCAGTGCTCATCACAAGTGCCCTCCTTAATCCCCATCACCTGTTTAACCCATCCCCCCACCCAGCTCCGTTCTGGTAGCCATCAGTTTGTTCTCTAAGGATAAGAAGACTTTTTTAGTTTGCCCCTCTCTCCCTCTTTCTTTTTACCTTTGTTCATTTGTTGTTTCTTAAACAAACATGAGTGAAATCATATGGTATATGTCTTTCTCTGACACACTTATTTCACTTACCATAGTACTCTCTAGTGTCATATCCTGTTTTGATGATTACAGCTTTGTAATGTATCATGAAATCTGGGATTGTGATATTTCCATCTCTGTTGCTCTTTTTCAAAATGACTTTGACTATTTACAGTCTTGTTGTTCCATATAGATTTTATTATTTGTTCTACTTCTGCGACTGATTTGGATAGATATTGCATGAAATCCTTACATTTCTTTGGACAGTATGAACATTTAAACATTATTTGTTCTCCCAATCAATGAGCATAGGTTATCTTTCCATTTGTTTGTGTCATCTTCAATTTCTATCATCAATCTTTAATAGATTTTGGAGTACAGGTCTTTCACCTCTTTGGTTTGATTTATTCCAAAGTATTTTATTTTGGGGGGGTATAATTGTAAATGGGATTATCTTCATAATTTATCTTTCCACCTCTTCATTATTAGTGTATAAATATACAACACATTTCTGTACATTAAATTTCTCTCCTGAAATTTATTGAATTCACTTATCAGTTTTAATAATTTTTTGGTGGTATTCATAGGGTTTTCTCTATATACTATTTATTATTTGTAAATAGTGACAGTTTTACCTCTTCCTTACCGATTTGGATGCCTTTTACTTTTTTTTCTTTTTGATTGCTTGGGGCAGGAGCATAGAAGAGAAAGACTGCTCTTATATTTATTATTTTTATTAGAGAAGTAATTTATATGATAGTGTATAAAATATAATGCTAATTTATTCATTACATAATTTACATTTTAACTCTTATTTATTATAGAATTTATCTATGCAATGATTATATAAATAATAAATTTTAAATAAATGTTATTTGTGTAATATTGTTGAATTTATATTGAATGCTTCTGTTATATTTGTGCCACAATGTCTCTTTCCAAAACCTGGATACCAAGTCTACTCTGGGAAAGAGATAGTAGATAATAGCATAAGATATGATTTATAGTGTGTCAAAAATTTTGCTTACCAAAAGTAACTGCAATTTCCACCATTATAGATTAGAAAACACATGATGAATTTTTTCTTTATTTGAATGTGACCAACTAACCCAGGGGATTTATATTTAAGGTACATTATTATCATTTGGGAAATGTTTTTAAATGCAAATTTTGTGTCTCCACTCCTGGAGAATTTACTTCAGATAGAAACAAGACCTCTGTCAAAATGAGATGTATCAAATGCCAAAACATTGTCAATACGCATCTTTTTCAAAATTGTGTAGGGAAAGTGAGCAAAAAGAAAATTTATAATGACAATAAAAACTGAGTCAAAGCCTAGGGTGATAAAATCCAGTTGACAAATTAAATAACACTTACTACTTTTCAAGCTTGCACTAACACCTTTGAAGCAAACTTAATTAAATCTTGGCTAATGTGTTTGTTTGTTTGTTTGGTGAACGGTCTATATATTTCTCTACAACTGATTATTATGCCATCTCCACATAATAAATTCTGTTTCTTCATATTTAATTAGGCTATCTATGCTATTATTCTTAAGATTTCATTAATATAATGGGAGAAATATTTACCAGTGTAAGACTTTTGCATTTTCCGTTGTTCTAACATGCTTTTGCAAGTTAATTGTTAAATAAGACAATTTGAGAATGTTTACTCCAGTAAACAGATATGTAAATATGGATGAAAGCACACATATACTGACAGTAGTTTATCATTGAATTTATATGTTCATTTTTGAGACTTTAATTATCTCAGGTTTACTGGTTCTACATGTAGCCCAGGATATATTTTCCAACTCTGGGGAAAAAATGTCATAAAACTATGCCTTAAAATATTTACATTTTATCTCACTAACCCTTTATATTGTGCATTTTCATTACAAGGAATGTCATTTAAAGGCTGAAGAAGTATCATGGTGCTTTAGTCCTTCGCTTAGCAGAAGGACAAGAAGTAACTTCCCTGTCATTTTCCTGATTAGTGCCACTTTACTGCCTGCATTTGTCAGATAGCTATTTCATTACTAATCAAGATGAAACTCTATATTGAACACTATATCTGAAATTAATTATATGCTATATGTTGGCTAATTGAATTTAAAAAAGAAACTCTAGAGTATTTCTGATATTCAAGTGATATCTACTGTCTTCATAGGAATTGTCTTAGACTCATCCACTGACTAGGTTTTACCTCTTAAATATATTGGAATGTCAAAGATTGATTAAAAACTCTTTTCCTGTTATATTATGGCTTCTCCTTTGGGTAAATAATATTTATTTAAGGTCTACAGTGCAACTATGGAAAAATCAACCATTTCTAGACTATCATAGATATATAAGAAGAAATTCAATTAAGCCTCTGCTTTTGGCTCAGGTCATAATCCCAGGGTCCTGGAATCTAGTTCTGCATCAGGCTCTTTGCTCAGTGGGGACCCTGATTCTCCCTCTGCCTACTGTTGCCCCTGCTTGTGCTTAATCTCTCTCTCTGAAAAATTAACAAATAAAATCTTTTTTAAAAAGAAATTCAATTCTGGGTTTAAGGCTGGTGAGCTCTGGTACTCAGCCAGATATTTGATTATTATAATCAGGTTTCCCTAGTACTAATGGTAGTGAGATTTCTGTTTTTTATTTTTTAATGAATAAAATAATTTGCATACAAACATATATAGGGATTAAAGAACATTTGATCAGAGTCTCAAATACATCTATCCCTTTGTAATCATGATGGAAATAAAAGCTAAAGTGATGAGGGGATACTTCATTTGGCTGATCCAAAGGCTTTTTAGCAGAATACATCATGTTCTATTGCTAATCCATAGCAACAACTTAACGAAATTACCAGGTATTTATTAAACACTTTTTTGTGTCTCAGGTACATGTAAGAAAAGTAGAATAAAACTGCATATTTTTGTTCAATTGTTAAGTGGTTATTTAAGTAAAAGCTTAAACTATATGCTAAGCTTTCTTAGAAGTTGCATTCATTCTAAGAAGCATTGGCTCTTTGTGGTCAAGGTGATTTTTGCATACTGATTATAATGTACCTATTATAAGAGGAAATGCACTTATTAGGCAGTTACAGGATGTCTTTTAAATGTTTGCTAACAACAGTCAACTTAGATTAAGGATTAATTATGCAGGTTCTGAATTATACAAATTACTGCATTTCTCCTTTATTCTCCTGTCTTTTGCTCCTTTTTTGTCCCCTGAAGCCTGGACAGGCAAGAATTTATACATCCGTTTTACTACTTATTAATTCCCAAGGAAAAATATTTAATGGGAGATGTGAAATAAGGGCTCAAGATAATCTCTGGATTAATTTCAATTATCCATGCCACCTTTATACACCAGTATCATGACTAAATAGGAATTGACCATAATATTAAAATATAACTTAAGCATACCAGTCACATCAAAGAACTCATCAGTAATTTTTGTTCTGTTATCAAATGTGACTTGACCTTTCATAAATTCAGAAGCAAAAAGAAAGACTGATACTGTGCGGAATTTTGCTACAATATGAAGTCCTGACTGACTTTTTTTATATAATTTTTTATTTTTTATAAACATATTTTTATCCCCAGGGGTACAGGTCTGTGAATCACCAGGTTTACACCTGACTGACTTTTTTTAATTTATTTTTTATTTTCAGCATAACAGTATTCATTATTTTTGCACCACACCCAGTGCTCCATGCAATCCGTGCCCTCTATAATACCCACCACCTGGTACCCCAACCTCCCACTCCCCCACCACTTCAAACCCCTCAGATTGCTTTTCAGAGTCCATAGTCTCTCATGATTCACCTCCCCTTCCAATTTCCCTCAACTCCCTTCTCCTCTCTAACTCCCCATGTCCTCCATGCTATTTGTTATGCTCCACAAATAAGTGAAACCATATGACTGACTCTTACAACTAAAACAAGATTTTGAAATGAAGAGGACCTTGAAGATTAATTTGTAGTGTAGAAGTTTAGAGATCAAAAATAAAATAGACATCGGGCACCTGAGTGGCTCAGTGGGTTAAGCCACTGCCTTCGGCTCAGGTCATGATCTCAGGGTCCTGGAATCGAGTCCCGCATTGGGCTCTCTGCTCAGCGGGGAGCCTGTTTCCTCCTCTCTCTCTGCCTGCCTCTCTGCCTACTTGTGACCTCTCTCTGTCAAATAAATAAATAAAATCTTTAAAAAAAAATAAAAATAAAATAGACATTGCCATTTAAGACAGCCGTTAGTACAACCAGCAAAGAGATTATTAAGTAAGCTTCTAGATATCATCAATGGTATTTACCCTGCTAAACTGTAAACCAGTTTTGGTTATGTAAAAGATTATGTGGAACTGCTATCAGCAGCTGGGTTTGAATCTCCCCTCCCTTTAAAAAAAAAAACCCTATATGTAAATATTAAAAGTGAAAAGTAAATCTCTAATTTCAGCTGTTAAAATATGGTCATTACTGAGGATATAATTTTACAGAAGCTATGAAATTATGAAAAATACGAGAAACATGTAAGGAAAGGAGATAGCAAGAATACAGCAGTCAGATGCTGGAAATCATCACCAATGTGGATGAGATATTAGCTGATGGTGGGAGATTCCTTTTTTAAATGAGCCAAACATTACTTTACTGAATGGCATCCTAGGAATGACTCCTAAAATATAAGCAGTTCTTGGTTATCTACATGAATGGGGGTTTACTGTGGTATGGATATTTGGACATTGTGTGTATTTAACCAAAATTTGCTATATGTTTATTAATATAAAACTATTTTCTGAGTGGGGCATGGTGAATCTTACTTCCTAGTTGCATACTATATTAGGCTTACAAGGGCAAGAGAGAGAGAATAGAAGACAGAGAAAAGCTAGGTTAGGATTAAAAAGTCGTAATACATATGAAGTTAATGGAGACATTAACTTCTGTTTGCTGTTCTGTTGAATAATCACTGGAAGAGCTGTTTTTATTTTATATTTGTATCTTCTGCAAATTTTTCAGAGGGTAAAATTTTAATACACTGAAATAAAGTAAATGATACAGGATTTTAAGTGTATATAATTTTTCTGCATGTATCTATATACACTACCATCACTGAAAGCAGGATTCATTTCCCCAAATTCGTGTTAGTTATGGAAATTCTAGAGTCCTTTGGGAGGCAATGTAGATGACCCTTGAACAATGCAGAGATTAGGGTCACTGATCATCCCCTTTCCCATGCAACTGGAAATCTGCTCATAACTTTGGATTCTTCCAAAACTTTACTAATAACCTACTGTTAACCAGAAGCCTTATCAATAACATAAATAACTAGTTAATACAAATTTTGTATGTTATATGTACGATATACTGTATTCTTCTTGCAATTAAGTAAGCAAGAGAAAAAATGTTAAGAAAATCATAAGGAAAAGAAAATATATTTATGGTACAGTAAAGCATTTATAAAACAAGTGTGCATAAAAGCATACTTGTGTAGTTCAAACCTCATTGTTCAAGGGTCTAATGAAATCGTAGTTTGGGAGAGGGGTGATGGAAGAGAGGTAGTATACACAGATAATAATTTCTCTCCTCTCATGAAGTGTTTATCTGTGCGACTTACACCTCCTGAAATATTTTGGACACCATAAAGGAACTTATTTGCCATGATTCTATCTTGAGTTAAAAGCCTTTTTAGAGGCATAGATTGTGTCTGGTTAATGAGTTCTCACTTGCCAACTCTAGATGAGGCCATTTCTAATCATTTTATATATTTATTTTATTAGCTATTTTATGCTTTAGTTCCTTTTAGTAGTCAATCACTGCAGTTTTTATAGACACAGTCATGTCAGTAATTAAACAAAAACATTTTCAACTAATATACATATAATTAAATAATTACAGACCAATTGCTCTCTACTAAAGCAGGAAGTCTCTTTTGTAACAGGTAAAAAAATAAATCGCCAAGACTGTGAACCTACATGTTGACTACAGATTAATGACAGTGCAGTTTTTTTTAAGTGCAGCTTTTGTTTAATATATTATTTTTTTTATTATTTTAGAGAGAGAGAGTGCACACTCATGTGTGCAAGCAAGGGTTAAGTAAGAGGCAAAGGGAGATGGAGAAATAGAATCTTAACTAGATTCCACAACTAGCATGGGGACCAATGTGGGGCTTGATCTCATAACCCTGAGATCATGACCAGAGTTGAAATCAAGAGTCAGATGTTTAACCAACTGAGTCACCCAGGTGTCCCTGGTTATCTATGTTCTTGATGCAATTACTAAAGCAGCTAAAAGAGAAAAAAAGATACAGCTAAAAGAGAAAACAAAGAGAAGGGAGAATTTCAGGTGGCTATGAAAAGATAGGCAAGGAGACTTCTAAAATTGTTTATTAAATATTTTAATAATCAAAAAGTTTAAAGTGAATGTTTTACTTAGTGATGACAAATCTGAAGGGAGAAGGTGTATTTCTACTGGTAATATGGGAATTTTGTTTGATGTGTAACAAAACTGAAGAATTAATAGAATAATCCTATTCTTTAAAAATGGCATTCAAATTACATACCTCTGTCAGTGTTTCATTGATATGTTAATAATGAAGCCTCAAATCTCTGTGGTAATATAATTTCTTCTCTTCTATTTGAAAAATACCTTTCTGTTATCATACAGCTTCTGTTTATTTTGGGATATTTCATTATTATAGAAAGAAAGTCTAGATATCCTTTATAATTTTAAGGACAGAATAATTAAATCTTAGCAAACAAATTAACTTCCTTTTAATATTGTCAATATAAACAAACTGACCTTTCTTGTTACCTGGAAGACAGTTATATATGTGGGAAACCTCATAAGACTATTAGCATATTTTTCAGCAGAAACTCTGCAGGACCAAAGAAAGTGGCACGGTATATTCTAAAGTACCAAATAGGAAAAATCGGCAGCCAAAAATATTCTATCCAGTAAGGTTACCATTCAGAATAGAAGTAGAGATAAAGCATTTCTCAGACAAACAAAAAATAAAGGATTTCATGGGAACTAAACCAGCCCTACAAGAAATATCAAAGGTCACTCTTTGGGTAGAAGGGAAAGACCATAAGTGAGAGTATGAAAAGTCAGAAGTAAAAAAAGCAGTAAAAATAAGCATATCTGTAAAAATCTGTCAAAAGATCCACAAAATAAAGGAATGTAAAATATGACACCAGACCTAAAACTTGGGGGGTGGGGGTTGGAGCAGAAGTAAAGAATGGGATCAAACTTAAGCTACCATTAATTTAATATACATTGCTATATGGATAAGATATTATATACAAACCAAATTGTAACCACAAATCAAAACCCATTAATAAATATACAAAGAATAAAGAGAAAGGAATTCAAGTATATTACTAAAGAAAGTCAACAAAAAATGAAAGAGAGCAAGAGAAGATCAGAGAAAAACTATAAAAGCAGCCACAAAACAAAAAAAAATGGCAATAAATACATATCTTTCAATAATTACTTTGACTATAAATGGCCTAAATGCTCCAAGAAAAGATACACAGTGATAGAATGAATAAAACTACAAGACCCATCTATATTCTGCCTTCAAGAGACTCATTTTAGAGCTAAGACACCTGCAGATTAAAAGTGAGGAGATAGAGGGGTGCCTGGGTGGCTCAGTGGGTTAAAGCCCCTGCCTTCACCTCAGGTCATGATCCCAGGGTCCTTGGGTTGAGCCCCACATCAAGCTCTCTGCTCAGCAGGAAGCCTGCTTCCTTCTCTCTCTCTGCCTGCCTCTCTGCCTACTTGTGATCTCTGTCTGTCAAATAAATACATAAAATCTTTTTTTTAAAAAATGAGGAGATGGAGAAATACTTATCCTGAAAATGTCTGTCAAAAGAAAGCCAGAGTAGAAATACTTAGATCAGACAAATTAGATTTTAAGACATATCAAACTAGATTTTAAGAAAAGACTGTAACAAGAAAAAAAGAAGGACACTGTATAATCATAAAGAGAACAATCCTACAAGGAGATATAACAATTGTAAATATTTATGCACCCAAATGGGAACAACTATACATATAAAATAATAGCAAACATAAATAAGTAATTGATGGTAACAAAATAAAAGTAGAAGACTTTAATGCCACACTTATATCAATGGATAGACCACCAAAACAGAAAATCGACAAGAAAACAATGGTTTTAAATGACACAGCATTTAACAGATGGATTTAATTCAGAACATTCTATTCTAAAACAGCAGACTATGAACTCTTTTCAAGTGTACACAAAACATTCAGAATAGATTACAACTTGGGCCACAAAACAAGTCATGACAAATTCAAAATGATCAAAGTCATTCCATGCATCTTTTCTAACCACAGCATTATGAAACTAGAAATCAACCACAACAAAAAATCTGAAAAGAGAACAATTACATGGAGGTTAAATAACATGCTACTAAATAATGAATGGGTCAACCAGGAAATAAAAAAAAGAAATAAAATTTACTTGGAAAAAATGAAAATGAAAATACAATGACCAAAATATTTAGGAGGCAGCAAAAGCTCTTTTATGTGCGAAGTTTATAGTAATACAGGCCTACCAGAAAGAAGTAAGAAAAATCTCAAATAAGCAACCTAACCTTACCAGTAAAGGAGCTAAGAAAAGAACAATAAACAGAATCCAAAGCTAGCAGAAAGAAGGAAGTGATAAAGATTAAAGCAGAACTGAAAGATGCAGAAAATTAAAAAAAAAAACAACTATTGAACATATTGATGAAAAAAGAAGGTGGTTCATTGAAAAAATTAAAATTTATAAACCTCTAGACAGACTTGTCAAAAAAAGAGTGGACTCAAATAAACAAAATCACAAAAAAGGGGACAAATAACAACCAATACCACAGAAATACTAACAATTGTACAAGAACATTATGAAAAACTATATTCCAAGAAATTTGACATCGTGGAAGAAATGAATAAATTCATAGAAACATATATTCTACTAAACCTGAAGCATGAAGAAATAGAAAATTTGAGCAGACTGATTACCAGCAATGAACTGTAATAAGTAATCAAAAAATTCCCAACAAACACAAGTCCAGGACCAGACAGCTTCACAGAGAATTCTACCTAACACTTAAAAGAGTCAATACATATTCTTCTCAAAGTATTACAAAGAATAGAAGAGAAAGGAAAACTCCCAAATTCATTTTATGAGGCCAGCATTACTCTGATACCAAAGCCAGATAAAGACATCGCAAAAAAAGAGAACTATATGCCAATATCACTGATGAACATAGATGCAAAATTTCTCAACAAAATATTACCAAGCCAAATCCAACAATACATTTAAAAAATCATTCACCACAATCAAGTAGGATTTATTCCTGGGATGCAAGGATGGTACAATATTCACAAATCAGACAATATGAGATATCACATCACTAAGAAAAAAGGACTAAAAACCATATGATCATTTCAATATATGCAGAAAAATCACAATACAAAGTACATCATCCATTCATGGTAAAGGCCCTCAGCAAAATAGGCCTACAGGGAATACACCTCAACATAATAAAGCCCTTGTATGAAAAACCCACAGTGAACATCATACTCAATGGTGAAAAATAGAGAGATTTTCCCCTAAGGTTAGGAACATGACAGAGATGTTCAATATCACCATTTATACTCAAAATAGTACTGGAAGTTCTAGCCACAGAAATCAGACAAAGGATGTAAATAAAAGACATGCAAATTAGTAAGTAGGAAGTAAAATTTTTATTTTTTGTAGATGACATGATATTATATATAGAAAAACCTGAAGACTCCACCAAAAACTTACTAGAACTGATAACTAAATTCAGTAAAGTCACAGGATATAAAATAAATGTAAATATCCAGTAACACAATTACTGAATTATAGGGTAGTTCTACTTTTTAACTTTTGATGCACCTCCATACTATCTTCCACAGTGGCTGTACCAGATTGCATTCCCACCAACAGTACACAAGGACTCTTTTTTTCTCCACATCTCTTCAACACTTGTCTTTCCTTGTGTTTTTTATTTTAGTCATTCTGACAGGTGTGAGATGATCTCTCACTGTGCTTTCAATTTGCATTTCCCTGATGATGAATAACGTTAAGCATTTTTCATATGTCTGTTGGCCATCTGGATGCCTTTGGAGAAATGTCTCTTCATATCTTCTGCCCATTTTTAATGGGATTATTTGGTTTTTGGGTGTTGAGTTTTATAAATTCTTTATATATTTTGCATATTAACACTTTATTGAATATAGCATTTGCAAATATCTACTCCCATTCATTAGATTGCCATTTAATTTTGTCGATTGTTTCCTTCACTATGCAGAAACTTTTTATTTTGATGTAAGGTCAAATTTTCTTTTTTTTTTTTTAGAGAATGAGGTTTTTTTTTTAAAGATTTTATTTATTCATTTGACAGATAGAGATCACAAGTAGGCAGAGGGGCAGGCAGAGAGTGAGGAGGAAGCAGGCTTCCCGCTGAGCAGAGAGCCCGATGTGGGGCTTGATCCCAGGACACTGGGATCATGACCTGAGCTGAAGGCAGAGGCTTTAACCCACTGAGCCACCAAGGTGCCCCTCAAATTTTCTTTTTATGCTTTTATTTCTCTTGCCCCAGGACACAACTAGAAAAATGTTGTTGCTACAACCAATGTCAGAGAAATTATTGCCTGTAGTCTCTTCTAGGATTTTTTATGGTTTCAGGTCTTACATTTAGGTCCTTAATCCATTTTGAGTTTACTTTGTGGATGATATAAGAAAGTGATCCAGTTTCATTCTTTAGCATGTCACTGTCCAGTTTTCCCAGCATCATTTGAAGAGATGTTCATTCTCCCACTGGATATTCTTTCTGCCTTTATGGAAGACTAATTGATCTCACATTTTTTGGATTATTTCTGGGCTTTCTATTCTGTTCTATTGATCCATGTGTCTTTTTTGTACCAGTACCATACTGTTTTGTTTACTACAGCTTTGTAATATATGAAAACTGGAATTGTGATACCTTCAGTTTTATTTTTCTTTTACAAGATTGCTTTGGCTACTTGGGATCTTTGTGGTTCCATATATATTTTAGGATTGTTTGTCCTAGCTCTGTGAAAAATGTTAGGGGTACATTGATAAGGATTGCACTAAATATATAGATAGCTTTGGGTAATATTTGTAATTCCAATCTATAAATGTGAAATGTCTTTCCATTTCTTTGTATCATCTTCAATTTATGTCATCAATGGCATAGGGTTTACTTAAAAAAAAAGAGGGGGAAAACACAATTTCATTGTTTTCATAATAATTTATCTGTTGTTCTTGAACTTAAATCATTTCATATGTGAACCTATGATTTTCTTTTTCACTTTTTTCAAGACCTCTACACATTTTTCTAATGTCTTAGAATATTTCATTATGATATGTAAGAACAATTTTATATAAAATATTAGTCCATTATACTGTTGTAAATATTTTTGTCAATTCATCATTTGACTTTTAGTGTTGTTTTTGGCATTCTGATACATAGAAAATTTACCAAACTTTTGTCATCAGCCTTCTTTAGTTCTTTCGCTTAAAAAGACCTTACTAATCTTAGATCCAAAAAATATTTAGCCTTATTTTTCTCACTATATATTTTTACTGAACTATTCGATCCATTTAGAGTGAATTTTGATATTATATATGAGTAATAATACTCATTTATTATTTTTCCAATTAGCTAAAATAATTGTTTCATAAAAATTATTGAATCATCCTTCCTTTTTCCCACTGATTTGTGACATTCTGATTCTAATAAAGTGTTTTCCTTTAGAAATGTACTACAATAGCATTTTCCTCTGAAATTTTTGAACTACTTAGTGCAGTCCATAATGTTACCCATAACTGTGGGTTTGCACATTCCATGCTCTTTTATCAAAGGGCCATACCTTCTTTCAAATATTTTCATGAGCCTGCCCTCTTAGTGCCTAAAACATTGCTAGATACGACAGTGGGTATTCAGATGACCTGATGGCTAAGGATGCTGGCTCTGGATTT
Source organism: Mustela nivalis (assembly GCF_964662115.1). Lineage (NCBI taxonomy): Eukaryota > Metazoa > Chordata > Mammalia > Carnivora > Mustelidae > Mustela > Mustela nivalis. The sequence goes on along the minus strand of NC_139040.1, from coordinate 56,646,038 downwards.
GGCCTTATCAGTTTGAATCCTGGATCTGCCAAGTACTGCTTTTTACAAGTAACTTAACTTCTCTAAGTCTCAGCTTCCCCATCGGTGAGATAAGGGAGAACATTCATACCTATCTTTTTTTGTTTGCAGTAGGGTGGGGGGAGTTAAATGAGATAAAGTATGCAAAGTCTTTAAACCACTGCCTGGCAAATAATATGTACTCAAATGTTGACATTTTCAAAATTATTACTGTTGTTATTGCTGTTATTATTAATGCAGTGACTAATACAGCAATGGTGAAGGCAGTGCACTAGAAGCAGAGGCACTCTCAGAGATAACTTAGTAGTGACAGATACATGGTCTCTTCTTTGTCATAGTGTGATGCTAATATGAATCAAGGAATAAGGGGAGGAAAAATGCTAGGAAGAGATTCTTGAGGTACGTTAGGAAATATACTTATTCCATAATTTTTTAGAAACAGCTTTCTGTACATTAGTTTTATATATTGCAACTTTGTTGAATTCATTTATCAATTCCAGTAGTTTTTTGGTGGAGTCTTTAGGCTTTTTATATGTATTATCTTGTCATCTGCAAATAGTAAAAGTTTTACTTCTCACCAATTTGGATGCTTTTTCTTTCCTTCTTTCTTCTTCTTCTTTTTTTAATCTGATGACTGTGGCTAGGACTTCCAAAAATATGTTGAATGAAAGTGGTGAGGATGGGCATCCTTGTCTTGTTCCTGACCTTAGGGGGAAAAGTCTAAGTTTTCCTCATTAAGAATTATGTTAGCTGTGGGTTTTTCACAAATGGCCTTTATTATGTTGAGATATGATCCCTGGAAACCTACTTTGTTCAGGATTTTTATCATGAATGGATGTTGTACTTTGCCAAATACTTTTTCTGGATCTGCTGAAATGATCATATGGTTTTTATCCTTTCTCTTGGTAAGGTGATATGTCATGTTGATTGACTTGTGATGTCTGAAACAAATCTACTTGATCATGATAAATTATTTTTTTAATATATTGTTGGATTCAGTTTTCAAATACTTTGTTGAAGATTTGTGCATCTATGTTCATCAGCTATATCTGCCCATAGTTTTTTTTTTACTAGTGTCTTTATCTTGTTTTTATATTGGGGTAATGCTGGCTTTGTAGAATGAATTTGGAAGAATTACTTCCTTTTCTGTCTTTTGGAAAAGTTTGAGAACAACAGGTATTAACTCTTCTTTATTTGTTTAATAGAATTCATCTGTGAAGCCATCTGGTCCTGGACTTTTTTTGCTGTTGTTGAGAGTTTTTTGACTACTGATTCTATTTTATTGGTCTGTTTGAATTTTCTATTTCTTCCTGATTGAGTTTTAGGACGTTTTGTTTCTAGAAATTAATCCATTTCATCTAGATTGTCCAATTTGTTGGCATGTAACAATAGAAAAATATAACCAGTTTTATTTGTTGGTTGTGGTAAGGTAAATGATCATTTAAAGTAGCTTCTTTGTTGACATCATTTGGCTTTAAAATGACACAAAAAAAACATAGAATGTTACACATAAGGAATAATCTAATCCAAACTCCTTATTTTGCAGATGAAGCACAGACTGGCACAGAGAGGTTAAATGATTTACCTAAGGTATCTTAGAAACTTACAAGTTAAGTTTGGAGTTTGAACTCAAAATTCCCTAAATACAGCCATGTGTTCTTAAATTGCCTCCCTACCCATAGCTTAATTTGAAAATGGAGATAGAATACAGGGAAACAATTACATGACTCATAAAACAATATCTCAACAAATTTTTATGATTCCTAGCCTTAGGGTAGATTAGCAATGTTGTTTTGTGTTATAAAATATATTTAATGAAAGGTAATCAGACATTATGGTTAAAAATCAATAATTTTATCCTGAAATTGACAGCATTAACATATTTACTTGACTATGAAGTTTAGAAAATAAAATGCACTGTACTTCAACTGTGCCTTTTCTGGTAATAACTTCATGTAAAGCCAGTTATTCCAATTGGTACTGATTGATCCTAGTGATTATTTGTAGAGCAGCTGGGAAGAAAGGCATGATACAACATGACTGTTCATATATAAACACCTCTTTTATAAATGTGACTTATTTTTCATTGGTATTATTCCTTGACCCCTGTATTCCTACAAGGTGATGAAGAAACAGAAATTAAAATTAATTCAGTTGATAAACGGACTAAGAGAGCTACATTGATTCTCATTCAGATTAATTAAACTTGGGTAAATGGTTTTCCTTAAAATGTAATTCCCTGATTTAAAAGTTGCTCATAAGTGAGGAAGGGTCTAAGAGGGAGCAGAGATATCTGTGATGTTAGTGGATCTTATTAACTTTCTAATCACACAGGACTGCTGTGACTCCCTTTCAATTTCTTTTTCTTTTCATTAAATCAGCTACTTTGTGTTATTACAGCACAGTGAACTCTTCAGTTTGTATAACATTTTTAAACAGTGATTTAAATTGTGGGCAAAGTAATAAATATAAGAATATAGTATCCTTTCACATACATTGCTCAGGAGCTTGCAGTTCTCTTCTCTTATATCCCTATCTCTTTGATCATCATAAGCAAATAAAATTTTAGAACTCTAAAGCTGGTGATTCACAGACCTGTACCCCTGGGGATAAAAATATATGTTTATAAAAAATAAAAAATTATAAAAAAATAAAATAAAATAAAAGGTCAAAATTAAAAAAAATAATTTTTAGAACTCTAAAAAGGGGCACAGGACATTATATGTAACTGCCGTAACTGTGGCCCAAAATTGGATTTGACTCCGCAGCAAAATTAGGCATAGGGGTAATAGAATACTTTTAACTGAGAGAGAGAGAGAGGATTAACAACACAATTTCAGGCAGAGGGACTTTTCTTTAGGTTTTCACCAGGCTTTCCTTACCACCCAAATAAAGAAAAAAAATGAAGTATTTATAGTTCCAGTCCAAAATAGGCCTGGGATGCTTGAAAACACATGTCAGAGTCCTGTCCTTCATGTCAGCTGTGCCCTGGCATGAAATAAGGCACGATACTTATAAGAATATTGTACCAGTAGTACAGTCATGATTAAACAGGTGATGTGAGTTCTCAGCCACTATGCTCATTTTCAGCCTTTCTGTACCTTCCTCTATTACATCCTTTTTCTCAAAAGAAAATTGAAATGGCATTGTAGTTTGAGGCTGTCCAATTGTAGCTCTGTAGCCAGTTAAACTGTCAGACCCTCAAGGAAGGCCAATGTTTTTCTGCCAAGTACTGATACTGCAAAATGTTGAATTATTATAAAAACCACAGACCACATGGTCAATATAAAATCTAGGCCCGTGATGAACAATCTACTCTTATCTGTGTGTTTATATCTTTTCCCTAATGAGGCTCATTAGAGACTTGTACATGAAAGGGACAGCTCAATGTTGAGTACTCCTTTCTAAATGTCCCTGTTCAGTTGCCTCTTTGTAAAAAGGCAGAAAAAATATTAGAAGTCATTATGTCTTTTTTGTTTTATGATATGAAAGACAAAGTTTTCCTTTTTAACTTTCTAATGTTGTTAAACAAGAGTGGACAACTAGTTTAAAAAATAAAATCTTATCTTTTATGTGTCTAGTATTCCTTATAATTCACCCTACATTTACTATACAAAACATTTTCTCATAAATTTTGTAGTTTGATTTTCAAATTAATTTGATCTTCTAAGCAGCACTTTGAAGTGCTCTTAGCCCAATTTTGCAGATGAAGCAATTGAGGCTCAGAAATATTAAATGACTTGAGAAAGTCAATTAAGCAATAAAGCAGGAATAAAACTGTTGGGTTTCTAAAAGTAAAAACAGAAACTCAGGCCAGTGAAATATTTTAGATGACATGAGGATTGAGAAGATTCATTTGTCAGTTCCAAAAGCAAGTAGATATAAGGCTCTTAATGTTTTTTTCCAGGCTAATGGAGGAATTTTGAATGTAATATAATTCAACAGAACCAAATATCCATTTACTACTACCAAGAAAAATAATAATGCAATGAAGTATTTTAAATCTGTCTGTCCAAAATCAGTGAACCATGTCAAAGCTTTTTTAAGTGTCTTATTTAAACAGACAAATCACTATTTTGTATAGTCAAGAACTGGACAAACTCATATTCTTGGTCAGGAATCACTTGGGCTTTTGAATAGGAAAAAGTACAATTACTGAAATTCTATAAGGGATCTGCTGTCCCCATGCATACACACTTACAGATTCTGAAGTTACAGATATCAAGGCATTTCCTTAGTGAACTAAGAATATTGAGAATGCAGCCAGTTTTCCAGTATGTTTAACTACTTTTGCTATGGTGATTATACTATTTTCTCAAGACGCTGAACCGCTAAGAAACTTGGAAACTTTCTTTACAAAGAGATGGGGAGTATTTTTGCAGGATCTGGATTAGCAAAGTACAATGAGTGTTTAGCAAACCTATATGTATCACCTTTCAGATATTTTGGGGCTTTGTTTTTTTTTGACATTAGCCTCTCTCCATTTAATATTTTTCAGTGTATTTTTTGAAGAAGACATCTATTTGATTTGAGTGAAAGTAGAACATATTTGCTCAGTAAAGAAGCCAGAGCAAATATCAAGCTTTTCTTTTGAAGAAATTGTGCTGAGATTTGAAAGAGCACAAACTGATGGATGGCAAAGTAAAAGCATAAGACTGGCTCTTTGGTCAAACTGAGAAATAGGACAAGTCTATCTTAATCCCAACTTCCCACCTTTCTGTTCATGTAACATTTGAAGTTCTGTGTCTTTTCCTGGTATCTTTTTCCTTTTACCACTTATCATACTAAAATTTTAATGTCCTCTGCCTTATTCTCTTGGCCAAGAAACAGATAAACCATCAGTAAATTGTTTATGAGCACAAATGATATTCAATCTGTCATTCTCTTTACAGTTGTGTATTAAGCGATAGGAGGGATTGAAAATGTTGCCCACTGTGACGGGCTTTTAGCTACTAGAGAATTGGAGGATTGATGTGTGTTTTACATGTCCCTCATTTGACACTATATACAGAGATTCTCACTACCTGCATATGGACTCTAAATTCTGGTGAAGGATTTAAAAACCAAGGATGTTAATGTGGTAAAAAGAGGACTTTGGAGATGTAACTCAGATTAATGCTCTTGATTTCAAAACATGAAAGATTCTACACTTAACCACATAATGACGATTTCTAGAATTAGAAGGACATAGACCCCCTGCAGAGTAGTTCACACTGGAATAATTTATACATTCTCTATGCTTCCTAGAACATATCTGGTAAATGCCATACTGAGACTTCAGTTCAGGACTCTGTGCCTAACTCCAAAGCCAGTTTTTCCAATATCAGAATTTCCACCCAGCTCTCCCTGCTGTCTCTCTTCCATGCTTTTAATAAAAAAAAAAAATCACATTGAATTCAATTCCACTTATTTATATGTCCCTCCTCCTACCTCACCCATCCACCTTTCTAGTAGCTCATCTATTGTGTGTTTGACACTCTCATATTCTTGTGAACAAACATTTCCATATTTATGTGCAAGGATCTGGAACCAGATTTCTTGGATTCAAATTCTGAATCTACCACTTACTAGTTTATTATTTTTCTTATGTGAACTTAAGCTGGACACTTAACCTCAGTTTCATGATCTATAAAATGTGGTTACCATTTCTTCCTATATTACAAGGTTGTTTATTGGCTTGGATGAGCCAAAATATGTAAATCACTTAGAAGAGTGCCTATAATACTTTAAGTGTTTAATAACTGTTGCCTGATTATTATATTTCTTCCACCATTTCACTTTATTTTTTTTAGAGATTCCATTTATTTATTTGAATGAGAGAGCATGAGAAGGGAGAAGGTCAGATGGAGAAGCAGACTCCCCATGGAGCTGGGACCCTGATGCAGAACTCAATCCCGAGACTTGGGGATCATGACTTGAGCTGAAGGCAGTTGCTTAACCAACAGAGCCCCCCAGGTGCCCCCCACCATCTGACTTTAATTAAAGCATGGGTTTTACCTGAAACAATACTTAAAACTGCACCTTACCCTTGTGCCTCTTATTCTCAATACAGATGGACTCTTTTCTACAATTTCCACTCCATCTCGGTTATTTCCCCATATGACCATCCTCATTTCCTTCTGTTGTAAAAGAACATGTGTCTGTTTTTCTTGGTTAGCCCTGTATCTCCCATTTCTTTAGCAGCCTAACTGTTCTCTTTCTTGTGTCTTTGATTGTTTCCTCTCCACTAGTTCCTTCCCCTTAGTCTGCAACTATCGTCAGGGATCATCTCCTTTCAAATCATCCTTAGCTCTATTGATTACTCAAATTTTAGAATGCCAGTGATTGCAATTTGAATTCCACTTCTACCACTCCAAGTTCCTCAGTGACCACTAATCAATATATCCAATGTTTTCTCCTATTTGAAGAATAAAAATGATTACTTTGAACCTTTTTTCTTCCTTTGGCTTCCTTGATATACCTGGGCTACTACACTCAAATACCACTCAGCCAAGCTTTTGTTAACATTTCTCTTTTTAATTATGGAAAATTCTGTGAATTAACATACATTTATACATACATATAGAACTTTCCATAATTTTCACATATATGGGGGACAGAGAAGGAATTTTTGGAGAGTAATCAAAATAGTGTATTATTGTCCAGACAACCAAATCTTGTGTCTGTGATATGCAATTAATTGTTCATTAATCTCTGAAAGTAAAGTTGAAGTGATTGCAACAAAAGGTGTAATAGTGGTACAATGAAAATCACCAAATAAGAGGTAGTCGTAATATTCATATTATAACTACACCATAATGAGTTATTGACTTTTATTATATGTTAATTAATAGCTATTATCAAGCCAGGAATTTAACGGTCTTTGTTAACAAAACACATCAGTGGCTATGTACTCATAAGAATTTAGTCTTGTTTTCTGGCAAATAGTGTATTACTGGTTGAAGGAAATGAGAAAATGCATGTGGAAAGCCTTTTGAAATCTGTGACATGGTATTCTTTTATTCTATTCCTGTATTTTTATTGTATATATTTTAAATATTTATATTTATAAGCATTTGTGAGTATATAAACTTTAAAAAAGTTTTTTATTTACATTCCAGTTAGTTAAAATACAGAGTAATATTAATTTCAAGTGTACAATTTAGTGATTCAACACTATATACAACACTGGGTTCTCATGGTGACAACTGCACTTCTTAATCCCCACCACTTTTTTAACCCATCACTCCCACCCACCTACCTTCTGATAATGATCAGTTTGTTCTCTATAGTTAAGAGCCTGTTTCTTGGTTTACCTCTATCTCTTTTTCCCTTCTTGTTCATTTTTTTGTTGCTTAAATTCCAAATATGAGAAATCATATGGTATTTGTTGTTCTCTGACTTATTTCACTTAGCATAATACTCTCTAGCTCCATCCATGTCATTGCAATTGGCAAGATTTCATTCAATATATATATGTATATATATTCACTTATATATATATATACACATAGATATATATGTATATACATATACATATATATCTATGTGTATATATATATAAAATTTCTTCTTCATCCATTCAACAGTCAATGGACACTTGGGCTATTTCCATAATTTGGCTATTATAGATAATGCTGTTATAAACATTGGGGTGCATATATCCCTTTCATTTATTGTATTTTTTTATTCTTTTGGTAAACTCTTAGTAGTGCAATTGCTGGAATCTAGGGTAGTTCTATTTTTAACTTTTTGAAGAACCTCCATATTTTCCATAGTGACTGCATCAGTATGCATTCCCACCTACACTTTAAGAGGGTTCCTTTTTCTCTACAGCCTCACCTATTGTTTCTTGTGTTGTTAATTTTAGTCATTCTGAACATTTTAATATGTTAATATATTATATTTATTTATGTGTGTGTTATAAATATGTATGTATATACATATTAAGGAACAAACAGAAAAGAAGTTGAAGGGTAATTAAACCTTTCCAGGTTTCCCTGATTGCCATTCAATACACAAAGCTACTGCTAAATTACAAATATCTTCCAATGGAGTTTGGCAACCATTATTAACAAACTAGCACAGATTAGTTTGTCAGAGTAACTTGTACAAAGTTGAAACCCTGAAGAATAAAATAAAATAAAAGTGTTATGCTTCAACTCCAGAGAGAAATATTCTATGAGTTAAATGACAAAAAATGTAAAATTTCCACAATTCAAGTATGCCAGCCTTAATCTTCCTTCTAAAATGCAAAGGCTTTTGAATGATGCATTCAACTACCAGAAAGATAGTTTTTGACAGCACAAAAATAGAAATTATGTTAATTATAACCATAATTATAATCATGATTATCTAAATTTGTATAATGTAAGATTAAGTATGTATAAGACTCAGTGGTTGAGCAAATAGGAGAAAAGCTACTTTGAGACAGCTGATTAAAATGGGAAACATCTGTCTTTGTAAAAGTGGATGTGAGCCAAGATCTTTTACCCTGTTTGCTAACTGATTCTAATAATTTCATGTGACTGGGAGTGGTTCATGGATACTCACACTTGTAAAAAAGAAAACAATACAACTGTTTTCTAAAGTCTGCTTCTACCTTTTCCCGCTCATCATTCCCTACTTCTCTTTCTCATCATTAGTGAGTATTTGTTTTTTGTTGTTGTTGTTATTGTTGTTTCACTTTGTTTTCTCATCCTTTCTTATGTCTACATTTTGGGAGACAGAAACCCTTTGTGTGACTGCTTCCCAAAACTTTCGCCATTTGCTTGATATGCCATTTAATTCTGGTATGCATGGAATTTGGTGGGAGGACCACTAAAGTTCAGATACCTGGGCTTTTTTTTCTAGTTCTAGCACTAAATTTTTGTGTAACTTAAAACATGTCTCCTCTACCTGGAGCTCAGTTTCCTCACCTGTAAATGAAAGAAATAGATAAAATTATTTTTCAGGTTCATTCCACCTGTATTTAGCATTTGATTACTCTAGTTGGTGGGCCAGATGGCTTCCTTTGGTGATATGGAATGCCTAGAGAAATGTTTTCCAGGGAATAGAACTATTAATAGAAATTTTGATTTAGTTTTTTACCGCTTTTAGACCTTTGCTTTGATAAAGGACTTTAAACATAAATGCATTCACTTATTACTGTACCAAATCTGGGCTCACAGCTTCAAAAACAGTACAGGTATGATGTTGAGGAGTACTACAATAGCATGAGACAATAATTTCAGTTTTGCTTAAAATGGGGTTCTTGCCCTGTAGGGGCAAGGAATAGTCAAGGAATGCAGTGTTCTGGTGATAATTTGTGTTCAAATGAAACAAACTATTTTATATTTCATTTTGAACACCGAGTATTATTGCAAGTCCGCTTTTAAAGTGGCATTATCTGAATCCATAGCACATTAAAATGGGAGCTACTTGAAGTAATGTGAGAATGTAGGACTGCTAGAGACCCTAATTCTGGCCTTTCCCCACCCCCAAGTCTGGGCCTCAGTTTTATGGTCTATAAAGTTACATTAAGAAGATAAGAAAAGGGGTGCTTTTCTCACTCAGTCCCTAGAGCACACCACTCAATCTCTGAAATCTAGTTGCATGTAGAGATTACTTAAAAAAATAAAATCTTGAAAAGAAAAAGAAAAAAAAAAGATTTTTCATGAACACCGGTGAGTGGCTCTTCTTCACTTCAGCTTGGCATTCCAGCAAATGTCTCATTTACTGAGAAATCTGTGACCCACTTGTTGCCTCCAGGTTAGTTTTCTTCTTTCCCTGAACTCATATTCACTTTGTGTGTGTGTATGTCTGTTTACTCTTCTCATGAGAGTCCTTATAGCACACCCACAGACATTTGGGCAGTATCACAAGGAAACACAATTTCAACAGCTCTTATGGGCGGGAAAGGCCGGAAGACCAGCTCCCCACCAACCCGCCCCTTCCCGCGTAGGGTGTAGGGCAAGAGCTACGTCACCAGCACCCCACCCCGCCCCCCCGGAAGCGCGCCAGGCGCTGGAGTGAGCGAGCGTTGACTTGCGTACGCAGTGCTGGGTAGCCGGAAACTATCCAAACCAGACTCAGCCGCTGAATTGGCGGCTGAGGGATTCTGCCCCCGCGGCGTCAGGCCTGACAGGGTAGGGAAAGAGGCAAGTAGCAAGATTGTTTACTGTAGCCATCGCGTGGGGCTGTAGAGGGAGGTGTTTACTTTTCTGAGGAGCATACTTTGAAAGCCTTAAATGGCGACGCCGTCTAACTGGAGCGCCATTACCTCTGAGTAGGAAGAGGCCTACCTGGACTGCCGGGACAGAGGGGGCAGGGTGACCACGCGGCCCCCTGGTCCCTCCAGACTCAGGTGGTGAGGCCACTTTGGCCTTGAATCTCAGTTCCGAACCCCATATTACGCAGTTAGAGATCCTGATAGGCTGGTGGCAGACCTTTGGGTGAGGACAGCGCAGGGAAACTGTCCTATGGAAAGCAGGAGGGAAGAAGGGTGGGTGGGACGGTTAGATTGGCCAACTAACAACTCTTTGGGACTCCGGGGTAGATTGGATGATGGCTCTCTGAGGTAAAATTTTCCAGAGGCTCCTTTGCAGGAACAATGTGAGTCAGAGCTAGGACAAAAATAGGGGGCAGGGGTAAGAGTTCAGAAAAAGCTGACTTCAGCTCAAACATGAGGGAAACTTCCCATGGAATTTTAGCCGTTGGCAGGCTCAAGTTGTTGCCTCATCAAGTTCTGCACCATTTCTGTGGTAGCTATTCCAAACCGTCGAATTCCAATGTTTTGGTTAGATATCACCTGTTTTATTTATTTATTTTTTTTAAATTCCCTGAGTCAGTGATTCATTCTCTATAGTAGTAATATAGTAATCTATGTCAACTTTATTTTATATTATTCTCTTATGGAAAAAGAAATCCACCATGCTCAGAACCACTGATGATTTAATTTAGAATCTTCTTTTTAAGTCTTAACACTTTATTGTCTAGAAAATGGATAATAGGACTTCTGTGGTTGTGCGTTTTAAATACATTAGGCTTAATTAAAATGCTAACAATTAGTGACCATTTAACGTCTAGTTTATCACCTTACAAAAGCGATAGACCCAAGCCTTTCAACATAAAGAAATGGAATTGGAAAAAAAAAATTTAAAGCTAGTCAACGTTTGTAAGAATAGACACTGAAGTCCTGAGGAAGGAAATTTTTCACTATCGTAGATCATTAATATTTACTTATTTTTTAGTGTTTGTTTTGGCAGTTTTGTTTTCCTCCTTTCCTTTTGGGGGGGCTCTTTTAAAGCCGAGATGGAACTGCATAAACAGCTATATGGAATTATAAGAGGAGAAAATGGTCAGTAGTCCTCTGAATTGAAATTAGGAAGAAAGCAATGGAAACTGGAAAGACCAAACTGAGAGAAAGGAAAAAAAAAAGAAGTCATTTATGTAGATTCCAGAAGAAATGTATATGTTAAATACAAAAAAAAAAAATAGGGAAACCATTGCACATCATAAACTCCTTTCCTCAAAATTAAAGGACTTTAGGTGATGTTGTACAATTATATAAAGCACAACTACATCTTTTAATCAATGAAATTTCCTCTGCCTGGCACATAGTAAGCACATTATTATTGAATGTGTTTGAGTGAAATTTTTATCTATTTATCTTAATACTCTGCTGAATGTGAGAACTTCATATGCATTTCTGTCTTACTAAATTTATTTTTATTTTTTCAGAATAACTGAACCCCACTGGAGATTTAGTTCACCAGTGGAGGCTTCCTAAATCTCCTTTCCTTTATCCACCTCTGTACAGCCTCACCTACCCTCATAACTCAGGTGAAGGGGAAATCAGAGAAGCACCAGCGACTTGCTGGTGTTTGTAGGCTCATTGCCGATTTCATAGTGCATTTCAGGACTACAGATAATCTGACAGTAAGCATCAGGATTCTTTTGGATCTTCCTATTCCCCTAGCAGCCCTCATTTTCAGTCTGAGATTGTCCACCAAGTATGTAACCCTAATGTTTGATTAGAGGTTCTAGAACTGTGTTGTCTAATGTGGTAACAAAATGTGGCTACTTAAATTTCAATCAATTAAAATTAAAGAATTGTGTTTTCAAGTCTCACTAGTCACAGTTTTCATGCTTAATAGCCATATGTGGCCAGTAGCTACTGCACTGAATAGTGCAGATGTATAATATTCCAATATTACAGAAAGTTATTTTGAACAGTGCTGCTTTAGAAAGCATCCTTTGTCATTTCTGCAGCTTAAAAGATACTCAGTTTCAAACTCAGTTTTCTTGCAGGGCAAGATAAAGGTAAACAAATATGCTGTAGTAGTTCAAAAAGTGGCTGTGTAAGGCAGGGTGTGAATGCATTGGTTGAGTGAAGTAAGACATGGCAGCACCACTCATCTAATTTGGTCATACTTATTTAGGTTGGGAAAATGCTACCCATTTTCAAGGTTTTTTTGTTTTGTTTTGTTTTGTTTTTAGAAAAGGATTTAGCTGTGATTGTAGATCTTTTGTTTAATGTGAACATCAATAATTTACATTTGTAAAACATTTGAATATACAAGGTCATAAAATTTAGTTTAAAGATGGTAAATGGAAGGAGAGAACAGTTGATTCTAATAGCATTACCACAATTACACAATACTAGTTAAATTGTCATTAATGTGTCCTTTGTATCTTGGTTTCAAGAGCTGAGTAATACAGATAGGAAAACTGTAAGCTTAACAAATTGGTGTTTGAAAACTAGCAGGATTCATAATGATTCACATTTCCATGATGAATGTTTTACTTTAAAAAAAGAAAAGACTTATTTATTTATTTCAGATAGAGAGGGAGAGTGAGTGTGGGCCTGGGGAGGGTTAGAGGGAGAGAAAGAATCTCAAGTAGGCTCCCTACTAAGCATGGAGCCCTAAGCTGATCTAGATTCCAGGACACTGAGATCAGAACCTGAGCCAAAACCAGGAGTCTGACGTTTAATTGATTGTACCACCCAGGCACCCCAGTTTCACTTTTTAAAAAGCATTCTCCTTCCTATTTATTTATTTTTTTTTCTTTTCTTGGGTCTCACAAGACACTCCTGATATAGGTAAGGAAGATGTTATTTTTCTCTCAATGTACTTTCCTATATAGTCTTTGCTTTGACTCAGATGCTACCTGCTGCATGAAGCTGTCTCTTTTCCTTGCAGTTGAACAAACTCCTTAGCACTTTTTCTGTATTGTAGTTGTCTCAAGCTGTTCATGTGCTTTTGATCCTTCTTAATAGATTCACAATTCTTTCTGGACAAAAGTTGTGTCAGGCTTATTTATTTATTTATTTTTCCCTTTAAATTTTATCTCATGTAAAATTTATCTAATAAAATCAACCATAGGATTTACCTATACTGAATTTTTCAACTAAATAGAATCTAACAATATGCAACCTTATGTGTCGGGCTTCGTTTGCCTAGTATAATGTTTTCAGTGTTCATCCACATTGTAATGTATCAGTATTTCATTCAGGTTTATAGTTGAGTTTTTGTATTTACTAAAGAGATGTACAATACATATTATTTAATTATTTTATCCCAAACTCCCACACCTGATAGCATATGCTAATATAATGCAGTCTGTATGAATAGATAATGCCTAAACCTCATTGAGTTCTGTTATTTTATTCTTAGCTACTCAGATTATCTAAACCTTAAACATTAAATGCCAGAAGATTTTCTCTATGTATCCATTCCAAGACATGGTACAATCTTTTCATCTTCCTCAACAAGGACCTACTGTGACATCCTCTCCTACCGAAGTTCGTGTGTGGATAGAAGGTAAGATGTTTTGAAACTTCGTAGCTCTGCACATCACATTTCATCTTTTACAGGCTCAGCTGACCAGATTTCACAGAATATTAGGGCATAAAAACCATATATTATTTTGCACTCTTTTATGGAACATGTTTCAATATTAATTATTTGAACCTGAATTCTGTAACTCTAAGGTCCTAACATCGTGTTTTAATAAACACATTCCAAGCATAATTTCCTTGTCTTGATTAATGTATTTTTGTATGAATATTAGAATTAATATAGTATTCTTGATTAACATATTAGTGTATGATTTTCTTATTAATAGAAGTAATATGTGAATATTGGAAACAACCACATATTCTAAAATAATAGCATTAGCTAAACAGTTAAAACAGATATGATTTACATTCTTCTATTGGAAAGAGCCATTGTTGACTGAAGAGAATTGATTGTGTAAAGGAATATATGCAATGAAAGGAGGAGTTAAATGCAATTAAGTTAAATAATTTTATTGTTAATTATAATTTATTACATTTAATATATAGTTTACCTTTGAGAGCACATTCTTTTCCTGCCTCCATCACTTAGTGTTTACATAAATACATACTAAGAAATAGTATGTTAAATGATTTAAAAGGGAGGAAAAATCCAAAGTCTTCTTCTTTTCTTTAAAGATTTTATTTATTTATTTGACAGAAATCCCAAGTAGACAGAGAGGCAGGCAGAGAGAGAGAGGGAAGCAGGCTCCCTGCTGAGCAGAGAGCCCAATGCGGAACTCGATCCCAGGACCCTGAGATCATGACCCGAGCTGAAGGCAGCGGCTTAACCCACTGAGCCACCCAGGCGCCCCCCAAAGTCTTCTTTACGATCAGCTGTCTTTATTAGGATCATACCAATGAGCACTTTAAGGAAGATTGACAGTGCTTACCATTTCTTAATTATAGAAACTCTTTTAAAGATGATTACTATGGGGCGCCTGGGTGGCTCAGTGGGTTAAGCCGCTGCCTTCGGCTCAGGTCATGATCTCGGGGTCCTGGGATCGAGTCCCGCATCGGGCTCTCTGCTCTGCAGGGAGCCTGCTTCCTCCTCTCTCTCTGTCTGCCTCTCTGCCTACTTGTGATCTCTCTCTGTCAAATAAATAAATAAATAAATCTTTTAAAAAAAAAAAGATGATTACTATGAAGCTTTGGTCTATTTGCAATGTTTTCTTTATGTAAAGCTGGTTTATATTCCTTTGTGTTAAGTATAGTAGATTAGGTACTACATAGATGAAAATAATATATTATCATTACATATTTATAGTATCTTTTTGAAATTTTAATTCCTCATCCATAAAATTCAGTTCAGTAAGATTTTTCTCCCAATAAATTGAATACATAGTTATTTATCACAATATATGTGAGTTTATTATAAAAATAATTTCAATTGTGTCAATAAAATTATTTTAATGGAGAAGAATTTCAAGTCAATAAGCTTCAAGTTTTCTTGGTTCACACTTTAATCATACCTTTTATAATTTTTAATAGCAGGAAACTTAAACATCTTAACATCACCCTACTCACTATTAAGGAATAAAATATTGGTTCCTGCTTTTGAAAAAAAATTCCAAGTTTTCTCAGCTGCATTGCTACTTTTTTTCTTAGTGATTCCTTTTAAATTTCAGAACTTGCATTTGCAAACTACTGGGAATAATACTAATGTAAGAAGAAATGTCTTCTTCCCCCTGTGTTTCCATAATATTTCCTTTGTATTTCAAAACACTTCATGCCTATCACTGTGTTTGTGTGTAGAGGGGGTAGTTATCTTCTTCCTATCAAATTGCAAATAGATTGAAGGCAAAATGCAATATTCTACTTATCTTTGTATCTCTGACAACATTCAGCACCATACTTTGCAAAGACTGGGTGTTTAGCAAATATTTTTGTTATTATTGACAAAATAATGGCTTTTAATATTTCACTTCTCAATTTTTCCTATAAAATTGGCCTAATGCCAGAAACTTTCATGTTGCCATTCTTAGTTAACTTTTGTTTGGTGATATTGGCATATTCTTATTTCAGTAATTGTAAAAGAAAGTAATTTCAATTAAACAGGCTATGAATTCTAGGCACCAGACTTTAATGTCTTATTGGTATCCTAGCTTGGATTTCTTCTTTGATTAGTGATAAGTTACAACACTATTAAAGAGGTAAATGGTTTCTTATATGAACAGAAAAAAAAAAAGATGATTATAACAATTTGACTTACTGGAGACCTTTTTACATAGTTAATTTAGAGGGGAAACCTAGGCTAGCACTATTAAAACTGAAAATGCGAAACCAAAACAAAACACAAAAATCTTAGAATGCCAGAGGGTTTTTCAGGGAGCTGAATTTTATTTATTATAGCATATCCAAGATATTATCATGTGTAAACACGTTACTTTAAGAGTATTAGTCATATTACCCTATTGAAGTTTGGGTGCAGTTTGAGACTCAAAATATAGTTTAGAGGAATAAACTGCTATTGAGATTACCACTGTTTTTTAAAAAATCATTATTTAGTCTTTAATTTTTCTTAAATTTATTATTTTTTATTAACATATAATGGATTATTAGCCCCAGGAGTACAGGTCTGTGAATCGCCAGGTTTACACACTTCACAGCACTCACCATAGCATGCTATGGTCTTTAATTTTTATTTGTGTTTGTTTGTATGAGCCATGTTGATGGATTGTGGTCCCACATTGCATTTCTAGTCCAGTTCTGGTGTTGTCCTTACCAAAAACTCTCAGGTTGTTCTCAGAGTTCCACAAAAACTCCTTTTGGTGTGGATTGAATTGCAAAATCACTTAGCATAATACACTCTAGCTCCATCCACATTGTTGCAAATGGCAGGATTTTGTTTTGGATGCCTGAGTTATATTCCATGTGATTGAGATATATATAGAATGGATAAGGATATAAGATATATCTCACATATATATATATATATATCTCTCACATCCTTATCTATATATATATAATCTTATTGAGATATAATCACATATAAGATATTAGTATGTGTACATATATTTAAATTCTAATATAGCTAACATAAAGTGTTACATTAGTTTCAGATGTACAATATAGTAATTCAACCATTCCAGACATCACCCATTGCTCATCATGAGAAGTGCCTTCCTTAATCCCCATCACCTATTTAACCCATACCCCTATCTACCTCCCCTCTGGTAACTAGCAGTTTGTTCTCTGTAGTGAAGGATCTGTTCCTCGGTTTGTTTCTCTCTCTTTTGTTTTTTTCCTTTACTCATTTGTTTTGTTTCTTAAAATCCACATATAAGTGAAATCATATGGTATTTGGCTTTTTCTGACTTATTTCACTTAGCATTATGTTCTCTAGCTCCATCCATGTTGTTGCAAATGGCAAGATTTTATTCTTTTTTTTTGGCTGAATAATATAATATCAGCCATCCATCCATCCATCCGTCTACCTACCTATCTGTCTATCTTATTTCTTCATTCTTTCATGAGTCTATGGACATTTGAGCTGTTTTCATAATTTGGCTACTGTTGATAATGCTACTATAAACATCAGGGTGCATGTATCCCTTTGAATTAGAGTTTTTGTATTTTTTGAGTAAATACCCAGTAGTACAATTATTGGATTTTAGGGTAGTTCTATTTTTAACGTTTTGAGGAACCTCCATACTCTATCCCACTGGTGGCTCTACCAGTTGGCATTCCCACCAACAGTGCAAGAAGGCTCCTTTTTCTCTACATCCTTGCCGACACTTGCTATTTCTTGTGTTGTTGATTTTAGCCATTCTGACTGGTTGGTGTGAGCTTATATCTTGTAGTTTTGATTTGTATTTCCCTCATGATGAGTGATGTTGAGCATCTTTTAATGTGTCTGTTAGCAACATTTTTATAGATGTATCTCCTGAGACAAGAGAAATAAAAGCAAATATAAACTATTGGGACTACATCAGAATAAAAGTCTGCATACAGTGAAGGAAACCATCAACAAAATGAAAAGACAACCTTCTGAATGCGAGAATATATTTGTAAATGACATATTCAATAAAATGTTAGTATCTAAAATATATGATTTGTTTTTAAGTAAAGGATTTTTCCTGAATTTTAGTACAAAATAGAAAGTGTGATTTAAATTTGGCAGTTGGAACATCTTGAATCAATTAAAAGAACATAAGCTGAATTTGGAGCCCTGACTTCTAGGCTTGAATTTATCACTAAACTCCATTGTGACCATAGACAATTTTTCTTTATTTTTTTTAATTGGTTTTCTTTCTTAGTATCTTTCTTTCCTTCTTTCTATTTCTTCCCTTCTTTCTTTCATCTTTTTTTTTCTTTTCTTCTCAATTTAGCAATACAGTTATGTACGTCTGAGAAGTTTGTTGCAGTGAAAAGTAAAAATCGGGACACCTGGGTGGCTTAGTTGGTTAAGGGTCTGCTTTCAGCTCAGGTCACAATCCCAGGGTCCTGGGCTTGAGCCCCAGTTTGTCAGGCTCTCTTCTCAGCAGGGAGCCCATCTCTCTCCTTCCACTTGCTGTTCCCCCGCTTGTGCTCTTTTTCTCTTTCTTTCTCCCTCTCTCTTTCTCTAATACATAAATAAAATCTTTAAAAAATTAATAATAACAAATATTTGGGGAGGGTAAAGGACAAAATAAATGTGAAATGTATTTTATCATTGTTCTTATTTTTTTCCCACTATCAGTTCAACTATTGTTACTAAAATGCTAGTGTCTACACTGTCAGAAGCACCAACGTATTACTGTTTATCGGATTTCTTGGATCTTACAGGTTTAGAGGATTGTTAGCTCTATGTATATATGGATTTTAATAGCATAAAACCGGGTATATTTTAAATTAGAAAGCATCAATTAGTAGATAATTTTCATTAAGAAAATATTTTTTGTGAGAAAAGATTAAGTTAAGATTGCAAAATTAGTAAATTAGGAAAGATTATAATAATGGGAACCTAAGGTCCTCTTCCTTCACTGCTGATGTACACTGATTTTGTCAAAATCTTAAGGTATGCAAGGTATATTTGATAAGGGAAATCATTCTGCTTTAGTGACTATGACAATATTGAGTTTATCATTCTGGAAAAGACTTGTGAATGAGCAGAAAGTCTTCATATTAAAAAATAAGAGTGGTAGGTATCAAAACATCAGGAAAGACAGGCAGGAATACTCACCACTGTACTAATGAGGACAGCAAAACATCAGGAAAGAGACCAAGTAATTGTTATAGCCTGTTCCCAGAAATAATAAAAATACCTGTATAGATTTTGGAAGAGATTGGGTACAAATCACCAGTCATGGTGTAAGATGCAATAACAAGAGAGAAAGTTTTTATTTTTGGGTAAGACTCTTTCAAATGTTTCTTAAATTACATTTCACAGATGACTGGCTGTGCTGTCTTTATCTCATGTCCAAGGCTAGTATTGAGTAGCAGGATAGATATAGACACTTCCGAGAGGGAAAAAAAAAATGCCACCCTTCCTGGTCTCTATCGTATTCATGTCCTGGGGATGGAGATTTGGCCCTGATAATGAATACTAGGTGGGGATGACTAAAATTGCTGTTTATAGACTGCCTGTGCCAGATTTACAATAGTAAGTTATTTACATTTAAATCATAAGTTGTGCACCTGGGGAGCTGCTTTAGCTTTCAGAGTTCCAGATGCTATTACTGAGTAAATTGCTTAACAGACTGTTTTATATGACAGAAACCTACAGCATTGCATAGAAAATGACTTCTTAAACATTAAAGTGTCACAAATCCTAATCCCTTTGAAATTTGATAAAAACTATAGACTCTATCCTTCAAAATATACATACATGCTCTATTTTGTATAACATGACAATCAAATGGTATGTACACCAGTATTCCAGACAAAGGAACTTCTTCACTAGGTAATGAATCATTAATGTGTGATGAGCAGATCTTTCTCCCTTTTTGTCTTCAATATTTTCCCACACTTCTAAGCATATTGCTCAGATTTAAAACACTGAAGCAGTTTTTCCTAAGTAAGAAGTTATTGTTGTATAGTATGCATAAAGCAAAACAGAAACAAAAACAAAACAAAACAAAAACATGGAGGTATAAAGACTAGGAATACATTCTTGCCATGAAGAATATTCATTTCCCTTATTGGTTGTCAGAGTTACCAGGTGGTTAAGCACCACGTATATAGGTATATATCTGTAATATTTTAACTGTATTAGTATCTATCATAATTTGAAGTAGGTTTTATAAAGAGTTCTTATTGTTTCCATCAATTTCTTTTTGTCTGCTTGTAGGCTTTTTGCTTTTGTCCTGTGTAGTTGATTGAAAAGTGACTACATTTACAGTAATGCCTCAGTATCTTTTTTAGTTTTTTCCCAAAGCAGGTCTTCTTAGCTTCATCATAGAATGCAGTTCCTCACCAAAATGCATGGCATTATAAAGCTTCTGTGCTTTCTTTGATCCCCACCATGCCCCCAACAAACCTGAGCTGAGCTTTTTGAAAAAACCAAGGTGATCTTTATCTTTATTTCTGGTAATGGTCTGTGGATAAGAGGACTGAGAATGTCCAGTATATAAATTGAATAGTCAATCTCTATTTAAAATAATTATACTTATTTGTAGATCCCAGTCTTTCCCCTCATTCATAATAGAAACTAAAGGTCTGTATTGTTTTTTAAAAATATATTTTATATTTTAGGGCAGTTTTAGGTTCATAAAAAAATAGAGCAAAAAATATAGAGTTTTCATATATTCCCTGTTTCCACATATGCACAGTTTCCCCCACCATCAGCATTCCAAGCCACAGTGATGCATTTGTTAGGGTTGATCAACCTACAATGACACATCATTAACACCCAAAGCCAATAATTTACATTAGGGGGGCGCCTGGGTGGCTCAGTGGGTTAAAGCCTCTGTCTTTGGTTCAGGTCATGATCCCAGGGTTCTGGGATTGAACCCCGCATCAGGCTCTCTGCTCAGCAAGGAGCCTGCTTCCCCCCTCTCTCTTTCTGACTGCCTCTCTGCCTACTTGTGACCTCTCTCTGCCAAAAAAATGAATAAAATCTTAAAAAAAATACATTAGGGTTTACTCTTGGTATTGTACATACTATGAGTTTTTTCAAATGTATTACATGTACCTACCATTGTAGTATCATGTGAAATAGGTTTACTGTCCCCCAAATTCTATGTGCTCTGTTTATTCATCCCTCCTTTCACCTGAAGGAAAAGAAAACTTTTTCCTCTACCCTTCAAGGTCTTCCATCTGGACCAAGTATTGTATTTATGGAGACAGGTTAACAGGAGTAAAAAACCAAACCAAACCAAACCAAACCAAACAAAAAAAAAAAAAAACCCAGAAAATTTTGTTACATGTGCAAGGAGACCCGATATTGAAATTGAGACCTAAAGAAATGACCAAGGCAGGCAATTTTTAGACTCTTTAGACAAAGAAACAATAAACTTGTGAGGAACAGACAAGATAAAGAAAACAAGTTTGGGAGATTAAATTAGCAAAGAATTCTAAGTATTTGGGTTGAGGTACTAGAGTAAAAAGGTTTGTTTCTTTAGTTTTCTCAGCTTTAAATTTCCTATCTCGGAGGATAAGACTCTCTCTCTGCTTCTTTGTATAGAGAGGGTACTTTTCATATGAAAGATTTAATTCCTGCTTTTTGGGGGGGGAGAGAGGAGGGTTTGAGTGTCCTTGCACTGGCTATTTCTTGAGTAACTTTTATTTAAAATAATCAATATTTCAGAGGGGCACATTTTGAGGTGATCTGCCATTGGCCCCTACACAACCTAACCACTGGCAATCACCTATCTTTTTACTGTCTACATAAATATGCCTTTTCCAAATGTCATATGGATGGAATTACACAATATGTAGCCTTTTAAATTTATATATATATTTATTTTTTTAAATAAACACATGTATTTTTGTCCCCAGGGGTACAGGTCTGTGAATTGCCAGGTTTACACACTTCACAGCACTCACCATAGCACATTCCCTCCCCAATGTTCATAACCCCACCCCCCTCTCCTAACCCCCCTCCCCCCAGCAACCCTCAGTTTGTTTTGTGAGATTAAGAGTTTGTCTCCCTCCCAATCCCATCTTGTTTCATTTATTCTTCTGCTACCCCCTTAACCCCCCCATGTTGCATCTCCACCTCCTCATATCAGGGAGATCATATGATAGTTGTCTTCCTCCGATTGACTTATTTTGCTAAGCATGATAGCCTCTAGTTCCATCCACGTCATCGCAAATGGCAAGATTTCATTTCTTTTGATGGCTGCATAGTATTCCATTGTGTATATATAGTATGTAGCCTTTTAAAATTGGTTTCTTTCACTTAGTTATATGCTTTTAAGGTTGTTCCTTATCATCTCATGGTTTTATAGCTCATTTCTTTTTACTGCTGAGTAACAATTCATTGTCTGGATGTTCCACAGTTTATCCATCCATCTGCTGAAAGACATCTTGGTTGCTTCCAAGATTTAGCAATTGGGAATAGAGCTGCTATAAACTTTTATGTGCAGGTTTTTGTGTGGATGTGTTTTAAACACCTTTGAGTTGGGGTGCCTAGGTGGCTCAGTGGGTTAAAGCCTCTGCCTTCGGCTCAGGTCATGATCCCAGGGTCCTGGGATCAAGCCCCATATTGGGCTCTCTGCTCAGTGGAAAGGCAGCTTCCTCCTTTCTCTTTCTCTGCCTGCCTCCCTGCCTACTTGTGATCTCTATCTGTCAAATAAATAAATAAAATCTTTAAAAACAAACAAACAAAAAAACCTTTGAGTAAGTACCAAAGAATGTGATTGCTGGATCTTATGGTAAAATATGTTTAATTTTGTAAGAAACTGCCAAACTGTCTCTCAAAGTGTCTGTATCATTTAGCATTCTACCCAGCAATGATCAGAGCGTTTGTTGCTTCACATCCTGGCAACATTTGTTGTTGTTGTTGTTGTTGTTGTTGTTTTTAAGTTAAATTCTGGTTAGCTAACATACAGTGTAATATTAGTTTCAGGTGCACAATTCAGAGATTCAGCACTTACAAACAACACCCAGTACATCACAACAAGTGAACTCCTTAATCCACTCACCTATTTAACCCATCCCCCCATGTACCTCTTCTCTTGTAACCATTACTTTATTCTCTGTATTTAAGAGTATGTTCCTTGGTTTGCTTTTCTCTTTCTTTTTTCCTTTACTCGTTTGTTTTGTTTCTTAAATTCCACATATGAGTGAAGTTATATGGTATCTGTTTTTCTCCAACTAACTTATTTCATTTAACATGATACTACTCTTTAGTTTTATCCATGTTGCTATAAATGGCAAGAGTTCATTCTTTTTTATGGATGAGTAATATTCCACTGTACATATAGAACACATCATTTTTGTCCATTCATCAGTTGATGGACATTTTGGCTGTTTCTGTAATTTGGCTATTGTAGATAATCCTGCTTTAAACATCAGGGTGCATGTATCCCTGTCAATTAGGAATTTTATATTCTTTAAGTAAATACCTAGTAGTGCAATTACTGGATGGTAGGGTAATTCTATTTTTTATTTTTTGAGGAATCACCATACTGTTTTCCACTTTTTTACACCATACACAAAAATAAATTTAATGGATTAAAGACCAATGTGAGACAGGAAACCATTAAAATCCTAGAGGAAAACACTGCAGTAAATTCTTTGACATTGGCTGTAACAACTTCTTACTAGAAACCAAAAGTAAACTATTGGGACCTCATCAAAATAAAAAGCTTCTTCTTAACTAAGGAAACAAGTCACCAAACCTAAAGTCAACCTATAGATTTTAACAAGTTTTCAGGATTCAAAGATAATATACAAAGGTCAACCATGTTCCTATATAGTAGAAATGAAGAAGTGAAATGTGAAATTTGAAACATAGTATCATTTATATTAAGGACTCCAAAAAATGAAATAGTTATAGATATAACAAAATCTGTCAAAGAAAACTCCTGGAACTAGCAAACCATTATATCAAGGTTGAAGGATATAAGGTTAATACATAAAAATAGATTGCTTTCCTATATACCAACAATGGACAAATGGAATTTGAAATTAAAAACAAAATACTGGGGTTCCTGGGTGGCTCAGTTGGTTAAGCATCTACCTTTGGCTCAGGTTATGACCTTAGGGTCCTGGGATTAAGTCTTGTGTCAGGCTCCCTGACCTGCAGGGAGTCTGCCTTTCCTCCCCCTCTGCCCTTTCCCCCAACTTGTGCATGCTCTTTCTCTCTCTCTCTCTCTCTCAAATAAATAGATGCAATCTTTTTAAGAAAGATTTATTTATCTATTTATCTATTTATTTGAGAGAGAGACAGAGAGAGGGAGAGATCACAAATAGGCAGAGAGGGAGGTGGGGGGGGCGGGAAGCAGGCTCTCTGCTCAGAGAGCCCGATGCAGGCTCAATCCCAGGGCCCTGGGATCATGACCTGAGCCAAAGGCAGAGGCTTTCACCCACTGAGCCACCCAGGCGTCCCTCAATTAAATAAATATAATCTTAAAAAATAAAAATAAAAACACAATACCATTGATATAAGCATTTCAATAAATTGAATACTTAGGTATAAGTCTAACAAAATTTTTAAAAGATCTATAAGGGGAAAACTAAAATCAGAGAACTACATAAATGAAGAAATGTTCCCTGTTTAGAGATAGGAAGGTTTAATATTGTCAAGATGTTAGTTCTTCCAAAATTGATATATGTATGTATATACTATATATGTAATATATATATAGTATATATATATATATTACATATATATTACATATATATGTAATATATGTATAATATATGTATGTATATACTATATATGTAATATATATATAGTATATATATAGTATATATGTAATATAAAGTATATATATATAATATATAGGTTTGATATACTCTCAATCAAATTTTCAGCAAGTTATTTTGTAGATATCAACAAATTGATTCCAAAGTTTATATGGAATGATAAAAGACCCAGAATAGTCAATATAATATCAAAGGCAAACAAAGTTCGCTGACACTACCTGACTTCAAGACTTAATATAAAACTGCAGTAATCATGATAGAGTGATACTGGTAAAAGAACAACAACAAAAAAATCAGTTGATCAAATAGAATAGGCCAGAAACAGACCCACATAAATATAATGTACTGGTCAGAGGAGCAAAGGCAATACAATGGAGAAAGAATAGTCTTTTCAAAAACATTAGGGAATTGTAAACTAAAACACCACTGAGATACCATTACACACTTATCAGAATGGTTCAAATCTAAACCACTGATAACAACAAATGTGTGATGTTGAGCATCTTTTCATATCTCTGTTGATTACCCGGATGTCTTCTTTGGAAAAATTTCTATTCATGTCTTCTGCCTATTTTTTTAGTTGCTTTTAGGATGTTGAGTTTTATAAGTGCTTTTTATATTTTGGATACTAACACTTTCTCAGATAGGTCATTTGCAAATATCTTCTCCCATTCTGTAGGTTGACTTTTAGTTTTCTTGACTGGTTTCTTTTTTCAAATCTTTTGGGTTTTCTATATAAATAATCATGTCATCTGTGAACAAAGAGTTTTATTTCTTTATTCCCTATCTGTATACATTTTAATTCCCTTTTTTCTCTCATTGCATTGTCTAGGATTTCTAGTTTGATGTTGAAAAGGAGTGGTGTGGGGGCATCTGGGTGGCTCAGTGGGTTAAAGCTTCTCCCTTTGGCTCAGGTCATGATCTTATGGTCCTGGGATCAAGCCCCACATTGAGCTCTCTGCTCAGCAGGGAGCCTGCTTCCCTTCCTCTCTCTCTGCCTGCCTCTCTGCCTACTTGTGATCTCTGTCTGTCAAATAAATAAATAAAGTCTTTACAAAACAAAAAGAAAGAAAAAAAAGGAGTGGTATGAAGGTATATCCTTGCCATGTTCCTGATCTTAGGGGAAAAGCTTTGAGTTTTTCACTATTAAGTAAATGTGTTAGCTATAGGGTTATTTATTTATTTATTTATTTTTCTGGTAGATGTTCTTTATTAAGTTGAGGAAGTTCCTCTCTATTCATAGTTTGCTGGAAGTTTTACTATGAATCAGTATTGGATTTTTGTCTAATATTTTTCTGCATCTTTTGATATAATTGTATTATTTTTCTTCTTTAGACTGTTGATGTGATGGTTAGCATTCATTGATTTTCAAATATTGTACCACCAGCCTTGCATACCTAGATGAATTTCCTTGATTGTGGTGTATAATTATTTTTTATACATTGTTAGATTAAATTGGTTAGTATTTTGTTGAATATTTTTGCATCTATGTTCATGAGCGGTAACTGGTTTGTAGTTTTCTTTTCTTTTGATACTTTGCTTTTGGTATTAAGTAATTCTGTCCTCATAGAATGAATAAGGAGTATTTCCTCTACTTTTACATTATGGAAGAGATTGTAGAGAGCTTGTGTAATTTTTTTCTAAAATATTAGGCAGTATTCACCAGTGAACCTATTTGGAACTGATGCTTTCTGTTTTAGAAATTTATTAATTATTGATTTAATTTCTTTAATAAAGGTAAGCCTATTTAGATTGTCTATTTATTCTTGTGTGAATTTTGGCAGATTGTGCCTCTCAAGGATTTCATCCATTTAACATAATTTACCAACTTTATGGACATAAAATTGTTCATAGTATTGCATTAGAATCCTTTTAATGGTAGTGGGATCTGTAATGATATTACCTCCTTCATTCTTTATATTAGTAATTTCAGTATTTTTCTTTAAATCAGCTTGTTTTTTTGTTAATTGTGTTATGTTAGTCATTATAAAGTACAACATTAGTTTTTGATGTAGTGTTCCATGATTCATTTTTTGCATACAAGGCTTGTCAGTTTTATTGATTTAAAGAACCAGGTTTTGGCTTTGCTGATTTTCTCTATTGATTACTTATTTTTATTTTTTATTTGATTTATTATTTTTAAATCATTATTTCTGCTCTAATTTTTTTGATTCATTTTTTCTGCTTACCTTGGATTTAACTTTTACTTTTCTTTTTCTAGTTTCCTAACGTGGAAACTTGGATATTTATTTTAGATATTTATTTTTTAATGTATGCATCCAGTGCTCTAAATTTTTCCCAAGGCACTGCTTTCACTGTATCTCACAAATATTTATAAGTTGTATTTTCACAATCATTTAGTTCAAGATAATTGCTAAATGTCTCTGGAGATTTCTTCTTTTATCCATGTATTATTTAGAAGTATGCTGTTTTTTTTTAATTTTTTATTTTTTATAAGCATATATTTTTATCCCCAGGGGTACAGGTCTGTGAATCACCAGGTTTACACACTTCACAGCACTCACTAAAGCTGTTCAATCTCCAAAATTTCTTTTAATTTTCCAGATATCTTTCTGTTATTGATTCTTAATTTGATTCTGCTATTGCCTGACAGCAGACATTGTATGAATTTTATTCTTTTAAATGCGCTAACATGTATTTGATGATCCCCAATGTGTTCTATATTGGTAAATACTTCATAAGACCTTAAAAAGAATGTGTGTATTCTGCTGTTTGGATGAAATAGTTTATAGATGTCAATTATTTCCAGTTGATTGATGGTGCTGTTGAGTTCATCTATGTCCTAACTGATTTTATGAATGCTCAAAATGTCCATTTCAGGTAAAGGTATGTTGAAGGCTCCAAAATATATTACTGGATTGATCTATTAATTCTTGTACTTCTATTAGTTTTTGCTACATGTATTTTGATGTTGTGATGTAAGGCACATAAACAGTAAAAATTGTCATGTCCTCTTGGAGAACTGACCTCTTTATCATTATGTAATTCCTTGCTCTGAATTCTGCTATGCCTGAAATTAATATGGCTAATCCAGCTTTCTTTTGATTACTGTAAATATAGTACATCTTTCTCCATCTCTTTTTTTTCATTCTATATGTGCCTGTATATTTAAAGTGTATTTCTCCCAGACAACATAATGTTGGATCTTGGTTTTTTATTCACTCTGATAATCTTTTTTAATTGGTGTATTTAGACCATTGAAATTTAAAATTATTATTTATATTATAGTTGATATTATTGAATAATATCTACCGCATTTGTTATTGTTTTCTATTCATTGCCCTTGTTTTTCAAAATTTATTGTCCATTATATTTCTTTTCTGCCTTTGTGATATGATTTATTTTTTTATAAAAAACATTTATTTCTTTTATTTATTTAAAATATTTTATTTATATATTTGATACAGAGAGATCACAAGTAGGCAGAGAGGCAGGCAGAAAAAGGGGGAGGCAGGCTCCCTGCTGAGCAGAGAGCCCAATGTGGGGCTTGATCCCAGGAGGCTGAGATCATGACTTGAGCCAGAGGCAAAGGCTTAACCCACTGAGCCACCCAGGAGCCCACAGACATTTATTTTTGCTGGTGGAGGTTGGGAATCGAAATGAGGAATGAGAAATCGGGATTGTGAAGCCAGCAGATTTTGTGTTCAGCAAAGGTTTCCTGGTTCGTAGACCATACCTTTTCACTGTGTTCTCACATTGCGGAAAAGGTACTGGAACTCTCTGGAGTCTCTTTTGTAAGAACCCAAATCCCATTCATGAGAGCTCCACTCTAATGGACTAATCACCTCTCAGAAGCTCCCCACTTTCTAATACCAACATATTGGGAATTAGATTTTCGACATATAAAGTTTGGGGAACACAAATCTTCAGACCATATCATGTGGTAAAATGGATAAAATATAAAATTTACATTTTAACCTCTTTTTAAATATATAGTTCAGCAGCATTAAGCACGTTCACATTGTTATCATCCCCACTATCCATCTCCAGAATTCTTTTCCTTTTGCAAAAGTGAAACTCTGTACCCATGACAAAATAACTCCTCAGTCCCTGGCAGCCAGTACTGTGCCTCTTATCTCAATGAATTTTACTATTTTAGGTACTTCATTTAAGTGGAATCACACAGTTGTCTGTCTGTGACTTTATTTGGTATGGTATCCACAAGACTCACCCATGTTGTAGCATGTGTTAGAGTTTTCCTCCTTTTTAAGGCTAGTAATGTGCCATTTTATGAATACACCACATTTTGTTTATCCATTCATTTGTCCATGAATACTTGTGTGTTGCTTCAACTTTCTGTCTGCCTTTGTGATTTTATTTTATTTTTTAAAGATTTTATTTATTTATTTATTTGACAGACAGAAATCACAAGTAGGCAGAGAGGCAGGCAGAGAGAGAGGAAGGGAAGCAGGCTCCCTGTTGAGCAGAGAGCCCAATGCAGGACTTGATCCCAGGACCCTGGGATCATGACCTGAGCTGAAGGCAGAGTCTTTAACCCACTGAGCCACCCAGGCGCTCCTGCCTTTGTGATTTTGATTGAGCATTTTATATGATTTCATTTTCTCTTTTCTTAGCCTATCAATTACACTTTTAAACTTTTTTATATATGCTTTAAGGTTTATTTACAATCAATCCAAGCCCACTTTCGAATAACGCTATACCAATTTCCTGGTAATTGCAAGTATCTTATAATAATAAAATATTCCCAATTGCTCCATCCTGTCCCTCGTATCATTGCTGTTCATTTTACTTATACATAAGATATAAATATTGGGTATATATTTGATGTTATTTTGAGTACACTGTTATCTGTTACATCAATCCCAAATAAACAAAACAATAGTTTTTATCTTACCTTCATCTTGTCCTTTTCTAATACTTTTCTTTCTTTTATATAGATCTCAGTTTCTGACCTGTATCATTTTCCTTCCCCTTGAAGAGCTTCTCTTAACATTTCTTGCAAGCAGGTCTACTTATAACAGAGTCCCTCAATTTTTGTTTGTCTGAAAGTCTATTTTTCAGAGTCCCTCAATTTTTGTTTGTCTGAAAGTCTATTTTTCCTTCATTTTTGAAGGATAATTTCACAGAACAAATTCTAGGTTGATGGGAATTTTTTTCTCGAGACTTTAAATAGTTTACTATACTGTCTTCTTACCTACATGTTTTCTGAGGAGAAGTTGAGTATAATTCTTACCTTTGCTTCTATATTGGTAAACTTATTTTCATCTGGTTTCTTTCAAGATTTTTTCCCTTTTCTTTTATTTTGTGCACTTTGAATATGATATGCCTAGGTGTAGGTTTCTTTGTTTCTGTTTTGCTTTGTTTTTTTTATTTTTGGCATTTATCTTGTTGGTCTGAGATTTGTGGATCTGTGGTTTGATATCTGACCTTTATATTTGGAAATTATCAGTCATTATTGCCTCAAATATTTTATCTATCCTGTTCTTTCTTTCTTCTTCTTCTGGTAACCTCATTAGGAAAATTACTTTTATAGTTGTCCCACAGTCTTTGGATATTCTGTTTCCATTTTTTTCAGTCTTTTATCTCCCTGATTTTCAGTTTTGGAAATTTTTATTGACATATACTCAAAATCAGACATATTTTTCTGAGCTGTATTCAGCCTACTCGTAAACCTATCAAAGATGTTGTTTTTCTGATACAGTGTTTTGATCTCTGACCTTTCTTTTATGATCCTTTGTTAGAATTTCCATTCCAATACTTACATTACCCATCTGTTATTGCATGTTGCCTACTTTTTGAATTAGAAATTTCATCATATTAAACATAGTAGTTTTAAGTTGTTTGTATGATAATTCGTCATTCCTGCCATATCTGAGTTCGGTTTTAATGCTCTATGTGTCTCTCTGAACATGTATTTTGTTTTGTTTTATTTGCTTTTTAGTATGCCTTGTATTTTTTTTCTTGAAAGCTGGACATAATGTACTGAGTAAAGAGAACTTTGGTAAATAAGCCTTTAGTGATGTGACAGTAAGGTTTGGTGGGACTGTAAACATTTTGTATTCCTATGATTGGGCCTTAGATATTGGTAAGCCTGTGACCCTCAGTTGTGATTTCATAAGTGCCTCTAAGATATTTCCCCACCTTTGGTGGAACAAGATGTCTAGTGGGGGCTGTAATTTTGTATTTTCCTTTCCCCACATGGAAGGTAGAAAAGACTAGAGTATTTTCTTCCACTAGGTAAGTTAGACTCTGATATAAGAACAATAGATAAGGCTCTAGTAGAATAGTTTTTTCTTGAAGTCAGGTGTTCTAAGAGCTGAGTGCTCTGGTGCATTTGAAAATTGTTCTTTTTTGCCTTTCCCTGCTGGAAACAAGAGTATTTTTCTTCAGTATTCACTGTAAGAGCCTGGTAGGAATCCTATTGGTAAAATTTACAAAAGTGTGAAGTCTCTGTATAACTGGACCCCGCATCCAGATTTTTTAACTCTCAGACTTATCCACACTATCTCCAGAACCCCTTATACAGAACCCGGGTACTGGTTCCTAAGGTTTTTGCTTATAATAAAGGTTATGCTCTTGATAAATTGTGATCTGTTATTTGCCTGTTGGTCTTTCCAGTTTTGGGGGCAGCAGTTTGCCCTGTGACCTTGCTAGGAAGATGTACCTGAAAAGAGTTATTGCCTTTTCCATTTGTTCAGAATTTTACTTGTTAGGATGGAGTGATGACTTCTAACATCCTTGCATATCAGACTGGAAACTGGAAGACTTCTTTCATACTTTTATTTATTAATTTCATACATTTATTTATTTATTTATTTATTTTTTACTTATTTATTTATTAAGGTCTTTCTTTCTTTCTTTCTTTCTTTCTTTCTTTCTTTCTTTCTTTCTTTCTTTTTGAACTAAGCTCTATGCCCAACGTGGGTCTTGAAATCACAACTCGTAGATCAGGAGTCATATGCTCTATTGACTAAGCCAGCCAGGCACCCCTGAATTTTTATATTTTAGTGAAACAATAAGATTCCGAGCATGTCAGATATAATTCTAAGCATTCAAATAGCTTCCATGCTAGATCTGAACAAAATGATGTGTAATTTACTTTGAGATCCTGGTAGTTTGCGTTCACATTCCTTTTATTCTTGTTCTTGAATGAAGTAATTGTCTGTTCTGCTGGAGTTCATTTGGAAGCAGTGTTTTCTAAAAATAATGCTTCTTTCGGGATAATTAATTAGTTCTGCCAGGATGTACACACCATTAATAAAATTATATGTGTTTAAAAGTACATATGTAACATTTATTATGTATTGAGAAAATATAGAGAAGAAATAAGAAACTAAGAATCATCTGTAATCTCTGTAATTCAGGTAACCACAGGAATTTTTTCCTGTATATGTTTCCAGATACTTTTATCTGCATAAACACATGCAACAGTATCTTTTTCCTTAACAACTTTGGATTATCCATGTTCAGTAATGAGGACTCTGGAATTTATTGCAGTTTATTGATAAAGCATGTCATTTGCTTCTACCAGTAACAGAAATAAGAATCAAGGGATTATGGGGGTATTATTTTTTTAAAAAATTTTAATGATTTTATTTATTTATTTGACAGACAGAAATCACAAGTAGGCAGAGAGCCAGGCAGAGAGAGAGAGCAGGAAGCAGGCTTACCACCAAGCAGAAAGCCTCATGTGGGGCTCAATCCCAGGACCCTGGGATCACGACCTGAGCTGAAGGCAGAAACTTTAACCCCCTGAGCCACCCTGGTGCCCTGGGGGTGTTCTTTTTTAAATATTTTTTTAAAGTTTTTATTTGAATTCCAGTTAATACAGTACAATATTAGTTTCCAGGATACAATATAACGATTCAACCCTTTTGTACAACACCCATGGCTCATTAGAGTAAGTGCATTCCTTAATCCCCATCAAGTATTTCACCTATCCCACCCACCCACTCATCTCCCCTCTGGTAACCATCAGTTTGTTCTCTATTATTAAGAATCTGTTTCTTAGTTTGCCTCTCCCTATTTCTTTTTCTCCCTTTGTTCACTTGTTTTGTTTCTTGAATTCAACATATGATTGAAATCACATTATTTGTCTTCCCTGCATGACTTACTTTGCTTAGCATAATACTCTCAAGATCCGTTCATCTCCTTGCAAATAGCAAGATTTAATTCTTTTTTATGGCTGATTAATATGCCATTGTATACATACACCACTTCTTTATTCTCTCATCAACCCATGGACACTTGGGCTGCTTCCGTATCTTGGCTATTGTAGATAATGCTGCTAAAAAAACATCAGGGAAGATCCATCCTTTTGAATTAGTATCTTGGTATTCTTTGGGTAAATACCTAGTGGTGAAATTGCTGGATTGTAGGGTAATTCTATTTTTAACTTTTTGAGGAAACTCCATACTATTTTCCAAAGTGGCTTATGGTTTGTCTCCCTCCCAATCCCATCTTGTTTCATTTATTCTTCTCCTACCCACTTAAGCCCCCATGTTGCATCACCACTTCTTCATATCAGGGACATCATATGATAGTTGTCTTTCTCTGCTTGACTTATTTCGCTAAGCATGATACGCTCTAGTTCCATCCATGTGGTCGCAAATGGCAAGATTTCATTTCTTTTGATGGCTGCATAGTATTCCATTGTGTATATATACCACATCTTCTTGATCCATTCATCTGTTGATGGACATCTAGGTTCTTTCCATAGTTTGGCTATTGTGGACATTGCTGCTATAAACATTCGGGTGCACGTGCCCCTTTGGATCACTACGTTTGTATCTTTAGGGTAAATACCCGATAGTGCAATTGCTGGGTCATAGGGCAGTTCTATTTTCAACATTTTGAGGAACCTCCATGCTGTTTTCCAGAGTGGCTGCACCAGCTTGCATTCCCACCAACAGTGTAGGAGGGTTCCCCTTTCTCCGCATCCTCGCCAGCATCTGTCATTTCCTGACTTGTTGATTTTAGCCATTCTGACTGGTGTGAGGTGATATCTCATTGTGGTTTTGATTTGTATTTCCCTGATGCCCAGTGATATGGAGCACTTTTTCATGTGTCTGTTGGCCATCTGGATGTCTTCTTTGCAGAAATGTCTGTTCATGTCCTCTGCCCATTTCTTGATTGGATTATTTATTCTTTGGGTGTTGAGTTTGCTAAGTTCTTTATAGATTCTGGACACTAGTCCTTTATCTGATATGTCGTTTGCAAATATCTTCTCCCATTCTGTCAGTTGTCTTTTGATTTTGTTAACTGTTTCCTTTGCTGTGCAAAAGCTTTTGATCTTGATGAAATCCCAATAGTTCATTTTTTCCCTTGCTTCCCTTGCCTTTTGCGTTGTTCCTAGGAAGATGTTGCTGCGGCAGAGGTCGAAGAGGTTGTTGCCTGTGTTCTCCTCAAGGATTTGGATGGATTCCTTTCGCACATTGAGGTCCTTCATCCATTTTGAGTCTATTTTTGTGTGTGGTGTAAGGAAATGGTCCAATTTCATTTTTCTGCATGTGGCTGTCCAATTTTCCCAGCACCATTTATTGAAGAGGCTGTCTTTTTTCCATTGACATTCTTTCCTGCTTTGTCGAAGATTAGTTGACTGTAGAGTTGAGGGTCTATTTCTGGGCTCTCTATTCTGTTCCATTGATCTATGTGTCTGTTTTTGTGCCAGTACCATGCTGTCTTGATGATGACAGCTTTGTAATAGAGCTGGAAGTCCGGAATTGTGATGCCACCAACGTTGGCTTTCTTTTTCAATATCCCTTTGGCTATTCGAGGTCTTTTCTGGTTCCATATAAATTTTAGAATTATTTGTTCCATTTCTTTGAAAAAGATGGATGGTACTTAGATAGGAATTGCATTAAACGTGTAGATTGCTTTAGGTAGCATAGACATTTTCACAATATTTATTCTTCCAATCCAGGAGCATGGAAAAAATTTCCATTTCTTTGTGTCTTCCTCAATTTCTTTCATGAGTACTTTATAGTTTTCTGAGTATAGATTCTGAGTCTCTTTGGTTAGGTTTATTCCTAGGTATCTTATGGTTTTGGGTGCAATTGTAAATGGGATTGACTCCTTAATTTCTCTTTCTTCTGTCTTGCTGTTGGTGTAGAGAAATGCAACTGATTTCTGTGCATTGATTTTATATCCTGACACTTTACTGAATTCCTGTATAAGTTCTAGCAGTTTTGGAGTGGAGTCTTTTGGGTTTTCCACATATAGTATCATATCATCTGCGAAGAGTGATAATTTGACTTCTTCTTTGCCGATTTGGATGCCTTTAATTTCCTTTTGTTGTGTGATTGCTGAGGCTAGGACCTCTACTACTATGTGGAATAGCAGTGGTGATAATGGACATCCCTGCCGTGTTCCTGACCTTA
The DNA here is from genome assembly GCF_964662115.1 of Mustela nivalis. Lineage (NCBI taxonomy): Eukaryota > Metazoa > Chordata > Mammalia > Carnivora > Mustelidae > Mustela > Mustela nivalis. Next base: position 56,611,064 of record NC_139040.1, on the reverse strand, counting down.
GTGGAAAAGCTTTCAGTTTTTTTCCATTGAGAATGATATTTGCGGTGGGTTTTTCATAGATGGCTTTGATGATATTGAGGTATGTGCCCTCTATCCCTACACTTTGAAGAGTTTTGATCAGGAAGGGATGCTGTACTTTATCAAATGCTTTTTCAGCATCGATTGAGAGTATCATATGGTTCTTGTTCTTTCTTTTATTGATGTGTTGTATCACATTGACTGATTTGCGGATGTTGAACCAACCTTGCAGCCCTGGAATAAATCCCACTTGGTCGTGGTGAATAATCTTTTTAATATACTGTTGAATCCTATTGGCTAGTATTTTGTTGAGTATTTTCGCATGACTCTTAATCTCACAAAACAAACTGAGGGTTGCTGGGGGGAGGGGTTTGGGAGAAGGGGGTGGGATTATGGACATTGGGGAGGGTATGTGCTTTGGTGAGTGCTGTGAAGTGTGTAAACCTGGTGATTCACAGACCTGTACCCCTGGGGATAAAAATATATGTTTATAAAAAATAAAAAATTAATTAAAAAAAAAAGTGGCTGCACTAATTTGTATTCCCACCAATAGTACAAAGGTGTTCCCCTTTCTGCACATCCTCACCAACACCTGTTTTTTCTTACATTGTTTATTTTAGCCATTCTGACAGGTGTAAGGTGATAGTACATTGTAGTTTTGGTTTGTATTTCCCTTGTGATGAGTGGTGTAGAGCCATGTGTCTGTTAGCCACCTGAGTGTCTTCTTTGGGAAAATATATTCATGTCTTTTACCCATTTTTTTTTCTTTTTCTTCTATCTATTTTTAATATGGATTGTTCCTTTTTGGGTTTTGTTTAGTTTTTTGAGTTTTTTTTATATATATATTGGATACTAACCCTTTCTCAGATAGGTCATTTGCAAATATCTTCTCTAGGTTACCTTTTAGTTTTGACTATTTCCTTTGCTGTAAAGAAGCTTCTTTTTTTGATGAGGTCTCAATAGTTTATTTTTGCTTTTGTTTCCCTAGAAAGAAGTTGTTGCAGCTGATGTCAAAGAAATATTGCCTGTGTTCTCTTCTACAATTTTTGTTCTCATGTCTCACATTTAGGTCTTTCATCCATTTTGAATGTATTTTTGTGTGTGGTGTAAGACAGTGGTCTTGTTTCATTCTTTCCAATGTTGCTGTTCAGTTTTCCTGACACCATTTACTGAAGAAACATTCCTTTTCCCATTGGATATTATTCCTTGCTTTGCCAAAGATTGACCATAGAGTTGTGGGTTCATTTTTGGGTTTCCTATTCTGTTCTGTTGGAGTGTGTCTATTTATGTGTCAGTACCAAACTGTTTTGAGGGATGCCTGGGTGGCTCAGTTGGTTAAGTGTCTGCCTTTGGCTCAGGTCATGATCCCAGGGTCCTGGGATCGAGTCTCTCATCTGGCTTCCTGCTCAGTGGGCATGCTGCTTCTCCCCCTCTGCTTGCTGCTCCCCTTGCTTGTGCTTGCTTGCTCTTTCTTGCTCTCTGACAAATAAAATCTTTTAAAAAGAACCAAAAAACAAAATACAAACTGCTTTGATTACTATGGCTTTGTAACATAACTTGAAGTCCAGGATTGTGATGCCTCCAGTTTTGCTTTACTTTTTCAAGGTTGCTTTGGCTTTTCAGGATCTTTTGTGGTTCCATACAAACATCAGGATTGCTTGTACTAGTTCTGTGAAAAATGCTATTGATATTTTGACAGTGATTGCATTAGAACTGTAGATTGCTTTGGGTAATATAGACATTTTAATAATATTTGTTCTTCCAGTCCTTGGGTGGGTATTGAATATCTTTCCATTTCTTTGTGTTGTCTTCAATTTCTTTCTTTAATGCTTTATATATTTCAGAGAAACAGGTCTTTCTCCTCCTTGGTTAATGTTATTTTCAAGTAAAATTTTTTTGGTGTCCTTGTAAATGGAATTGTTTTCTTAATTTCTCTTTATGTTCTTCATTATTGTATAGAAATGTGTCAGATCTGTATAATGATTTGTATTGTGGGACCTTAATGAATTCATTTATTAGTTCTAGTTTTCGGTGGAGTCTTATGGGTTTTCTTTATATATTATCATGTCATAGCAAATAGTGAAAGTTTGACTTGTTTTTTGACTGTTTCCTTTACTGTGCAGAAACTTTTAATCTTGATGAAATCCCAAAAGTTCATTTTTGCTTCCTTTGTTTCCTTTGCATTTGGAGACAGTTCTTGAAAGAAGTTGCTGTAGCTGATGTCAAAGAGGATACTGTGTATGTTCTCCTCTAGGATTTGGTAGATTCCTGCCTCACATTGAGGTCTTGTATCCATTTCGAGTTTATTTTTGTGAATGGTGTAAGAGAATAGTTGAGTTTCATTCTACTATATATAGCTGTCCAATTTTCCCAGCACCATTTATTGAAGAGACTGTCTTTTTTCCACTGTATATTTTCTCCTGCTTTGTCAAAGATTATTTGACCATAGAGTTGTGGGTCCATATCTGGGCTCTCTACTCTGTTCCACTGGTCTCTGTGTCTGTTTTGTGCCAGTACTATGCTATCTTGGTGATCAAAGCTTTGTAGGAAAGCTTGAAATCAGGCAACATGATGCCCCCAGTTTTTTTTTTCCAATATTTCCTTGGTGAATCAGGGTCTTTTCTGGTTCCATACAAATTTTAGGATTGTTTGTTCTAGCTCTTTAAAAAATGCTGCTGGTATTTTGATCGAGATGGCATTGAAAGTATAGATTGCTCTGGGCAGCATAGACATATCCTTCCCATCTATGAGCATGAATGTTTTTCCAGATTTTTGTGTATTCTTCATTTTCTTTCATGGGGGTTTGGGGTTCCTAGAGCATAGATCATTTACCTCTTTGGTTAGGTTTATTCCAAAGTATCTAATAGTTTTTGAGGCTATTGTAAATGGAATTGATTCACTAATATTTCTTCCTACAGTTTCATTGTTAGTGTATAAGAAAGCAACTGACTGATGTGCATTGAGTTTGTATCCTGCCACATTACTGAATTGCTATATGAGTTCTAGTAATTTAGGGGTGGAATCTTTTGGATTTTCCACATAAAGTGTCATGTCTCTGTGAAGAGAGAGAGTTTGACTTCTTCTTTGCCAATTTGAATCATTTTATTTCTTTTTGTTGTCTGATTGCTGTTGCTAGGGCTTCCAGTGCTATGTTGAACAATAGTGGCAAGAGTGGGCATCCTTGTCATGTTCCTGGTCTTAAGGGAACAGTACTCAGCTTTTCCCCATTGAGAATGATATTTGCTGTGCGTTTTTCATAGATGAATTTTATGAAATTGAGGAATGTTCCCTCTATCCCTATACTCTGAAGAGTTTTAATCAGGAAAGGATGCTGTATTTTGTCAAATGATATTTCTGCATCAATTGAGAGGATCTTGTGGTTCTTTTCTCTTATTAATTTGTTCTGTTACATTAATTGATTTGTGAATGTTGAACCACCCTTGTAACCCAGAGATAAATCCCACCTGGTCATGCTGGATAAACCTGTTAATGTACTGCTGGATCCTATTAGCTAGGATCTTGTTGAGAATTTTGGCATCCATATTCATCAGGGATATTGGTCTGAGATTCTCCTTTTTGATGAGGTCTTTGCCTGGTTTTGGGATCAAGGTAATGCTAGCCTCACAGAAAGAGTCTGGAAGTTTTTCCTCTATTTTTTGAAACAGCTTCAGGAGAATAGGTATTATTTCTCCTTTGAACGTTTGGTAAAATTCCCCATGGAATCTATCAGGTCCTGGGCTCCTGATTTTTTGGAAGGTTTGTGATCACTGCTTCAATCTAATTTCTGGCTATTGGTCTATTCCTCTTGTCAATTTCTTCATGTTTCAGTCTTGGAAGTTTATAGGTTTCTAGGAAGGCATCTGTTTCTTCCAGGTTGCTTAATTTATTGGTATATGGCTGTTGATAACAGTTTCTGATTATTCTTTCTATTTCCTTGGTGTTAGTCATGATCTCTCCCCTTTCATTCATAATTTTATTAATTTGCATCTTTTCTCTTTTCTTTTAGTTAAGTCTGGCCAGTGGTTTATTGGATTTATTAATTCTTTCAAAGAATGAGCTTCTAATTTCATTGATATGTTCTGTTGTATTTCTGGTTTCTAATTCATTGACCTCTGCTCTAATCTTAATTATTTTCCTTCTCATGTGTGGGTTAGGTTTAATTTGTTGTTGGTTCTCCAGTTCTTTAAGGTGTAAAGAGAGTTTGTGTATTTGTATTTTTTCTATTTTTTTGAGTGAAGCTTGGATGGTTATGTATTTCCCCCTTAGGACCACATCCATAGGTTTTAGGACTGATGTGTCTTTATTCTCATTGGTTTCCATGAATTGTTTAAGTTCTTTTTTGATTTCCTGATTGACCCAAACATTCTTCAGCAGGATGGTCTTTAGCTTCCAAGTGTTTGGATTTCTTCCAAACTTTTTCTTGTGATTGAATTCCAGTTTCAAAGCATTGTGGTCTGAAAATATGCAGGGAATAATCTCAGTCTTTTGGTATCAGTTGCAACCAGGCTTGTGATCCAGTATGTGGTCTCTTCTGGAGAAAGTTCCATGGGCACTCAGGAATAATGAGTATTCTGTTATTTCAGGGCAGAATGTTCTGTATGTATCTATGAGGTCCATCTGGTCCAGTGTGTCATTGAAAACTCTTGTTTCTTTGTTGACTTTCTGCTTAGATGATCTGTCTGTTGCTGAGAGTGTAGTGTTGAGGTCTCCTACAATTAGTGTATTATCATCAGTATGTCTCTTTATTTTGGTCAACAGTTGGCTTATGTAGTTGGCTGCTCCCATATTACGGGCATAGATATTTACAATTGTTAGGTCTTCTTGTTGGATACAGTGTCCTCCTGTATCCATCACTACAGTCTTTAGTTAAAAATCTCATTTGTCCAATATGAGAATTTCTACCCCAATTTTCTTTTGAGTTCTGTTGGCATGAAAGATGGTTCTCCATCCTTTCACTTTACACTGGATGTATCTTTAGGTTCATAATGAGTCTCTTGTAGATAGCATATTGATGGGCCCTGTCTTTTTATCCAGTCTGCAACTCTGTGCCATTTTACTGAAGCCATTCATATTGAGAGTGATTATTGAAAGATATGATTTTATTGTCATCCTGTTGCCTTTGTGGTCCTTGTTTCTATAGATTTTCTCTGTAAATTTCTGTTCTATATCACTCTTGGGGTCATTCTCCTTTTATAGAATCCCCCCCTTAATATTTCTTGCAGGGCCAGCTTGGTGGTACCATGTTCTTTCAGTGTTTGCTGGTCTTGGAAGCTCTTTATCTTTCCATCCATTCTAAATGATAGCCTTGCTGGATAAAGTATTCTTGGCTGCATATTCTTCTCACTTAGTGACCTGAATATGTCTTGCCAGCCCTTTCTGGCTTTCCAGGTCTCTGTCGACAGTCTTGACATTACTGATATTCCTCCCTCTGTACATAAGGAATCTATTCCCCCTAACTTCCCTTAAGATGGTTTCCTTGGTTTTAAAATTCATGAGTTCCACTATTACATACTGGGGTTTTGGTTTATTCTCCCTGATCTTGGGAGGTGTTCTCTCTGCCTGTAGGACATGAATGTTTGTTTCATTCCCCAGATTAGGGATGTTCTCAGCTAGGATTTGCTCACATATATCTTCAAGTCCTCTCTCTCCACCCACTCAGGGATCCCAGTAATTCTTACATTGTAGCATTTCAGGATGTCATTTACTCCTCTAATTCTGTTTTCCTGGATACTAAGCTGTTTGTTCCAGACCTCCTCCTGATCCTTCTTTTCTATCAGTTTGTCTTCTTGATTGCTAATTCATTCTTCTGTCTCTTTTACCCTAGGTGTTAGAATATCTAGATTAGATTGGATCTCATTGATAACATTTTTAAATTCTACCAGATCAGCTCTCACTTCTGCTCTTAGAGAATCTATGTTGTCTTAATGGTTTTCTCCAACCTAGCTATGGTCTGCATAACTGTTACCCTGAAGTCTATTTCTGACATCTTGCTTATAACCCTATCTATTGGTGCTGTGGCAGAGGTCACAATCTCTGAAGTTTTCCTGTGTTGGAGGTTCTCTTCTTAGTCATTATGTTAAGGTGTGTTTGAGGGAATGTACAATCTCCAAATTATTGACCACAACCCAAGCAAGATACACCTGTTTTATGTGGACCTTAGGGTAGTTGGCCTCTTGTTCTTTCAGCCTGTTTTCTAGGGGAGGGGCCTGCTGCACTATTACTCAGGCAACCCTGTTTGGGCAGAGTTGCCCTGCCCCCTTGGAGGGTGGGGGAGTGGACTCAGTGAAAACCGGTTTTGGGAGGGTTTTGTCCTTTAGTGGCTTTCTGCATCTCTTCTGAGAGTCAGAGCAGAAATGAACTTATACAAACCTCTGTCTCAGAACAACAAGTTCACAGCTTATTCTTCCTTAAACACTTCAGGCCACACTCTCTCCATTTTCATCTGCGCTGCTAAAAACCACAGTGTCCTGGGTTATTTGCTCCACAGCAGCACTCCCAGCCCTCACTTCTGGGTCCAAGCATGTCTCTGGCCTTGTGTTTCTCAAACTACCAGCTACCCCTGGTTCTCACGCATGACCCCCAGCTCCAGGTTTCAGTCCGGGATGCTGCCCTAAAGTCCTTTCGCTGATGCTTTGGGTCTGTGAGTCTGTGCCCAGGCCCCAAAACAGGAGGATTTTGAGCTCTGGCATTGCAGGATCCTACCCCCCACCTTCTGTTTATCTTCCAATATCTGCTACAGAATCACGTCTCCCTGCTTCACTTTGGACCTTGAAACCAACCACTGGGAATATTCTGTTGGTACAGATCCATAAATATCTCCTTACACCTCAGTCTGATTTTGTGGGTGTTCAGAGTGGTCTGATAGTATCCATCTCAATTCAGGGGACTGGTTGAAATAGGGTCCCCTACTCCTCCACCATCTTGTGCTCCTCCTGTATTTATTTCTTTTAGAGAGAGAGCACAGGGAGAGAGGACGAGGGAGGGAGAAGGAGTCTGACTCCCTGCTGAGCATGAAACCTAGTATGGGGTTTGATCCCATGACCCTGAGATCATGACCTGAGCTGTAATCAGGAGTCAGATGCTTAACCAGCCGAGCCCCCCAGGCACCCCAGCTGGCATATAAATTTTCAGATGTTCTTTTATAATGTTTTGTATTTTTGTGGTGTCAGTTATTTCTCTTCTTTCATTTGTGAATTTATTTTAGTCCTTTCACTTTTTTTGATGAATGTGGCTAAAGGTTTATCAATTTTGTTGATCTTTTCGAAGAACCAGCTACTGGCTTCATTGATTTGTTCTCTTGATTTTTAATAGTTTATTTATTATTTATTTCTATTCTAATCTTTATAATTTTATTTTCATTTTTCTCTATGTACTTTTTGATTTCTTCTTTGACTTCTTAGTTGACACTTTATTGTTTAATAGCATATTATTTAACCTTCATGTATTTGTGTTCTTTCTAGATTTTTTCTTATGGTTGATTTCTAATTTCATAGCATTATTTTCAGAAAAGATGTATGGAATGACTTCAGTCTTTTTAAATTTGTTTAGACTTGTCTTGTGATGTGATCTATACTGGAGAATGTTCTGTATACAGTTGAAAAGAATGTGTATTCTTCTGTTTTTGGATGGAATGTTACAAATATGTCTGTTAAATCCATTTGTCCCAGTGTGTCATTGAAAACCAATTCTTTCCTTATTGATTTTCTGTTTGAATGATATATCTATTGATGTATGTGGGGTGTTAAAAACCTCTACTATTATTGCATTATTATTGATTAGTTCCTTTATGTTTGTTTTTAACTATTTTATGTATTTGTTTGCTCCCATTGAGGGTGCATGAATATTTACAATTGTTATATTTTCCGGTTGGATTGTCTCCTTTATTATTATATTGTGCTTCTTTTTTGCTTGTTATAGTCCTTTTTTTGTTTGTTTGTTTACTTTGGGTTTTTTGTTTGTTTGTTTTTTGTTAAGTGAAGTTAAAGTTTATTAAGTGAAGATTAGAACAGAAAGGAAAGAACTCTCTAGAGTGAGAGGGGTCCTGAATGGGTTGCCCATATAGTCCTTGTTTTAAAGTCTACTTTGCACAATGTATTTAATGCTACCCTGGCTGTCTTGTGACATTGTTTTGTATAATAAATGTTTCTCTGTCCTGTCACTTTAAATCTTCATGTGTCTTTAGGTCAGAAATCAGTTTCTTGTAGGCAGCATATAGATGGGTCTCATTTTCTTTTTTATCTAATCTGTCACCCTATGCTTCTGGTTGGAGCATTAAATCCATTTACAAAATATTTACTGATTGATAGGTATGTATTTATTGCCATTTTGTTGCTTGTTTTACAGTTGTTTTTGTAGTTTTTCTCTGATCCTTCTCTTGCTCTTTTTTGTAATTTGCTGGCTTTGTTTAGTGATATACTTGGGTTCTCTCTCTCTCTCTCTCTCTCTTTTTTTTTTTAGTTTTTGCTTGCCTATTACTGTTTTTTGACTTGTGCTTATCATTATGTTTGTATATATCATCTTCTGTGTATAACAGTTTATATTAAGTTGATGGTCACTTACGTTTAAACTTTTTTTTTTACTCCTCTCCCCTCCCCCCGTGTTTTAGGTATATGGTGTTATATTTTACATACTTTTATTTTGTGAATTCCTTGACTGATTTTTACAGGTGTACTTACTTTTATTCCTTTTGTATTTCCTACTTTTCCTACTCTTACGTATGATATTTCCTTTCTACTCAGTGAGTCCCCTTAATATTTCTTGTATGGGTAGTTTAATTTTCATTAACTCCTTTAGCTTTTGTTTGTCTAAAAAACTCTCTCTCTCTATTCTGAATGATAGCCTTTCCAAACAGAGTATTTTTGCCTGCAGGTATTTTCCTTTCAGCACTTTAAATATGTCATGCCACTTTATTCTGGCTTGCAGTGTGTCTGCTAAGAAATCTACTGATAGACCTATGGGGTTTTCTTTGTATGTAACTGTTTTCTTTTCTCTTTTGAGTTTTAAAATTCTTTATCATTTCTTTTTACCACTGGCGTAAGTTTGTTAAGTAGTGAATGTGGGCACCATGCTGGTTCCCACAGGTAGCCATGTGTGTATGCTCATAGCCAGGGGAGAGAAATAGCATGTGCCAGCTCCTTTGTTCTTCAGAGGGTTATCCTGATATCCTGCCACTCTGGGACATGTTCTGGGATGAATAAATAGATCTTCCTCCTGTATGCCCCATGTGTTTTTTAAACTGTTGCAGAGATACTGTATCTCTGCTGGCTACTTGCCATGTTGTCTTTTTAAGGGTGAGGACCCAGCATTCTATTGCTCTCTGGGCTGTTTTGAAACAACCTACTGATTTTTCAAATTCCAGGCCTTAAGTCCCTCTGGTGGTAAGAACTCGTGAAATTCTGCTCCTCTTGCTTTCAAAGCCGAATATTATGGAGATTCATCTTCCCCATGCAGGCTCCCCAGTGTGACAGCCTGTTTCTTGTCCTTCTCTGTGATGGTTGCTCCCTCCCCCTACCCTAAGGACAACTGTGTTCTGTTTTGCTCCCTACTGCATCTCTTTCCTTCTGAACCCCTTCATTGTAGCCTCTTCTCTACTTTAATTGTGGAGTTTTTTCTGGCAGTCTTCAGTTCTTTATTCTAGGTTATTTACACTGATGTGAGTGTTATCTAGTTGTATTGGTTGGATGAGATGAGCTCAGGGTCCTCTTACTCTCCATCTTTACAGCATTCTGAAGTGTTGTTTAATGATTGTCTGAAAGCTGTAACCCCTCATCCTACCAAAAACAAAAGTCAAAATTCAATGTTCAAATTCTTATAACTCCTACAGTTCAGGCTATTTTGGCTGGGGGGAGGTTAAGAGTTATATGGTTGAATGATAGGGTGAATATTTTGTTTAGTTTTACTTTTTACTGGAGAAGGACAGGTGGAAGGAAGAAAGATTACAAAGTTTCCATTTTAGGTGGGGGATTATCCATAGATTCCTTGAAGATGGTATTTTCCTTACCTTCTTTTTTCCCCAATCCTCAGCATCATTGTCATCTAACTATTCAGTCAGACTTTACTGAAAGGAATCTGGGATGGAATAGAAATTAAGATGGAGATCAATAAAGTAGATTCAGTTTTTAATTCTTCTATTTATTAATGATTTCTATTGAACTATTTATGGGGTTATTCAATTATGTTGTATCTCCTTGCTATCCATCCTATTCTATCATCAGTAATAATGACACTACAAGCTACAAGTTCACTGCTTGTTTAGTATCATTCACTGTGCTAAGATCATTTTACTTCCATTATCTTAAAACTAACAACAACTTTTAGCATGATACTATCATCACTTTAATTTTAAACATTAGGAAGTTGGGATTTAGAAAGATGAATTTACTTGCCTGAAATCATGAAACTAGTAAATATCAGGGCCTGGATTTGATGTGAGGCAGCTTGGTTTTAGTGTTCTTACTCAGACTAATGTATATACTGATTGATCCAGGACCATCAAACACAATGATCAAAAAAAGAAATTTTGAGATGTTTTATGGTACAAAAACATTCTTCTATTATAGTACTTAGACAGGATCCACGGAGAGAAAGAACTACATTTGTGATTGTGAAGAGTGAGTGATTATATACTTTTGAATTTATGGAGGGGGCAGATAGAGATAATATAAGTTTCTCAGGAATTTCTGAATGCTAAAACTAAGGTCTATGAAACCTTGGAGGTCTAGTTATTGTCAAGATAAGGTCCCTTTTAGTCTATAATGAAACATCAACAGTAAGGCATCCATGACTTGTTGGAAGAATGTCACGCTCTGAATGTCTTAGGTATTTATGAGTGGGCTATAATCTACTTTTAGCTGCATTTCTATTGCCTTTTTTCTCATTATATACCACTTGTATTATGTATTATATGGATTATGCATATAAATACATACACTCACACATACACACACAGAGAATGTTATGACCTAGATATTTTGTATGTGTCCTATCATAAGTTGAAATCCCATTTTCAATTTTTGAATAATTTGTATTGTATTTGGTGTGCTTTAAAAATAAAGCCCATGCATACTCCATTGACTATTTCAAACAGTGAAGTATAAGATAGACCTGATTGCTATCCTAGGCTGTAGTAATTTTTCCAGTTGTGTTCAGGAAGCACCATTTTATCTCATATCAGTTGCATTACTGGTTTAAAAAAAAGTTGAAAAGACTGAATTTTGAAATAGTGATAGAAGTATTTACACTCCAGATACAGTTTTAATGTTTCCCTTGGGAAATTTTGTTTTGTTTTGTTTTGTTTCACAATTGGCTTTTTATTTATTTATTTTTTAATTTTTTCAATTTATTTATTTTCAGAAAAACAGTATTCATTATTTTTTCACCACACCCAGTGCTCCATGCAATCCGTGCCCTCTATAATACCCACCACCTGGCACCCCCCCGCCACTTCAAACCCCTCAGATTGTTTTTCAGAGTCCATAGTCTCTCGTGATTCACCTCCCATTCCAATTTACCCCAACTCCCTTCTCCTCTCTAACACCCCTTGTCCTCCATGATATTTGTTATGCTCCACAAATAAGTGAAACCATATGATAATTGACTCTCTCTGCTTGACTGATTTCACTCAGCATAATTTCTTCCAGTCCCGTCCATGTTGCTACAAAAGTTGGGTATTCATCCTTTCTGATGGAGGCATAATACTCCATAGTGTATATGGACCACATCTTCCTTATCCATTCGTCCGTTGAAGGGCATCTTGGTTCTTTCCATAGTTTGGCGACCGTGGCCATTGCTGCTATAAACATTGGGGTACAGATGGCCCTTCTTTTCACGACATCTGTATCCTTGAGGTAAATACCCAGGAGTGCAATTGCAGAGTCATATGGAAGCTCTATTTTTAATTTCTTGAGGAATCTCCACACTGTTCTCCAAAGAGGCTGCACCAACTTGCATTCCCACCAACAGTGGAAGAGGGTTCCCCTTTCTCCACATCCTCTCCAACACATGTTGTTTCCTGGTTTGTTAATTTTGGCCATTCTAACTGGTGTGAGGTGATATCTCAATATGGTTTTAATTTGAATCTCCCTGAGTGCTAAGGATGATGAACATTTTTTCATGTGACTGATAGCCATCTGTATGTCTTGATTGGAGAAGTGTCTGTTCATATCTTCTGCCCATTTTTTGATATGTTTGCCTGTTTCGTGTGTGTTGAGTTTGAGGAGTTCATTATAGATCCTGGATATCAACCTTTTGTCTGTACTGTCATTTGCAAATATCTTCTCCCATTCCATGGGTTGCCTCTTTGTTTTGTTGACTGTTTCCTTGCTGTGCAGAAGCTTTTGATTTTGATGAAGTCCCAAAAGTTTATTTTCGCTTTTGTTTCCTTTGCCTTTGGAGACATATCTTGAAAGAAGTTGCTGTAGCTGATAGTGAAGAGATTACTGCCTATGGTCTCCTCTAGGATTCTGATGGATTCCTGTCTCACGTTGAGGTCTTTTATCCATTTTGACTTTATCTTTGTGTATGGTGTAAGAGAATGGTCGAGTTTCATTCTTCTACATATAGCTGTCCAGTTTTCCCAGCACCATTTATTGAAGAGACTGTCTCTTATCCACTGTATATTTTTTCTTGTTTTGTCGAAGATTAATTGACCATAGAGTTAAGGGTCCATATCTGGGCTCTCTACTCTGTTCCACTGGTCTATGTGTCTTGTTTTATGCCAGTAGCATGCTGTCTTGGTGATCACAGCTTTGTAATAAAGCTTGAAATCAGGTAACGTGATGCCCCCAGCTTTATTATTGTTTTTCAACATTCCCTTAGCAATTCGGGGTCTCTTCTGATTCCATACAAATTTTTGGATTATTTGCTCCAGTTCTTTGAAGAATACCGGTGGAATTTTGATCAGAATGGCATTAAAAGTACAGATTGCTCTAGGCAGTATAGACATTTTTACAATGTTTATTCTTCCAATCCAAGACCATTCCATGGTCTTCCATCTTTTTGTGTCTTCTTCAATTTCTTTCATGAGTGTTCTGTAGTTCCTCGAGAACAGATTTTGGTTTTTTTGTAAATGTAAATGTAAAATGTAAAAAATGTGAAAAAGAACTGATTTTTTAATATAATTATCTGTTTTGTGTGGGTTGAGTTTGAGGAGTTCATTATAGATCCTGGAAATCAACCTTTAGTCTGTTCTGTCATTTGCAAATATCTTTCCCATTCCGTGGGTTGCCTCTTTGTTTTCTTGGCTGTTTCCTTTGCTGTGCAGAAGCTTTTGATTTTGATGAAGTCCCAAAAGTTTATTTTCCCTTTTGTTTCCTTTGCCTTTGGAGACATATCTTGAAAGAAGTTGCTGTGGCTGATATCAAAGAGGTTACTGCCTATGTTCTCCTCTAGGATTCTGATGGATTCCTGTCTCACGTTGAGGTCTTTTATCCACTTTGAGTTTATCTTTGTGTACGGTGTAAGAGAATGGTCGAGTTTCCTTCTTCTACATATAGCTGTCCAGTTTTCCCAGCACCATTTATTGAAGAGACTGTCCTTTTTCCACTGTATATTTTTTCCTGTTTTGTCGAAGATTAATTGACTTTAGAGTTGAAGGTCCATATCTGGCTCTCTACTCTGTTCCACTGGTCTATGTGTCTGTTTTTATGCCAGTACCATGCTGTCTTGGTGATCACAGCTTTGTAGTAGAGCTTGAAATCAGGTAACGTGATGCCCCCAGTTTTATTTTTGTTTTTCAACATTTCCTTAGCGATTTGGGGTCTCTTCTGATTCCATACAAATTTTTAGATTATCAAAAAATTGGCAGAAGCTATGAACAGACACTTCTCCAATGAAGACATACAAATGGCTACCAGACACATGAAAAAATGTTCATCATCACTAGCCATCAGGGAGATTCAAATTAAAACCACATTGAGATATCACCTTACACCATTTAGAATAGCCACAATTAGCAAGACAGGAAACAACATGTGTTGGAGAGGATGTGAAGAAAGGGGAACCCTCTTACACTGTTGGTGGGAATGCAAGTTGGTAAAGCCTCTTTGGAGAACAGTGTGGAGATTCCTCAAGAAATTAAAAATAGAGTTTCCCTATGACCCTGCAATTGCACTCCTGGGTATTTACCCCAAAGATACAGATGTAGTGAAAAGAAGTTCCATCTGTACCGTAATGTTTATAGCAGCAATTACCATGGTCGCCAAACTGTGGAAAGAAACAAGATGCCCTTCAATGGACAAATGGATAAGGAAGATGTGGTCCATATACACTATGGAGTATTATGCCTCCATCAGAAAGGTTGAATACCCAACTTTTGTAGCAACATGGACGGGACTGGAAGAGATCATGCTGAGTGAAATCAGTCAAGCAGAGAGAGTCAATTATCCTATGGTTTCACTTATTTGTGGAGCATAACAAATAGCATGGAGTACAAGGGGAGTTAGAGAGGAGAAGGGAGTTGGGGAACTTGGAAGGGGAGGTGAACCATGAGAGACTATGGACTCTGAAAAACACACTGAGTGTTTTGAATGAGAGAGGGGTGGGAGGTTGGGGGAAAGAGGTGGTGAGTACTAGCGAGGGCACGGATTACATGGAGTACTGGGTGTGGTGCAAAAATAATGAATACTGTTATGCTGAAAATAAATTTAAAAGGGAACTGATTTTTTAGTTTTTTTTTTTTAATATTCAGATGTTTAAAAAAAATCGGTGGTGGTGCCTGGGTAGCTCAGTCAGCTCCACATTGGTCTTTTAATTTCAGTTCAGGTCATGATCCTCAGGGTTGTGAGATTGAGCCCTGCATCAGGGTCTTTGCGGGATGTGGAGTGTGTTTATGGTTATATCTCTCTCTCCCCACATTCTCTCTCTCTAAAAAGAAAAGAACAGGAAGGGAAGAGAATAAAATAAAAAAGGAAAAAAGTCCTATTAGGATCTCTAGCTAGGTACAATTAAAATAATCTAATTTCAGGTATCAAGGAAATTAAGGGCCATGAATAAACCTCATTCTGAATACCTTCAAATAAGTAACAGTGGGTTTCTCCCCTGAGATTCATCCACTTTGTAGATCTATTTCAGTTAATTTATTTTTTTAAAGGTTATTTATTTGTTTATTTCAGTGAGAGAGAGAGTATGAGGTGGGGAGGAGCAGCTGATGAGGGAGAGAAACAAGTAGACTCAGAACAAAATGCAGAGCCAGACAAGGGGCTTGATCTCATCACCCTGAGATCAGTGCTGAACTGAAACCACGAGTTGGATCCTTAACTGACTGTGCCACCCAGGAGACTTCCTTCAGTTATCTTAGATATTGTATCTTCATACATGATTTTTACCAGTATCAATATAAGGAAATATATCAGTTTATTATTGTTAGATTTATTTAAAACTTTAACACCTGCATTTTTAGAATGTGTTTACATATTGTTCCTATTTTTAAACTTCCCTCTAAGTTTATTATTTTTGGACTAGTTTATCATTTTGTCTTTTTTTAAGTAGAAAACAAGTGAGCCTTAGGAATTTGTTAATGAAAGTATTTTCTCATTGTAATACCCTGTGTTTCTATGACAAAAAATATAATTATATAATGCCTCAAATGTGTTAAACATTAAAGTAGTATAGGACATGTATAAGCTGATATTTTGAGTGGCAGTGTACAACTCAGCAGCTGATAGCTGAAAGGTATTAGAAAGTTCCCAAAACAAGATTTTCTTATTTCACAATTTTATCTGAGATCTGTTTTGTAAATAACTCATGTTGAGGCAAAAAGGTATTCTCTAAGACAACAAAATTAGATCTCAACAGTTATTTTTTAATCGTAGTTTTTTCAAAGTTTAATATTTTGGGTTTCATGACATATTTGTGTAAATATTTAAAATCAACCTCCCTACTTCCACCTCATCATTTGACATTGATAATTGTTGTAGTGTCCTTAGAAACATCTTTATTACATGTTCTTTCAGACTTCATTACATGCATTACAAAAGGTATATATCAATCACTTATAATACACTCTTCTCTAAGTAGTATGCAGGCAGTGTTCTTCCAAACATCTTCATTAGAAGTGTTCTTACACGACACTCTACATGGATTACAGAATATTTATAGCTTCCATTCACTGACAAAAGATTGATCTCTATATAGTAAGCAAGTACCATTCTTAGAAACATCTTTATTAGAAGTGTTCTTAAATACTTCACTACACACATTGCAGAATGTATAGATATCATTTACTGATATCTTAAAGTATATGCAAGTAGCAGAATTTTATCATTTAAGTAACAACACAAGCCACTTAAAAATTAAGAAATAGACTTGTCACAAAATGCACATGCATACATACACTCAAAAAATTAACATATCCCCTTGGAATTCCAAATGTATATAACATGTATATGCATTTACTTTAGATTATCTATGTTCATAGTCTCATTAAAGAAGAAAACATTGAAAACTAACTGTGTATAATTTCAAAAACCATTTTATTTTTAAAAGATTTTATTTGAGAGAGAGAGAGAAAACACAAGAAGGCAGCAGCAGGCAGAGGGAGAGGGAGAAGTAAGATCCCCACTGAACAGAGAGCCCAACAATGTGGGGCTTCACCCCGGGACCCTGACACTTCAGGTCATGACCTGACCTGACCTGACCTGAAGGCAGACACTTAACTGACTTAGTCACCCAGGTGCCTTCAAATACCATTTTAAATATAGTTTTTAGTATTTAGGTAGAGTTTTACTATAGCTTGTACTCATTAAGCTTTATAATTTTTTACCATTGTTTTCAAGCTGTTTATTCCTACGATATTCTTACTATATTTTAAATTGAGTTCTGTTGGATCTATTGAGCATATTTCTTATGTTTGACTACTCTATAACATCAAATCAAAGTGATAGTTTTCCATTGGTGCCAAGTTTGTTTTGCACCTTTGAAATTCCTGGCTTTTTGGAATCTAATTTTGTAGCTTGCATATAGTAGTATTTCTAGATTCCATCACTTATGGTTTTTATGACTTGGTAATGTGAAGAAGCTTTCAGTTAAAATGCTAACAATCATCTGTTGCTTGAAAATCAGCAAATGAAGAGTTTTAAAATACATTTGGTGTCTTTTTGGCCTCTCTTTTCTTTCAAGTATAGACCAGTTCCTTATAAAATATAAATAGATAAAATTTTAATTGTTGAGTTTCAGAAAATTTTAAATACTTTGGCTTTAGAAGCATCTCTTTAAATTTCAGTTGTGGTATTGGTTTAAATAATTTTATTAGCCAATTTCTGACTCCTATAACTTGGCAATATGTGGATTTTTTTCTGAATTTTCTTCAGTATTTTTTATATTTATCTCTTTTAGATAAAGTCATAGCACATGCAAATAAGAAACCAAATTAAACTCAAAGAAGTATTATATTAACTTATATACAGTATGGTGGATTTTAAGAACATAAAAGAATTGATTGGTGAGGCTGAATTACATGCTGTGTATAGTGTTAGGAAATACTAGATTACAGTTTTATTGTGCAGGATATGTGTATGTAAAAACATTGTCCCATTTCTCAAATTCATTCTAATCTCACATCTCTTTGTTTAACTAATGCCTACAATATTTCTCATTTACTTAACTCGGGGCATAGTTCTTTTAGTGTGAGATATATGACATTAACATTTTTGTGTGTTTTTCTTTAGTTGCATAAAACAAAATTGTAAGCTCTTTAAGTGTAGAGATTGTGTTGTGTTTCTTCCCGTCTCCCACAATTTCTAACAATTACTGTGCATACATTAATTTATTAAATATTCATTAAATATTTTCTGGGGCAAGTGGGTGGTTCAGTGGGTTAAGGCCTCTGCTTTTGGCTCGGGTCGTGGTCTCAGGTTCCTGGGATCGAGCCCTGCATCGGGCTCTCTGCTTGGTGGGGAGCCTGCTTCCTCCTCTTTCTCTGCCTGCCTCTCTGCCTACTTGTGATCTCTCTCTCTCTCTGTCAAATAAATAGATTAAAAAAATATTCTTTCAGAAAATATATGAGTGAGATTAAGGAATGATGAGCTGTACATATAGATTGTGGTCTTTCCAAAAATTCACTGATGTAGATAGCTGGCTTCACTTAGATTACTCTAAGACTGTGATCAGCTGTCTCTTACATCTTTAAGCATGCCATTTTGGATTATTTTATGGGTGTCATAGAAGCCATTTCCAGTCTTAGGCCATCTCAATTAGTATGACAAGTAGCAAAACATAGTGATTAAGAGCATGAGATCTGCAGTTAAACTTCTTAGATTTAAATCCTGACTCAGCCACTTACTAACTGTGTGTTCTTCATTAAGTGACTTACCTCTCCTTAAGTCAGTTTTTACATCTGTAAAGTGGATATAATAGTAGTTCCTATGTCATAGAGTTGTTGTGAGAATGGAGTTAACATATAAAAGGTGCTTAGAATACTGGCAAATATTAGATACTATTATTACAGTGGGCCTTGCAACTTCTTAAACTAAAGAAAAAAGCTCCAGTTATTTTTATTTATAAACAAAATACACAGGCTAATCTTGATGGCTTATGTCAATCCCCGTACATATACAGGTGGGGTCATGACTGTATAAATTACTGATATATTTGGGAAAATGTAAAATTTATATAAGCACATGCATGTACATACTCAGACATATACACATTTAAGAATAATACTGTGACTCAAACTTGTAAATCAATATTGTTAATATCAAGCTCTGATGGGACAAAATGACAAGAGATAAAAATAGGGTAGGTGTGGATGTGTATGCCATAAAAATCAATTTGAAAGTCACAGATTTTAAGATTTATAGCTTAGTATTCAATCATAAAATTTATCCTTGGCAATAATTTGGATATCACCATCATGAATGTGTGAAAGTATATTAAAATACAGATAGTTTTACAAACCTGGAAGACTGTGTGCCAGATATTGAGAATGAGATTTCTGCTTTTCATTGATGGTATCGCTTTGAGGGCATGCCAATTGTGGAATTTTAATCAATTTTTAGGCTTGCTAGGTGTCTCCTTGGATTGTTTTGCATTATGACATTCAGCTACTTCTGTGTTTATGCTTCCTTAAAGAAGCATGACCATGTCTCTGATTAGCAAGCTTTTCATGCCTATAACCTGATATATATTAATCACACCAATTTGTTAATTATGTCATTAATGACTTAAAAGGCTGATGTTTAAATGAAAGCAAAATGATATGTATGGATTCCATCAAAAATCCCTCAATCAAAGCAGGCAGGCTATTTGTTGGTGAAGCCATAGAACTGGTTTCAGGTCCATATTTATTATCTGGTCCATATACTTTCTAAGGAAGTTTTAATAAAAAGTTTTATAAAAACAAAGGCAGAGAAACCAAGCTCAAATAACTAACACTTACTGTATTAGATACTCAATCATCTTTAGAGACTAAGTTGTTTTAATTATATTTGTATACATCACAATTCTTTAATTTAGTTCTACAGTCTTGTTGACAATATATTAGATTTTAGTGCAAGTATCTGTTGCAGTTTATAAAACAGAATGTGGCCCTGGGCTGTGTGAAATAGTCAAGGCATTATTATTCATTCACCATACACACATGAAGAGTAAAGATAAAATCCTGTTAAGTCATTCAACATTTAAATATATTTCCTGAGTAAAGTTTCAGGTACATATGAGCATCATCCATAAGACTTTTATACATCATCCTACTGGATAAAACTATATATAATTTTCTCCTAGCCAATTCCTAGCATAAAAACTGACCCATACAAATCTGCTTATTTTTTAAAATCATATTTAGCAAATGTAACAAGTACTGTAAACTCTTCTATAAGTTAATAAGAAGAGTACCTTTAGAAATTTAGCTTTCAAATTTATTTTGACATAGCTACACAGCTTCACCAAATAGCCAAAACAAACTTTGAAAAACAAAAACAAAGCTGGAGGTATCACAATTGCGGAATTCAAGTTTTATTACAAAGCTGTTGTGATCAAAAGAGTATAGTATTGGCACAAAAAATAGACACATATATCAATGGAATAGAATAGAAAACCCAGAAATTAACCAACTAATATATGATAAATTAATCTTCAACAAGGCAGGAAACAATATCCAGTGGGAAGAAGAAAATTTCTTCTCTTTTTGTTTACTTTTAGCCATTCATATAATATGTACTCTCATAAATCAAATACTTGATTCTCTTTACCTAATGAAAGGATGTTATAAACTTGAAAAATAAGTAGAGAGAAATACACCCAAGTTTAGGTAGATACTTTGTAACTCTCTGAATAACATTACTGGTTATTTTATAGCATGGGGCAGAGAAGTATTCTCTATTATAAAGCTCCAAGGGAGGGAAGTGGGAAATCTGAATAAATAAACTGATAGAAGTTGAGTTATTCTAGGTGGCTTTACTTTTTAAATTTGTGAATGCAATGAGAAACTACTAATTTATGAGTAATCAAGAATAAGGCCATTTTAAATATGTGGGATTGAGAATTATAAAAATTTAAAATAGGGGCACCTGGGTGGCTCGGTCGGTTGATGGCTCAGGTCATGATCCCAGGGTCCTGGGATCGAGCCCTGCATCGGGCTCCCTACTCCACAGAGAGTCTGCTTCTCCCTCTGCCTCTGCCATTCTCTTTCTGACTATCATTAATAAATAAATAAAATCTTATAAAAATATTTAAAATAAAAGAAATATAGTTTTACAGCTTTAAGGGCAGATTATAATAAGAACGTAACCAACAAGAACAACAACAAAAAAAAACCTGATTAAAAATGGGCAGAAAAAAACTTAAAAAAATAAATAAAAATGGGCAGAAGACCTGAATAATTATTTTTCTAACAAAGACATCAGGTTGCCAACACACACATGAAAACATGCTCAACACCACTAATCACAGAAATGCAAATCGAAACTGCAGTGAAATATCACCTCACACCTATAAAATGACTAAAATCAAGAAGACAAAAAACATCAAGTGTTGATGAAGATATGGAGAAAAAGGAACTCTTGTGCATTGTTGGCAGGAATGTAAATTGGTACAGCCACTATGGGAAACAGTATAGAGGGTCCTCAAAAAACTAAAAATAGAAATGCTATATGATCCAATAACTCCACTATTGGATATTTATGCACCCCTGTGTTTATTGAAGCATTCCTTACAATAGCTAAGACATGGAAGCAACTTAAGTGTCCATCAATAGATGAATGGATAAGGAAAATGCAGTAGGAATAAATATATATAATATAGGTAATGTGGTATATTATGTATTATATGTATGTATTATGTCATATAATGTATAGGATGGATAAGAAAAATGTATATGTATATATATGTATATATATATGTTGATGTGTGTTTATACATACATATGTATATAATAAGTATAATGGAATATTATATAGCCATAAAAAGATGAGACAGTGCTGTTTGAGACAACATGGATGGACCTAGAGGGTATTATGCCAAGTGAAATAAGTCAGACTGAGAAAGACAAATACCATATGATTTCACCCATGGAATTTAAAAGAAAATGAATAAAGAAACAAAGAACAGAGTCAGAACTATAAATACAGAGAAAAAAAAATTGATGGTTGCTAGAGGGGAAGGGTGTGGAGGTGTTGGATAAGGTACGTGAAGAGAAGGAGATACAGGCCTCCAGTTAAGGAATGAATAAGTCATGAAAATAAACAAAGCATGTGAAATACAGTCAGTGATATTGTAATAGTGATGTAATGGGACAGATGATATCTGTACTTGTGGTGAACCTAGCAAAATATATAAACTTGTCAAATTACTAAGTTGTACAACAGAAACTAATGTAACTTTGTGTGTCAAATATACTCAAATGAAAATAAATAAATAAAAAGAAACAAAATAAATTTAATAGCAGTCATTAATAGGCCTTGTTTTAATAAATAAGAATACAATATTATTTAATTAACATATAAGTACAATGAAGTATATATTTGCAAAGTACTTGGTAAGTTTGAAAAGCAGTATTTAGGGGTGCCTGGGTGGCTCAGTGGGTTGGGCCGCTGCCTTCGGCTCAGGTCATGATCTCGGGGTCCTGGGATCGAGCCCCGCATCGGGCTCTCTGCTCAGCGGAGAAGCCTGCTTCCCTCTCTCTCTCTCTGCCTGCCTCTCCATCTACTTGTGATTTCTCTCTGTCAAATGAATAAATAAAATCTTAAAAAAAAAAAAAGAAAAGCAGTAATTAAGTATTCCTCATGAAATATTTATATTATCTAATTATCAAATTATCTAAAGATATTATAAAGGTAAACATTCTGCTAAGTTAATTATTTTTGAAAAAACAAAGTAATGGGATCTATATTAATCAACTTATAACATTAGTTTCCAGGATTTTAGCCACAATCACTTTCACAGGGAATTTCAACATCAAATTTCAAACAATAAGTTAAGTTTTGACCATTTCCAATCTACTCCTACTCTTATTATGTATAACCAAAGAAGAATGATAATTTATTTAGTCTTCTGAGACCTTTAGTTATCATAGCTCTACCTACATTTATGTCAGATTATTTTAATTTTTCACCATCATGTAATATATCGTGTTAGTTTTGGATTCTCTAATTACTTATTTCTAAATAAAGCTAAAGATATGGCAGAAGTTCACTAAAATATGTATCTGAATATTTTTAGTTTTTTTCTATTTTAATTATAGTTATGAAGCAGTTTATCCAAGAGATTGTACCCACCCCAAATAGTCCACATATATTAATTATATAGATTCTTAATTGATAAAATTCCAAATGTGAAAGCAATCACAAATCAAAAAGCACATTTTATCTCAGTTCAATTAAGCCCATCTTAGATATTATTATAACATTGTAAATATTCTTTCAGTTATAATCTCTGACTTTAACTGGGTCTCTTATTAATTAAATTTTATACTTATAACAATATTTAATTAATTTATTAATTAAATTTTGTACTTAAGCATTTCTGTAAGCATCTACAAAAATTTGTCTTCCTAAGCCTAACTAAAGATACTGCACTTAAGGTGGACTGTTGGAATGAAAACAGTAAGTAGCTCATTGATAATGATAAAAATCCACAAGTAATTGTGTTTCTAAAATAATTTATTTTATTTTATTTTCACAAATAATTCTATACTATAGAAACATATAGTTATCTTTACAAGGAGGTACAGACTTTATTTTCCTTGAAATCTCCTATACCTCTTTTATCTTTTTCAGGATTGGATTGTACTTTTCCAGTCTATGGAGAAAATTTTGAAAGAGCAGAAATCAATGGAGAGAAACTACTTAATATCACCCGGCAACAACTTAGTGATCTTGGCATAACCCGGACTGACCACCAGGACATCATATTGAAAGCAGTTGCTAATATTTGTGAAAAGGTGAGTATAACACTGTTCTATATTGCCTTTATTTCTAAATAACTAGTAATAATTGAAGATTGTGCTTCTGTCTGATACTATATTCTCTACAGTGAATTGCAGTTTTTTGTCTTTCAACTCAAAAGTACTTATGATTGATATGGTTTTTCACTACTCTACTTAAAAATTATGTGGGCCCTTCTTAATCCTTTATTTGAATCATGGCACTGTCTGAAGTGATTGTTGTTTCTTGTCCATCAATCCTGGGAAAAGTCAAGGATATTCTGCCTAAACTCAAGGGTATTCTGCTTCCCAGAATTGAAAGTCAGACATGGAGATTCTAGGAAATAAATGTACAAAGTTTTATAAGATCAAAGGATTGAGAAGACTGCTCTATCTACCGTGGCTCAAAATGAATTGAAGAATGGTAAGGGGTTATCAGGGCCAGACACAATATTCTCGACAGATGTCTCTGCATCTAGAAATAGAATTGTCACTTTATATAATAGCTAAGTCAACCCACAACTCAATAATAGATACAAAGAATATACTGACACTGTTTAACAAAGAAGAAGAAAACGTGGAGTTTTTCATTATTTCAGGGCTGTGATCAAAATCCATCTATCTACTCAACAAATATTGATTGAGGACCTTCAGTTACTTGAGAAATTCAAGCAATGTCATATGCCTAATTTTGTCTAATGAGTTTCATTTTCCACATTTTCATTTGATAGGCTTGAAAACTGTTTTTTCTCAGTCTGACCATTTCACTCAGCATAAAAGCCTCTAGGTCCATCCATATTGCTACAAATGACAAGGTTTCATCATTTTTGCTCCTGCATAATATTCCACTGCATGTATATACGACTTCTTTATCCATTCAGCCAGCAGTGGACACGTAGGTTGTTTCCATACCTTGGCTATTGTAAATAATGTTATAGTAAACATAGAGTTGCATATATGTATATTTTTTATCTTATTTTTTTAAATTTTTTAGTTTTTATAAACATATATTTTTATCCCCAGGGGTACAGGTCTGTGAATCACCAGGTTTACACACTTCACAGCACTCACCAAAGCACATACCCTCCCCAATGTCCATAATCCCACCCCCTTCTCCCAAACCCCCTCCCCCCAGCAACCCTCAGTTTGTTTTGTGAGATTAAGAGTCACTTATGGTTTGTCTCCCTTCCAATCCCATCTTGTTTCATTTATTATTCTCCTACCCACTTAAGCCCCCATGTTGCATCACCACTTCCTCATATCAGGGACATCATATGATAGTTGTCTTTCTCTGCTTGACTTATTTCACTAAGCATGAAACGCTCTAGTTCCATCCATGTGGTCGCAAATGGCAAGATTTCATTTCTTTTGATGGCTGCATAGTATTCCATTGTGTATATATAACACATCTTCTTGATCCATTCATCTGCTGATGGACATCTAGGTTCTTTCCATAGTTTGGCTATTGTGGACATTGCTGCTATAAACATTCAGGTGCACGTGCCCCTTTGGATCACTACGTTTGTATCTTTAGGGTAAATACCCAATAGTGCAATTGCTGGGTCATAGGGAAGTTCTATTTTCAACATTTTGAGGAACCTCCATGCTGTTTTCCAGAGTGGCTGCACCAGCTTGCATTCCCACCAACAGTGTAGGAGGGTTCCCCTTTCTCCGCATCCTCGCCAGCATCTGTCATTTCCTGACTTGTTGATTTTAGCCATTCTGACTGGTGTGAGGTGATATCTCATTGTGGTTTTGATTTGTATTTCCCTGATGCCCAGTGATATGGAGCACTTTTTCATGTGTCTGTTGGCCATCTGGATGTCTTCTTTGCAGAAATGTCTGTTCATGTCCTCTGCCCATTTCTTGATTGGATTATTTATTCTTTGGGTGTTGAGTTTGCTAAGTTCTTTATAGATTCTGGACACTAGTCCTTTATCTGATATGTCGTTTGCAAATATCTTCTCCCATTCTGTCAGTTGTCATTTGGTTTTGTTAACTGTTTCTTTTGCTGTGCAAAAGCTTTTGATCTTGATGAAATCCCAATAGTTCATTTTTTCCCTTGCTTCCCTTGCCTTTTGCGTTGTTCCTAGGAAAATGTTGCTGCGGCTGAGGTCGAAGAGGTTGCTGCGTGTGTTCTCCTCAAGGATTTAGATGGATTCCTTTCGCACGTTGAGGTCCTTCATCCATTTTGAGTCTATTTTTGTGTGTGGTGTAAGGAAATGGTCCAATTTCATTTTTCTGCATGTGGCTGTCCAATTTTCCCAGCACCATTTATTGAAGAGGCTGTCTTTTTTCCATTGGACATTCTTTCCTGCTTTGTAGAAGATTAGTGGACTGTAGAGTTGAGGGTCTATTTCTGGGCTCTCTATTCTGTTCCATTGATCTATGTGTCTGTTTTTGTGCCAGTACCATGCTGTCTTGATGATGACAGCTTTGTAATAGAGCTGGAAGTCCGGAATTGTGATGCCACCAACGTTGGCTTTCTTTTTCAATATCCCTTTGGCTATTCGAGGTCTTTTCTGGTTCCATATAAATTTTAGAATTATTTGTTCCATTTATTTGAAAAAGATGGATGGTACTTTGATAGGAATTGCATTAAACGTGTAGATTGCTTTAGGTAGCATAGATATTTTCACAATATTTATTCTTCCAATCCAGGAGCATGGAACATTTTTCCATGTCTTTGTGTCTTCCTCCATTTCTTTCATGAGTACTTTATAGTTTTCTGAGTATAGATTCTGTGCCTCTTTGGTTAGGTTTATTCCTGGGCATCTTGTGGTTTTGGGTGCAATTGTAAATGGGATTGACTCCTTAATTTCTCTTTCTTCTGTCTTGCTGTTGGTGTAGAGAAATGCAACTGATTTCTGTGCATTGATTTTATATCCAGACACTTTACTGAATTCCTGTATAAGTTCTAGCAGTTTGGGAGTGGAGTCTTTTGGGTTTTCCACATATAGTATCATATCATCTGCGAAGAGTGATAATTTGACTTCTTCTTTGCCGATTTGGATGCCTTTAATTTCCTTTTGTTGTGTGATTGCTGAGGCTAGGACCTCTAGTACCATGTTGAGTAGCAGTGGTGATAATGGACATCCCTGCCATGTTCCTGACCGTAGCGGAAAAGCTTTCAGTTTTTCTCCATTGAGAATGATATTTGCGGTGGGTTTTTCATAGATGGCTTTGATGATATTGAGGTATGTGCCCTCTATCCCTACACTTTGAAGAGTTTTGATCAGGAAGGGATGCTGTACTTTGTCAGATGCTTTTTCAGCATCTATTGAGAGTATCATATGGTTCTTGTTCTTTCTTTTATTGATGTGTTCTATCACATTGACTGATTTGCGGATGTTGAACCAACCTTGCAGCCCTGGAATAAATCCCACTTGGTCGTGGTGAATAATCCTTTTAATGTACTGTTGAATCCTATTGGCTAGTATTTTGTGAGTATTTTCGCATCTGTGTTCATCAAGGATATTGGTCTATAGCTCTCTTTTTTGGTGGGATCCTTGTCTGGTTTTGGGATCAAGGTGATGCTGGCCTCATAAAATGAGTTTGGAAGTTTTCCTTCCATTTCTATTTTTTGGAACAGTTTCAGGAGAATAGGAATTAGTTCTTCTTTAAATGTTTGGTAGAATTCTTCCGGGAAGCCGTCTGGCCCTGGGCTTTTGTTTGTTTGGAGATTTTTAATGACTGTTTCAATCTCCTTACTGGTTATGGGTCTGTTCAGGCTTTCTATTTCTTCCTGGTTCAGTTGTGGTAGTTTATTTGTTTCTAGGAATGCATCCATTTCTTCCAGATTGTCAAATTTATTGGCGTAAAGTTGCTCATAGTATGTTCTTATAATAGTTTGTATTTCTTTGGTGTTAGTTGTGATCTCTCCTCTTTCATTCATGATTTTATTTATTTGGGTCCTTTCTCTGTTCTTTTTGATAAGTCGAGCCAGGGGTTTATCAATTTTATTAATTATTTCAAAGAACCAGCTCCTAGTTTTGTTGATTTGTTCTATTGCCTTTTGGTTTCTATTTCATTGATTTCTGCTCTGCTCTTTATGATTTCTCCTGCTGGGCTTAGGGTTTCTTTCTTGTTCTTTCTCCAGCTCCTTTAGGTGTAGGGTTAGGTTGTGTACTTGAGACCTTTCTTGGTTCTTGAGAAAGGCTTGTACTGCTATATATTTTCCTCTCAGGACTGCCTTTGTTGTGTCCCACAGATTTTGAATCGTTGTATTTTCATTATCATTTATTTCCATGATTTTTTTCTTTTTCTTTTTTTTTTAAAGATTTTATTTATTTATTTCAGAGAGAGAGAGACAGTGAGAGAGAGCATGAGCGAGGAGAAGGTCAGAGGGAGAAGCAGACTCCCCATGGAGCTGGGAGCCTGATGTGGGATTTGATCCTGCGATTCCAGGATCATGACCTGAGCCGAAGGCAGTCGTCCAACCAACTGAGCCACCCAGGCATCCCACCATGATTTTTTTCAATTCTTCTTTAATTTCCCTGTTGACCCATTCATTCTTTAGAAGGATGCTGTTTAGTCTCCATGTATTTGGGATCTTTTCAAACTTCCTTTTGTGGTTGAGTTCTAGCTTTAGAGCATTGTGGTCTGAGAATATGCAGGGAATGATCCCAATCTTTTGATACCGCTTGAGTCCTGATTTAGGACCGAGGATGTGATCTATTCTGGAGAATGTTCCATGTACACTAGAGAAGAATGTGTATTCTGTTGCTTTGGGATGAAATGTTCTGAATATATCCGTGATGTCCATCTGGTCCCGTGTGTCGTTTAAGGCCTTAATTTCCTTGCTGATCTTTTGCTTGGATGATCTGTCCATTTCAGTGAGGGGAGTGTTAAAGTCCCCTACTATTATTGTATTATTGTTTATGTGTTTCTTTGATTTTGTTATTAATTGGTTTATATAGTTGGCTGCTCCCACGTTGGGGGCATAGATATTTAAAATTGTTAAATCTTCTTGGTGGACAGACCCTTTGAGTATGATATAGTGTCCTTCCTCATCTCTTATTATAGTCTTTGGCTTAAAATCTAATTCATCTGATATAAGGATTGCCACTCCTGCTTTCTTCTGATGTCCATTAGCATTGTAAATTCTTTTCCACCCCCTCACTTTAAATCTGGAGGTGTCTTCGGGCTTAAAATGAGTTTCTTGGAGGCAACATATAGATGGGTTTTGTTTTTTTATCCATTCTGATACCCTGTGTCTTTTGACAGGGGCATTTAGCCCATTAACATTCAGGGTAACTATTGAGAGATATGAATTTAGTGCCATTGTATTGCCTGTAAGGTGACTGTTACTGTATATGGTCTCTGTTCCTTTCTGATCTACCACTTGTAGGCTCTCTCTTTGCTTAGAGGACCCCTTTCAATATTTCCTGTAGAGCTGGTTTGGTGTTTGCAAATTCTTTCAGTTTTCTTTGTCCTGGAAGCTTTTAATCTCTCCTTCTATTTTCAATGATAGCCTAGCTGGATATAGTATTCTTGGCTGCATGTTTTTCTCGTTTAGTGCTCTGAATATATCATGCCAGCTCTTTCTGGCCTGCCAGGTCTCTGTGGATAAGTCAGCTGCCAATCTAATATTTTTACCATTGTATGTTACAGACTTCTTTTCCCAGGCTGCTTTCAGGATTTTCTCTTTGTCACTGAGACTTGTAAATTTTACTATTAGGTGATGGGGTGTGGGCCTATTCTTACTGATTTTGAGGGGCATTCTCTGAACCTCCTGAATTTTGATGCTCGTTCCCTTTGCCATATTGGGGAAATTCTCTCCGATAATTCTCTCCAGTATACCTTCTGCTCCCCTCTCTCTTTCTTCTTCTTCTGGAATCCCAATTATTTAATGTTTTTTCGTGTTATGGTGTCACTTATCTCTCGAATTCTCCCCTCATGGTCCTGTAGCTGTTTGTCCCTCTTTTGCTCAGCTTCTTTATTCTCTGTCATTTGATCTTCTATATCACTAATTCTTTCTTCTGCCTCATTTATCCTAGCAGTGAGAGCCTCCATTTTTGATTGCACCTCATTAATAGCTTTTTTGATTTCAACTTGGTTAGATTTTAGTTCTTTCATTTCTCCAGAAAGGGCTTTTATATCTCTCGAGAGGGTTTCTCTAATATCTTCCATGCCTTTTTCGAGCCCGGCTAGAACCTTGAGAATTGTCATTCTGAACTCTAGATTGACATATTAGCAATGTCTGTATTGATTAGGTCCCTAGCCTTTGGTACTGCCTCTTGTTCTTTTTTTTGTGTTGAATTCTTCCGTCTTGTCATTTTGTCCAGATAAGAGTATATGAAGGAGCTAGGAAAATACGAAAAGGGTGGCAACAACCCCAGGAAAATATGCTTTAACCAAATTAGAAGAGATCCCAAATCATGAGGGGGGATAAAGGGGATAAAAAGAGGTTCAAAATGGAAGAAAGAAAGAAAAAAAAGAAAAAAGAAAAAAGAAAAAAAAATGAAAAGAAAAGAATTAAATAAAAAAGAAAACAAATAAGAAAAATATAAAAAAGAAAAAATATATATATTAGATAAGCTGGTTAAAAAACGTTAAAAAAGAAAAAGGTAAAAGTCAAAAAAAAAATTTTACCAGAAGGCGAGAAAAAAAAAAAACAAAAAATGAAAAAGAAAAAAATTAAATTAACTGCTATACTAAAAAAAATCACAGGGAAAAAGCCATGAGTTCCGTGCTTTGCTTTCTCCTCCTCTGGAATTCTGCTGCTCTCCTTGGTATTGAAACCGCACTCCTTGGTAGGTGAACTTGATCTCGGCTGGATTTCTTGTTGATCTTCTGGGGGAGGGGCCTGTTGTAGTGATTCTCAAGTGTCTTTGCCCCAGGCGGAATTGCACTTCCCTTACCAGGGCCTGGGGTGAGTAATCCGCTCGGGTTTGCTTTCAGGAGCTTTTGTTCCCTGAGCGCTTTCCGTAGAGTTCCGGAGGACGGGAATACAAATGGTGGCCTCCTGGTATCCGGCCCGGAGGAGCCGAGAGCCCAGGGCCCCACTTCTCAGTGCACCCTCAGAGAACAGCGCCCAGTTACTCCCGTCTGCCTGACCTCTGGCCATGCTCCGAGCTCACCGAGCCTGCGACCGGTTCAAGGTAACACCGAGCTGCGAGCTTACTGTCGGCTCTGTCTCTGTAGCCTGCTTTCCTGTTCCAATACCCGCAAGCTCTGCGACACTCAGACACCCCCGATCCTTCTGTGACCCTGCGGGACTTGAGGCCACGCTGACCGCGCGTGGGCTTCGCCCCGGTTTAGCCTCTGGAGCGATGTCCCTCAGCGGAACAGACTTTTAATAGTCCTGATTTTGTGCGCTGTTGCTCCGCCACTTGCCGGGAGCCGGCCCCTCCCCCCGGGGTCTCTCTTCCAGTTGCTTTGGATTCACTTCTCCGCCGGTCCTACCTTTCAGAAAGTGGTTGTTTTTCTGTTTCCAGAATTGCTGTTCTTCTCTTCGATCTGCCGATGGATTTTCAGGTGTTTGCAATCTTTAGATAAGCTATCTAGCTGATCTTCGGCTAGCTGAAGTAGTCTCAGCCTGCTACTTCTCCGCCATCTTGACTCCTCCTGAGTTGCATATATATTTTTGAAGTAGTATTTTCATTTTCATTGGGTAAATACTTACTAGTTGCATTATTGGATCGTATGGTATTTCTATTTGTAATTTTTTGAGCAAACTCCACATTGTTTTCCACAGTGGCTGTACCAATTTATATTCCCACCAATAGTTCTCAAGAGTTCCTTCTCTTCCACACCTTCACCAATACTTGTTATTTCTTGTCTTTTTGATTTCAACCATTTTGACAGCTGTGTGGTGATGTCTTGTTGGATTTTTGATTTGCATTTCTGTGATAATTAGTAATGTTGAGCATTTTTTCATGTGTCTTTTGTCCATCTGTATATCTTCTTTGGAAAAATGTCTATTCAGGTCCTCACTCATTTTTGCAATGGAAGGCTGTGTACTCCTTTTTAAAGTGTCCCTTGGGTATCTTTTCTATCTTAGTCATTACAGTAGTATGACAATATGTGTATTTGATTACACTTTATATCCCATTAAGTTAGGTATTCAGTTAAGACTACTAACAAGTAAACACCATGAGAACCCTTATATACTGACTGAACAAATTTAGTGTGTCAGTCTGAAAAGGGTTTAACAGTCATCCATACAATTTAAATACAAGTTTATTTCTATATGGAAGACATATTGGAGACTATTGATTATGTCAAGAGGTCAAGTAGTTTTTCCCTACAGAGTAGAATACCATTTAAAAATATTGGATGGATAAAAAAGAAACATTTGATATGGGGAAAACTCTAATAATATCAATTTCTCTTAACTGGCCAGCCATTCTCTAGAATATCTTGGCATCAAAATTGTTTCTATTCTTAGATAATTTCATAAATTCTTGTGATTATGCTACCATGTTTCCAATACTTCACAGCAGGTTTTAAAGGATATCCTTTTGATTAAAAGGGGAAAAAAAAGATTTGTAATGTGTCAGTATTTCAGTCAAATTACTGAGGTATATATGAACCTGAGATCTTAAAAACTTATACCCTCTAAATGTTTCATGACCATGTTTATCTTCTGGGATCTGTCTGAATAAAGTATTTCATTGAATTTAAAATGCAGTCATTGAATTGTGCTATTATTTAATTTACCCCTTTGAAAGAAGAAAAAAACAACCAATTGAGTAAGTCCAATGATTTCTACCATATGTATAAACAATCACATCCTGATTTAGGAAATTTTAGAATTCAAAAATAAATTTGTCTTCTCCAATCAATGTAATGTGGTATTTTATAAGTTTATATGGTCCCTAAGGTACAGGTTGTGATAATATTTTGAAAGATCAAACTGAAAAGGGACACATGTTCCTAAAGGTAATAGATAAGTTTTCATATAGCTGTTTGAGTAATGACTTTTGGTAAGGATGTTTTTGACTCAAATTCTGAAAATTAGCCAAGTATCATATCATATCATATCCTACCTATATCATCATATTTTAACTGGATATCTGGGACTTCCAATGTGTAATAAGTGATAACCCCATTAGAAGAAAAATGCTCAAAAAGTATGACCTGGAAGTAAACAGAAAAAGTAGTGAGGGGACAGAATCTGAATAACAAATGATTTCTTAGTAAAGAGGACTGTAATGATCTTATTTCTGTGCTTTCACAGAGGGATGAAACTTGAGAAATGAGAGAAGACATCAGCAATTGTAAAATATAACTATTCTTCTTGACATATTTTTAATAGAAATCCATCATAATTTCTTTAATATCTAGTAGAAAGTAGATACATGGATCACATGCATATAGATTTTAAATATAAGATAAAAGATAAAATTAAGAGTGTAGATAAAGGGGTTCCTGTGTGACTCAGTGGGTTAAGCCTCTGTTTTTGGCTCAAGTCATGATCTCAAGGTCCTGGGATGGAGCCCCACATTGCACTCTCTGCTCAGCAGGGAGCCTGCTTCCCCCTCTCTCTCTGTCTGCCTCTCTGCCTACCTCTCTGCCTACTTGTGATCTCTCTGTCAAATAAATAAAATCTTAAAGAAGTGTAGATATAAAGTATGGTATAAAATTATCAGTTTTCAACACTATTATAATTTTATAGATTTAAAATATGGTTTATGTGTGGTTTGAGGGTGGGAATTCAGATATAGAGATACAATTTTGAAGGCTAACACAACGTCAGGTGATAGTGGAAATCTTGGGAAATGTTGTTGGAGAAGAAAAGAAAGCTTGATTTGAAGATTTTTGAAGTAGTAATCTAAATATAATATTATTGACTTTAACTTTACTTCGTATTATTATTGACTTTTAACTTGACTGTATGTAGCAGGGAATCATTTATAAAGTACCATTATGTATTCTATTCTGATTTTAACAACTGAGAGGTAAGGAAAGAATATCAGGCATTCTAAAACACATACAAAATAGAACTTTTTAAAGGATGAGTTTTTTTTTTAAAAAAAAGAACATTATGAATAACTGCTGTCGTGCTTGTTTTATAGATGAAGAAACTGAGAGTCATAGAGTTTGTTTTGCTCCATGATTGCTTGATGAATAAATGATGGAGATGGGTTTAAAGTTCAGATTGTCTGGCTCAGTATTGTTACACTCAAAGAAGATACCAGAGAAGAAAAGAAGGTGGGCAAAGGCGAGAATGAATGAGAGGGATCTAGAGGCTATCAAAAGAGCGAGGAAATCACCAGCAGTTAAGGGAGATATATATCTGAGGAGGGCAACGTCAGCAAGATAAAATATTACCAAAGAGGTAAAAGAAATTCATTATAGTCTTATGGGTAGTAAAGTTTGAGGCAAAATATTTTCATACATTAAAAATTGTTTGATAAAGATAAATCAGTTAACCAAACATAACAAACTTATCTATATTACTTTTGTTGGGCCCTTCTTAAATATACCATTTGCTTCATGGGTTATTGCTATTATGCAGTTAGCATTTATTTATTTATTCATTTACTTTTAAAGATTTTTATTTACTCATTTGACAGAGAAAGAGTGAGAGACAGTGAGAAAGGGAACACAAGCAGAGAGGGAGTGGGAGAGGGAGAAGCAGGCTTCCTGCTGAGCAGGGAGCCTGATACAGGGCTCTATCCCAGAACCCTGGGATCATGACCTGAGCCAAAGGCAGACACTTAATGACTGAGCCACTCAGGTGCCCCAGTTAGCATATTTTAAATCAGCTAAGCAAGAAGAAGATAATTGTTGAATTTTTATACTTACCCATATTCATCTTTCCTTGATTAAGAAAGTAGTATCATGTTTTACTAGAAAGCTCAGTAGGACCTTTATGGCCCTGGTGAAAGGTCTCTCTTTTCTAGAAAGACAGAAATATTTGGTGGAAGATGGCAATGTATAATTATATTTTTTAAACTGTATATCCCCATGCAGTGAGGAAGTACTCTATAGATTTGTCATTAAAGCATGAAGTTGAAAATCTGTCTCCGGTAGATCTATCTTTTTTGCACCTGGGCTTTCTCATCTCTCTGAGTTAATTACAAAGACCAGTACCAGGCAAGAACAATATCAAAGAAAACAGATTATTGATGTTATAGATATTTATAGATAGGTTCATTCATTTGGCAGTTAATAAATAAAAATCGTATTTAATATAATTAAGGGTTAAGTTATGTGAAGATAATTACTGACAAACATGATAAGCAAATATCATTATAAACAGAAATTCAACTTCGTGAATGCAAGGATTTATGTCCCTCAGAGGAGTAGGGAAGTTTCTGTGTCTGGAATCAAGTAATAGGTATTCATTGAACTATAGCTAATACGTTCTTTTAGTACGTATAATTACTATCAGTGCCATTTATACAGTTTGGAAAGGCTTTCCAAAGATTTACAATTGATCCTTATTATAGAAAAATAGCAATTGGGAAATAAGCAATAGGATATAAATTTTTCAAAAATGGAAAGAATAGAAGGAATAATGATAATCATGTTTCAAAAATTACATATAATCCAAATAAGTTTGTCCTTTTATCATATGGAAAATTAATTTATTTCTATGTTCTTTTCTGAATTTAGCTTGCTTATCTAGCTTATGCTTAAATCTAGGGCAGAATCTATCATTCTAAGTTATTTCCTCTATCCAAATTTCATTATAGAATATGTCATCAAATGTGGGTTAAAGTTTATTTTATGGAATATTTTCTTGTATCTGAGAAATCAAGAAAAAACACTATTACCTTTCTTGTGCCACTATTGCTTGGTTTTATATAAAATCACATGTACTTTGAAGTTTGGAATAGAATAGTAGACATTTGAAAATTTATTTTATTTTCCTATATGACTCCTCTTGAAATGTTGAGTAGAAGGATGTAAAGATGCCTACACCTTTACTTCCATGGTGGAACTAATTCATAATGCATACTAAAAAATTCCAGTAAAATCAGACAGGCAGACAGTGTTTTCAGACACTCAGACTGTTGTTCCCTGCTTTAAACCTGGGAAATATAGAGATTACTGTACAGCTTCCTTTCAAAATACATCCAGTTGCTCCTTAGTCCCATGTTGCTGTAACAAATGGTGGTAAGTTGTAACCATGTTAACAGAAAGGAATGTGATTTACATGATGACAAAGCAGATGGTTTACTGTTCAGCAGTCAGAAGGAAAGATCAGTAACTGATTTCGGTTTCAAGACTTAACTCATTCAAGTTAATTTTACCTGCAATGAACTTCCT
The DNA here is from genome assembly GCF_964662115.1 of Mustela nivalis. Classification (NCBI taxonomy): domain Eukaryota; kingdom Metazoa; phylum Chordata; class Mammalia; order Carnivora; family Mustelidae; genus Mustela; species Mustela nivalis. The sequence goes on along the minus strand of NC_139040.1, from coordinate 56,575,468 downwards.
TGGAGATTATTTTAAGAAAAAAATTCAAAATCTTTATCTCCCATCTCAGAAATAGAAACCTTTCTGGGATGTGCAAACTTTTCATTAAAATGTCCTTTATTTCTGCTTCTTTCCCAGTATAAGGAAGTTTGACTTCAATAGCTCTAAACAGAACAAATAGAAAGGGGAAAAAAACTCAATTAATTTATTTACTATGTGCCCCAGAACAATGTGTTAATGGATAACAAAATTTGAGGAACTTGTATTAAGATTAAATTTCTTTAATTATAGTAGGAATGAGAAAATACCTAGATATGAAAATAACTGTTACTGCTTATGAGTGTAAACCAGAGTCTTGCTCTGCTTTCTGTGGTATCATAGTACTGGCTAACTAATTCTATGTTTTAAAACATTATTACTTTATCACTTTTTCTGTCTTCTATTCATTCTTCATTATAATTATATTGAAGATGAACTAAACTCAGTGTTCAATTATTTCAGTCATCTTCCTTTTTACCCAGAAATAAATGAATGGTTCTCTGTTCTGTGAAGAAAGCTGACACAACTTATTTTCATATCTGTCGGTTTTTATAGTTCTTGTTATGACTTATCATCAATATATATTTGCAATTAAAGGTCATCTTCCTTTCATTCTATTCTTTAACTTTCTAAGAGGGAAACCTTAAATAATTATAAAGCTGAGAAATCTAAATAATGCTATCTTTTGGTCTTCTACAGTCTCATTTTTCTACTCTTAATAGAAACTACAGTTAAATATAAGGACTAAAGATGTGTGATATAAAAAAAACTAATGTCTTGGCCACTGTTTGAATAGATATCTGGGTTCCACAATAGCTGACTGCATGGTAAAACAAAAGTTAAGGAAACTGTGTTATTCTCTCACTATAGGCAGTTTATCACTTAAGTAGCCTATAGAGCAGGAATTTCCTCAAGTTCATTCATCATTATTTAAATTCCAGAATTGTTAGCTGGTTGGTTTTTTATATTGACTCTGAGGTAAGTTACAGTTGTAATGGGGGACTTGAACTATTTGGACAGCTGCTTGGAAATGTCATTCTATTAATAGCAAGACATGTGTCTGACTATGCCTACCATTCCCTTCCTTCATTACTACTTACTAACTATAAGATGACATGACATGGTCACTTTTTCCCAAGGCTTCTAGGTTTTATAAATAGTTATTTTTTGCTCAAAATTTGGACCAGATAAACTGTTCTTATCATGTTTTTCTTTTCTGAGAAATGAAATTGCCAAGAGTGCAAGTCTTCAGACTCAGGTGAATTTTTTCTTAGGGCATGGGGTGGAAACTAAATACTTAACATATTATTTTAGAAGGACGGTCAGTAATCTTATGGGAGAGATGCCAGAAGCTTAAGAAATTGGAATTTCTTTTTATCTTAAAGAGCTCTTTTACAGAGTGTCTCCAAACATAAATATTTTGTGAGATATAGATATGTTGGTTGGATGTAAATACAATTTGTAGATAATTAAATAACTGCACTAAAATACTAGCATGTCATGCATTTAAGCTTAATTCTCATAGAAGTAGAGTTGAAGCTCACTGAACATAAATTATAGTTCACCTTATCTTTACTTTTATTAACAGCTTAACTTCTCTTTAAAATAAAGCTTCCTCTTTTTGACTGTATATGCTCCATTAAATTGTCTTGATTTTTTCCCCCTTAGGACAAAGTTGAGAAGAAAGATATGCAAGGAGAAGATCAGGTAAGAAAACAATAGTAGTAACACCAACAAAAAATCTATTGAGGAAATCTAAGTAAAAAATTATTTGTTGCAATACTAAAGACAAGTGTGATGGGGCAGGATGTACTGAGATTTATAATTTTATGGTTCAAAGTATAGTTACTAAATTGTCTTGGAATTGCTACTATTAACAGCTGCCTACAATGTGGGAAAAAGTGAGTCAAATGGTATCTTTTCACAGTATACCAAATATCCGGCTGGAAACATCTGGATGACTTACTGGTTCACTCTGCATGGATAATATTTAATTCTGTTTCTGTTAAAGTTTTAGTGCTTGATCTCTTTTGGCTCTGGGCTTTTGGATGTCATGGTAGTTGAATATATTGCCACCTCCTTTATCTTCTGTGTTAGTTATGATTGCTGGACAGTTATGTTATTTTTTGTTTCTGCTAGTGTATAAGAGTTTCTAAAATAGTGGGGATTTTTCTGTTTTTGTCCATTTTTTTTTGTAAAATATGTATCTGTTCACCAGAAAATTTCTTTTAATTAATTTACCACTGTCTTAGAGATGTATTTTTGTCAGTGAGAAGAATTTGAATACTCAGAAGTGAATATACAGAAGCATTATTGAAGCATGAATGTATTTCAGCAAAGAGATACTAATTTTTAAATTTTTAGTCACAGAACTTAGAAAAACTACAGTTACTGTAAGAAAATATATTATTGATCAGTTGTTTTTTCCTTTGAAAATTTGGCATTTTACATTTGGGAGTCAGGCTGAAAGTACACAATTTAATATTTCAAACATTTGGTTAAAGTAGAACCTCTTGCTTAAACAATTGGCCTTTAAGATAGAGGGCTAAACACATTTTTTTAAAGATTTATTTATTTTAGAGAAAAAGCAAGCACAGTGGGGAGGGGCAGAGGAGATGGAGAGAAAAAATCTCAAGCAGACTCACCCCCTTGCAGCTGAGGACAGAGCTCAATGCGGGGGCTTGATCTCAAGACCCTGAGATCATGAGTCAGAAGTTAACTGACTGAGCCATTTGAGCACCTCATAGAGGGATAAACATATTTTCTGAGTAAATTTTCAGGAATTCACATACTATTACTCTCTCCCCCCCCCCACCTACCCCCCCCCCACACACCACAAACATAGCTACAGCAGGTATGAAAAGGACACTTAGAGATTCATTTGTAAGTTGCCTTCTAGGCAACCAACTTAGTATAGATTGTTTGTGTATGAGTTCATAATTTGTGGATTTTTAAAAATATGTCATTGTCATCCTTGGTGGGATTAAATTAGATATGTATGTCATTATCATACTTGGGATTAAGTTGGATATGTAAACAATCAGAAAATTTGATTGTTCCTTATTAGCAGTGAATAATAAGATAGATAACTTGAAGATAGCCTAATTGCAGAGTTTTTCTGTTTAGTGACTTTTGAAGAATGATACACTCTTTCCTGAGTTTTGAGATTTTGGGGGGGTTCATATAACCTCTGCTTTTAATCACTTTCAACCTACTGCTACACTATTTTTTTAGTGTCTATAGTAGCTTCTAAAGGAAAAATACAAATATATTAGCAATTATAGTTAGAATAGTTAGAGAATAGAGTTCTCCAGTAAAATTTTATCAAATGCTGTTTCATTTTTTTAAGATTTTTTTTAAATTTTTTATTTTTTATAAACATATATTTTTATCCCCAGGGGTACAGGTCTGTGAATCACCAGGTTTACACAGTTCACAGCACTCACCAAAGCACATACCCTCCCCAATGTCCATAATCCCACCCCCTTATCCCAAACCCCCTCCCCCCAGCAACCCTCAGTTTGTTTTGTGAGATTAACAGTCACTTATGGTTTGTCTCCCTCCCAATCCCATCTTGTTTCATTTATTCTTCTCCTACCCACTTAAGCCCCCAAATCAAAACCACAATGAGATATCACTTCACACCAGTCAGAATGGCTAAAATAAATAAGTCAGGAAATGACAAATGCTGGCGAGGATGCAGAGAAAGGGGAACCCTCCTACACTGTTGGTGGGAATGCAAGCTGGTGCAGCCACTCTGGAAAACAGCATGGAGGTTCCTCAAAATGTTGAAAATAGAACTGCCCTATGACCCAGCAATTGCACTATTGGGTATTTACCCTAAAGATACAAACGTAGTGATCCAAAGGGGCACATGCACCCGAATGTTTATAGCAGCAATGTCCACAATAGCCAAACTATGGAAAGATTTTTAAAATTAATTTAATTATAATGGACACACCATGTTACATTGGTTTCAGGTATACAATACAGCGTTTTGACAGTTCTATACATTACTTGGTGCTTTCATTCTAAGCATACTCTTAATTCCCTTCACCTATTTCACCCATCCTCTCACCCATGTCTCCTCTGGCAACCACCAGTTTGTTCCCTATATATTTAAGAGTCTCAGGTTCTTTGTTTGTCTCTCTTGTCCTTTGTTCATTTTCTTTTGTTCCTTAAATTCCATGTGTTAGCGAAATTATAGGCTATTTATCTTTCTCTGGCTGACTCATTTCACCTAGCATTAAAAAAATGCTATTTCAGTTAATCTTATCTTGGGGCATCACACTCATTTATCTACAGATACTTCTGATTATTGTAGATTTTTTTAAAATTAGCTTTTAATTCAAGAGTACTGTTGGAAATGCATTCAATTGGTTGGGAGTATGGCACCTTAAATAAATCAAATCTTTAAACTATTCAGAATTGGAATTTAGAATTCAGGTTTAGTATTTGGGCTCTAGAGTCAGGCTGCCTAGGTTTACATTCCAGATAAAACTTACTAGCTATGATGTTGCACATAATACTCACTGGCTCAGAACTTCCCTTGCTGTATCTGCAAAATAGAGATCATGACAATGCTAAAATTGTTGTATTACCTGAGATAATTAACTTTAATTTTTGTGTATAGTTCCTAGTACTAGCTGTAGCAGCTATTTCTTTCCCTCCTCCATCTCTTCCTTCCACTCCATTGCTGCTACTGCCTCCTCCTCCTATTTCTCCTCTTCCTCCTCCTTTCTAGTAGTAATAGTAGTATTGAAGAGCTGTATACCACAGTCTCTTGGCTTTCTGCTCCAATACACATTACAAAGTTTATCCAGAATAATCGTTCTTTGGCATTATCCTCAAACATTCCCTTGTGCAGAAATATGACTGATTAAAATCAGACTGCTAACTACCATTAAAGGTTCTTTGTTAGTTTAATCTTTAGCTTTAATGTTAACTCTCTAATTCACTTTTCAGCATTCCTGACTTTTCTACTTTTTTCAGACAATTAAATCCTTTGCAATTGCTGGCCCAAAACAGCAGGTTTTAAGAATGAGAAGGAGGGGCACCTGGGTGGCTCACTGGGTTAAAGCCTCTGCCTTCAGCTCAGGTCATGATCCCAGGGTTCTGGGATCGAGCCCCGCAGCGGGCTCTCTGTTCATTGAGGAGCCTGCTTCCCCCCTCCCCATTTCCCTCTCTGCCTACTTGTGATCTCTGTCTGTCAAATAAACAAATAAAATATTTTTACAAAAGAATGAGAAGGAAAGAATGAGTGGCTCAGTCAGTTAAGCATTTGCCTTCAGCTCGAGTCATGATCCCAGTGTCCTGGGATGGAGTCCCATGTTAGACTCTCTGCTCAGTGGGGAGTCTGCTTCTCCCTCTCCATCTGCTTGGTATTCTACTCTCTTGTGCTCTCTCTCACTCTCTTTCTCTGTCAAATAAATAAATAAAATATATATTTTTTAAAGAATGAAAAAGAAAGGAGCCCAGGCATCTTGAAAAATAGTGATGATAACAATAAAAGCTATAATATTAATAGCTTACATTTGTAAGTTTTACCATCTTTCATGATCTGCAAAATACATTCATATATATATAAAGTTTATATATATATAAAGTTTATATGTGTATACATACATATTAACAGCTTATATACACACATATACTAACATCTATATATATATATATATATACACACATACATATTAACAACTTACATTTTAAGCTTTACCATCTTTTACCATCTGAAAAATACATAAATATATAAAGTATATATATATATATACACCTACATATATAAAGTTTATATATATATATGTTGCATATATATGTGTGTGTATATATATGGTGTGTATATATATGTGTGTGTATATATATGGTGTGTATATATATGTGTGTGTCTGTGTGTGTCGCACACAGAGACACACACATATACACACACACACACACACACACACACATACTTTCAGGATTAAAAAATGCTTTACAGATCCTTCCATAAATTTTCCTCATTCAAAAAGGGGCAGGGTTTCTCTGAAAAAATCAACATACATAAATAATATATGAATTTGAGGCTGTTAGAGCAGACCATGAGGAGACTTTTTTTTTTTAACCATATAGCACAGTGTTTTAACCATAAGCTTTTTATCATAGCCCTTCTTAGAATAGATAGATGAGTAAATTCAGAACTGATGATAAAGTCCTTAAAAGTATATAAGAGACAACACTCTTCAACTAGGAGTTCATTAGGAATGATCATCTCAAGTTAAAAAAAAAAAAAAGTTTGAGGGATTGAGGAGCACAACGTATATTTGAGAGAGAATGAAAGACCACAACTTTTTTTTTTTTTTTGATAAGGATGTAAAAGAAGGATTAGCTTGGAGAGTCATTGTGGATGCCTGTAATGTTTTGGATTTCTATGAATAGAAGTTGTGGAGAAGTCATAGTCTAATATAGAGTCCTAACCCCTTGATTCATAAGGTCCACAGAGATTACTGTTAACTTTGTTTAAAGAGTCACTTTATAGGTTCCCTTTCCCTCATGTTTTGGTTATCACCACACTTCATAGAGAAGGAAAAAAAATGGTTATCTTTGAGTTTGTCACATGTCAAAGTACTCAGGATTCTTAGTATCCTTGGATGCTATGCCCTTTTTAGATGGCAGGAATTTTTTACTTACTCTTTTTTGCATCTATGTACTTAAGTCTAACTGTCTTAACAGAATGAATGAAAATTAGCTTAAAAAAGTGAAATTGTAAGTCAGTGGTGTCCTGGCAAATGTTGAACTGGTTGTTTGGAAAAAACAGGCATGATATATAAATACAGATTAAGATAGATATATAAATATATATGAACATATATGGTATATATATTACTGATATTAAGGTAGGTAGCCCAAAATTAAATAATAAAATGTGTGGTGCTCTTTATTATAAGTTCCATATAGCCAATTTTCAGAGAATACATTTGTTGATTTTTTAAGTTTTTATTTACATTCCAGTTAGCTAATATACAGTGTTATATTAGTTTCAGGTGTACAATATAGTGATTCAGCAATTTCATGCATTACTCAGTGCTCATCATAAGTGCACTTCTTAATCTGCATCATTTATTTAACACAGTGTCCCACCTCCCTTCTCTCTAGTAACCATCAGATTGTTCGCTATAATTAAGAGCTCTTTCTTTATTATTATACTTATTTTTATTAAAAATGTGTTTTTATTTTATTATTTTTGAAATTTTAGATTCTCTTTAATGACAGATTCATATTGTTTATATATGTGTATTAAATTTACTCATATAATACCTGATTATTTTTAATTTAATTAGTTAATACACTAATTATGCAGAATAAATTTTATAAAATTATATCGATACTAACCAACTATTATTGTGATTTTTATATGATCTAGCTTTAAAAAAGCTGCAGGTTTTTAACAAGTATCTGTTAGGCTAAATGGAGCAGAAAAATGTTAACAAGAACAAAATACTAGCACCATTTATTAAAAGTAACTGAACACTTGACACTGTATTAAGTACTATGTGTACCAGTCTTACTGAATCATTTTAACAGTCAGATGATGTAGTTACTTTCCAGCATCCTCATAGATAATGATGCTTCCCTAATAACTATTTCTATTTGGACATGCCACACATTGTAAGGATTATACTTACCTATTTTTCCAGGCAGTTGCTAGCCAAATCACTATTTAGTAGTACTGGAGCTGGTTGATTAGAGCCTTCACCTTGATTAAAGCACAGTGAGAATGGGTCTTCCACATTATTTGTGGAAATAGCTTTTAAACTCATTAGCTTCTGTTAATAAATGAGTGATTCCTGTTAACAGGCTGAAGTATATAGAATACAGTACTCAGTCACAATATTTACAACTATTTCAGATGTCAATCAGAGAGATGAATTAAATGAGATTCCAGTTGCACATGGAAGTACAAACTGTTATTATCAATATGAAGGTTTGTATAGCTTGTAAACTCAACTTTAAATTCCATCAGTCGCACAAGGAAGGCAAGTCTTGCAGTATCATACAGATTTGTATTTATATTGCATAAAATAAATCAGTTTTCCTATTCGTTGAAATAATTGTTGTAAATGCCAGGCTGGTGATATCATGGGATTATAGATCTGATTATCTGTAATTTCAGATATTTCTTTTTTTTTTTTTACTTGTGAGAGGACTAGTTTCAACTTAGTTATCTTTTTTTTTCCTTTCCCTAATTTTTTTTAAAATTCCAGTTAGTTAACATAGAGCATAATATTATTTTCAGGTATAGAATTTAGGGATTAATCAACACCCAGTGCTTGTCACAATAATTGCCTTCCTTAATACACATCACCTATTTAATCCATCTCCTGCCTACCTTCCCTCAAGTAATTATCTGTTCTATACAGTTAATAGTCTGTTTCTTGGTTTTCCTCTCTTCCCCTCCATGTTCATTAGTTTTGTTTCTTAAATTCCACATATGAGCGAAATCATGTATTTGTCTTTCTCTGACTTATTTGCATAACTTAATTCTTTGTGGTTCCATCCATGTTGATACAAATGGCAAGTTTTCATTCTTTTTATGGCTGAATAATATTTCATGGCACATATATGTGTATATATGGTATATATGTATATGTGCATGTATATGTATGTGTGTTTGTGTGTGTGTGTACTACATCTTTATCCATTCATCAGTCAGTGGACATTTGTACTATTTCTGTAACTTGGCTATTGTAGATAATGCTGATATAAACATCAGGGTACATGTATCCTTTGAATTGGTATTTTTGTATTGTTTGAGTAAATACATGTATCCTTTGAATTAGTATTTTTGTGTTTTTTGCGTAAATAACTAGTAGTGCAGCTGCTGGATTGTAGGGCAGCTATATTTTTAATTTTTTAGGAACTTCCATACTGTTTTCCAGAGTGGCCACACCAGTTTGCATTCCCACTAACAGTGTGGGAATCCACATCCTCACCAGCATCTAATGTTTCTTCTATTGTTGATTTTGGCCATTCTGACAGGTGTGAGGTAAGTTCAAATACAGTTTTAAAATAGTTTCAGGTGTACAGTATAGTACTTCAAAACTTCCATACATCACCCTGTGCTCATCATGACAAGAACATTTCATAATCCTCATCACTTACTTAATCCATTCCCTCACCAACCTACCCTCTGGTAATCAGGCTGTTCTCTATAATAGATATTCTTGCTTTGTCTATCTCTTATTTTTTCCCTTTCCTTGTTTGTTTGTTTGGTTTTTCTCTTATATTCCACACCAGGGCAGGGCTCCTGGGTGACTCCATCGGTTTCTGTCAAATAAATAAATAAATTCTTTTAAAAAATAATAAAGTCCACATAGGAGTGAAATCACATACTATTTGTCTTTATCTAATTAACTTATTTCTCTTAGCTTTATACTTTCTAGCTCCATACATGTCATTTTAAATGGCAAGATTCCATTCTTTTTTATGGCTGGATATTATTCCATTGTATATATATACCACTTCTTCTTTATCCATTCATCATTGGATGGACACTTGGGCTACTTTCATATCTTGGCATAGTAAATAATGCTGCTATAAATACAGGGGTTCATGTATCCCTTTGAATTAGTGTTCTTATATTCTTTAGGAAAATATCCAGTAGTGTGATTGTTGGATCATAAGGTAGTTCTATTTTTAACATTTTGAAGAACTTCCTTACTGTTTTCCACAGTGAGTGCACCGGTTTGCATTTCCACCAACAGTGTAAGAGGGTTCCCTTTCTCCACATCCTTGCCAACACCTGTTGTTCCTTGTGTTTTTTATTTTAGCTATTATTAATATTGTGAGGTGATATCTCATTCTAATTTTAATTTTTATTTTCTTGATGATAAGTGATGTTGAGCATCTTTTCATGTCTGTTGGTCAAGTGTATATCTTCTTCGGATAAATGTCTGTGCATGTCTTCTACCCATTTTTAAAGTAGATTATTTGCTTTTTGGGTATTGAGTTTTATAAGATCCATTTACATTTTGGATACTGACCCTTTATTAGGTATGCCATTTGCAAATATCTTCTCCCATTCCATAGTCTGTCTTTTAGTTTTATTGATTATTTCCTTACTGTGAAGAAGATTTTTTATTTTGATTTAGTTTCAGCAGCTTAGTTTTGTTTTTCTTCCCTTGGCTCAGGAGACACATCTAAAAAGAGTTGGTAAGGCTAGTGTCAAAGAGGTTACTGCCTTTGTTTTGTTCTAGGATTTTTATGGTTTCAGGTCTCATGTTTAGGTCTTTTAATCAATTTTGATTTTATTTTTGTGTATGTTGTAATAAAGTTAGCCATTTTCTTTCTTTTGCATGTTGCTGTCCAGCACCAATTGTTGTAGAGACTTTCTTTTTCCCATTGGATATTCTTTCCTGCCTTGTCAAAGATTAATTGACAGTATACTCATGGGTTTATTTCTGGGTTTTCTATACTATTCTATTGAACTCTGTATCTATTTTTGTGCCAATACCATACTGTTTTGGTACAGCTGCATAATACAACGTGAAGTCTATAATTGTGATGCCTTTGGCTTTGCTTTTCTATTTCAAGGTTGCATTGGCTCCTCAGTATCTTTTGTGGTTCCATACAAATTTTAGGATTGTTTGTTCTAGTTCTTTGTAAAATGATGTTGCTATCTTGATAGGGATTATATAAAATGTGTAGACTGCTTTGTGTAGAATAGATTTTTGAAGAATATTTTTTCCTCTAATCTATGAATATAGAATGTCTTTTGACTTCTTTGTGTCATCTTGCAATTTCTTTTTTTAGTGTTTTGTAGTTTTCAGAGTAGAGGGCTTTCAACTCTTTGGTTAGGTTTATTCTTAGGTATTTTATTATTTTTGGTGCAGTTGTAAATGGGGCTTTTCTTCATCTATGTTTCTGCTATTTCATAATTGCTATATAGAAATACAACAGATATTTTCAGATTGATTTTGTATCTTTTGACTTTACTGAATACATTCATCAGTTCTAGCAGTTTTTTGGTAGAGTCATTGGGGTTTTCTATATAGAGTATCATGTCATCTACAAATAATGAAAGTCTTCTTTTCCCATTAAGGGTGATATTATCTCTGGTTTTTTTTTTTAAGATTTTGTTTATTTATTTGGCAGTGATCACAAGTAGGCAGAGAGGCAGGCAGAGAGAGAGAGAGAGGAGGAAGCAGACTCCCTGCTGAGCAGAGAGCCTGATGCTGGACTCAATCCCAGGACCCTGGGATCATGACCTGAGCTGAAGGCAGAGGCTTTAACCCACTGAACCACCCAGGCACCCCTATCTCTGGGTTTTTCATATGGTATTTATTATGTTGAGTTCTGCTCTCTCTAAACCTATGTTGTTGAAGATTTTTCTTATCAATGCCTGTCATACTTTTATAAATGCTATTTCTTCATCTATTGACATGATCATATGGTTATTATTCTTTCTTTTATTGATGTGATGTAACACGTTGATTGATTTGTGAATATTGAACCATACTTGAAACCCAGCAATAATTCTCACTTGTTCATGTTGAATTTTTTTTGATGTATTGTTGAATTCAATTTGCTAGTATTTTGTTGAGAATTTTTGCATATATGTTCATCAGAGATTTTGGCCTCTTGGTTCTCTTTTTTACTGGAAACTTTATCTGTTTTTTTTTTAAGATTTTATATATTTATTTGACAGAAAGAGAGAGAGAGAGAGAACACAAGCAGGGGGAGTGTGAAAGGGAGAAGCAGGCTCTCCGCAGAGTAGGGAGCCCAGTGCGGGCCTTGATCCGAGGACCCTGGGATCATGACCTGAGCCAAGCCAGATGCTTAATGACTGAGCCACCCAGACACCCCTATCTAGTTTTCTTAAAAGGTCAATGCTTGCCTCATAGAGTGAACTTGTAGTTTTCCTTCCATTTTGGGGGGACTAATTTGAGAAGAACAGGTATTAACTCTTCTTTAATTGTTTGGTAAAATTAATTTGTGAAGCCCTATGATCATGGACTTTAATTTGTTAGGAGATTTGTGATTACTGATTAAATTTCTTTGCTGGTTATCAGTCTGTTCAACTTTTCTGTTTCTTCCTGTTTCAGTTTTAGTAGTTTATATGTTTCTAGTAATTTATCCATTTCTTTCAGGTTGTTCAATTTGTTGGCATATTTAATACTCTCTTAAAATTGTATTGCTTTGGTATTGGTTGTTATTTATCCTCTGTCATTTGTGATTTTATTTATTTGAATCCTTTCTCTTTTTGTGATAAATCTGGCTAGAGTTTTATCAGTTTCACTTATTTTTTCCCCAAAGAACCAGCTCCTGTTTTCATTAATCTGTTCTATTGTTTTTTTCAGTTTTGATATCATTTCTTTTTGCTCTAATATTTATCATTTCCTTCCTTCTACTGGTTTTAGGTTTTGTTTGTTGTTTTATTTCTAGCTCCTTTAGGTGTAAGTGTAGGTTATTTATTTGTGATTTTTCTTGTTTCTTGAGGTTGGTGTGCATGTTTATATATGTCTTTCTTAGAAGATCTTTTGCTGCATTCCGTATGTTTTGGACCATTGTGTTTTCATTTTCATTTTTTTTCATGTATTTTTTTAATTTTTAATTTTTTAAATTTCTTTTCAGTGTATCAGAATTCATTGTTTATGCACCATACCCAGTGCTCCATGCAATACATGCCCTCCATAATACCCACCACCGGGCTCACCCAACTTCACACCCCCTGCCCCTTCAAAACCCTCAGATTGTTTTTCAGAGCCCATGTATTTTTTTAATTCTTCTCTGATTTCCTGGTTGACCCCTTCATGTTTAATAGAATATTATTTAACCTTCCTTGTATGTATGTTCTTTCCAGATATTTTCTTGTGTTTAATTTTTAATTTCATAGTGTTGCAATCAGGAAAGATGCATGGTATAACTTTAATCTTCTTGAATTCGTTGAGACTGGTTTTATGGGATATATTATCTATGCTGAAGAATGTTCCATGTGCGTTTGAAAAGAACATGTATTCTGTTGTTTTAGGACGGAATGTTCTGAATGTATCTTTAAATCCATCTGTTCCAGTGTGTTCCTCTAAAACTGTCGTTTCTTTGTTAGTTTTCTGTTCAGATGATCTGTTCATTGATGTAAAGGGGGTTTTAAATCCCCTATTATTACTGTTATTATCATTAGTGTAATTATGCTTGGTGTTAACTCTTTTGTGTATTTGGGTGTTCTTCTGTTGGATGAATATTTACAATTCTTATATCTTCTTGTTGAACTCACCCCTTTATTATTATATAGTGCCCTCCTTTTTATCTTGTTACAGTCTTTGTCTTATAGTCTGTTTTTGTCTCATATAAGTATTGCTACCATGGCTTTCTTCAAACATCCGTATGCATGTAGATGTTTCTTCATGCCCTTACTTTGAATCTGCAGGTGTCTTTAGGTCTAAACTGTGTCTCTTGTAGGGAGCATATTGCTGGTTATTGTTTTTGTATCTATATTGTCACCCTATAACTTTTGATTGGCGCATTTAGTACATTTACATGCAAAGTAATTATTGCTAGATATGTATTTTTGTCATTCTGTTACTCATTTTGTGGTTGTTTCTGAAGTTTTTCTCTGATCCTTGTCTTTTTCTCTTTCATGATCTGCTGGTTTTCCTTAGTAATGTATTTGGATTTCTTTCTCTTTATTTTTTGCATATTTACTAGTGATTTTTGATATATGGATATATGGCTACCGTTAGGCTTGTGTATGACCTCTTCTGCATTTAGCAGTCTGTATTATAAAGTCATGCATGTTTGAACCAATTCTTGTTCCTATTCTCCCTATATTTTAGTTATAAATTGTTATATTTTATACCCTTTATTTTGTGAATTCCTCAATTAATATTTTTAAAGAAATATTTATTTTTACTGCTTTTGTGTTCCCTACCATTATACTTTCACTTCTGGAGTCTTCTTTCTACTAAAAAAAATCTCCATTAATATTTATTGCAGGGGTGGTTTAGTGGTCATCAACTCCTTTAGTTTTTGTTTCTCTCGGAAGCTTTTTATCTCTCCCTTTTTTCTGAATGATAGCCTTGCTGGGTATTCTTGGGTGCATATTTTTCCCATTCAGCACATTGAATATATCATGCCACTGCTTTCTGGCTTGTCATGTTTCTGTTGAGAAGTCTGCAGCTAGCCTTATAGGTCTTCCTTTGTAAATTAAGGACTTCTTCTGTCTTGCTGCTTTTAAGATTTTTTCTTTATAACTATATTTTGCAAATTTAATTAGAACATATCTTAGTGTTGGTCTGCTTTTGTTGACTTTGATGGGAGTTCCCTGTGCTTCTTGGATCTCAATATATGTTTCATTCCCCCTATTAAGGAAGTTTTCAGTTATTATTTCCTCAAGTTTTCTGCCCCTTTTTCTGTCTCCTCTTCTTCTCAGACTCATACAGTATGAATGTTATTACATTTGATGGAGTCATTGATTTCCCTAGGTCTATTCTCATTTTGTACAACTGCTTTTTCTTTATTTTGATCAGCTTTGATTACTTTCCATTATTCTGTCATCTGTGTCACTAAATTCATTCCTCTGCTTCCTTCATTATGTTGTTTATTCCATCAAACATGTTTCTCATTTCATTAATTGAGCCATTTATCTCTGCTATGTTATTTATTATCTTATATTAAGGGTCTTGCTCATATCTTGTATTCTTTTTTCAAGTCCAGTGAGTATCTTTATAATCATTGCTTTAAATGCTCTTTCTGACATGTTACTTATATCTGTTTTACTTAGCTCTCTGGCTATGGACTTGCTCTGTTCTTTCATTTGGGATAAATTTCTCTATCTCTTCATTTTGTCTGCCTCCCTGTGTCTGTTTCTGTGTGTTAAGCAATTCAGCTTTAAACAAAAACTAAAAAAAGAAAGAAGGAAAGAAAGAAAGAAAAACTAATCTATGTCTTCTGCTCTGGAAAGTAGTGACTTTATCCAGAAAAGTTTCCGCAGTACCCTGGCACTTCAGAAGAGTATTTTAATGTGTTGCTTATGCCCTGCTCTTCTGTTTGAGTCACTTTTCCTTTTAGTGCGGTCATCTGTACAGACTCTCTGTCTGCTGTGAGTTGAGCTTGTTGTCTGTGGTATTAGTGGGACCCAGGCAGGTCAGCTCTGAGGCAGTATGCCTACTGGATAACTTGAGAATAGGGAAACAGTGTGCAAAATTTATACTGAGCCACTAGCCCTGCACTTGATTTATAGAATCAGAAGTTTGTCAGTTTCCATGGTGAAGATATTCTGTGTCTGATTTCAATCCATCATCATGATGCAGTTGGGAAGAAATGTACAGTAGTATAACACCTTATAGATATAATAGATTTAAATGACTCAAGAGAATGGAGTAGAAAAATGTGGTAAAACAATGAAAAGTGAGTTTTGAGAATTTACTACCTTTGTTTTTAACATAATTCAGGTAATTGTAAGCTTACTTTATTTTTAATAATGGCTATATTTAGCCACCAGTTTGCCAAATTTCTGATGGTTCTTAAGTTACCTTTATCAAACTATTAAATGCCAGCTCTAGTTATCCACTGAAAAACAATACCATTGTTTCATTAAAAATCTTTGAGTGATTCTGCGTGTTATCAAGCATTTTTTTGAGATATAATTGACTAATAACATTGTATGAGTTTAAGGTATACAACCATGTTGATTTGATATATTTATATATTGCAATATAATTACTACTGTAGCTTTGGCTAACGCCTCTATCATGTCACATAATTATTATTTTTCTCTGATAAGAATATTTAAGATATCATCTCTTAGCAAGTTTGAAGTATATCACATAGTATTGCTGACTATAATTACAATATTGTACATTGGATCTCTAGAACTTGTTCATCTTCTAATTTAAAGTTCAGACATTTTGACCAATATCTCTCCATTTTCCCAAAGCCCAGTCCCTGGTAACCAGCATTCTACTCTCTGATTCTGTTAATTCATATTTTTTATATATAAAGCAAAACCACAAGAAATATCACCTCACACCTGTTAGAACGGCTGTCATCAAAAAGACAAAGAGACAGCAAGTGTTGATGAGGATATGGAGAAAAGGGAACACTTGTGCACTACTGGTGGGAATGTAAATTCGTATAGCCACCATGGAAAATAGCATGAAGGTTTCTTTAAAATTTATAAATAGAACTGTCATATGATCCAACACCCCCACTTCCAGATTTATTTGTAAAAGAAACAAAAACAGGATATCAAAAACGTATTTGTTATTCCATGCTTATTGCAGCATTATTCACAATAGCAAAGATATGGAAACAACCTGTCTATCAATGAATGAATAGATAAAAGAAGACTTACTGTGTATATGCAGTAGAATATTATTCAACCGTGAGAAAGAATGAAGTCCAGCCATTCACGATAACATGCATGGTATCCATTATTTGTGGAATAATGTAAAAAACCTAACCTCATACCCAGCATTTTAATCATACAGAGGAAGTCACTGTAGGAAAGTATTAACTGTTAAAATGATTACCCTGTCTGAATGCAAAGGTCTGCATATTGAATGATATCTTTAGTATTATTTGTGGTACCTATATAACATCCTTCAGTAAACTTCCAATACTTTTTAAAAAATAAATACACCACCAAATGTTATGAGAGTAGGAAACATCAGGGTGGTAAACAAATGAAGAAGAGGGGAGTTTGAGGTGAAGACTGAAATAGGAAGATAGTAACAGGAGGCATCCATCTCAATAGTAACCCTGAAAAAGGTAACTCCAGTTGTATGTTTTCTATTCCTGCTATAATAAATTAGCACAAATTTAGGATCTTACAACACTACCGATTTATTATTTTATACTTTTGTAGCTTGGAAGTTTAGTATATGTCTGAGTGGCCCAATATTCAATGTGTCTGCAGAGTTGCTTTTCTTCTCTTGTTGTAGCAGGAAAAAATCCATTTCCTTATTCATTCAGGTTAGTGTCAGAGTTCAGTTTTTTACCTGTTTCCTTGCTGGCTGTCACTGAGAGTCCTAGCTTTTAGAGGCTATTTACATTCTTTGCCTTATAGCCCCCACACTTCAGCTTCAAAGCCAGAGATGGCTGGTTGAATCTCATGCTTTCCATCTCTCCTGACATTTCTTTCACTTTGATATCTTTGTGATCTTTTCATTTTCCTCTTTTCCTTTTAAGGGCCCGTGTTACTGCACTAAGCTTATTTGAATAATTCAGCATAATCTTCTCAATTTTAAGGTTGGTTGTTAAGCAATTTTAATTCTCTTTTGCCATATAACATTACACATTCACAGGCTCCAGGGATTATGACATGAACATCTTTGGAAGGGCCACTATCCTGCTTACCACATTGGAGTGGAGCTTTATATAAGCAACATTTGAAGTTATTGACCTTTATTTTTGCTTTTACCCATTTTTGTGTTAAGGTATGGTGTGCTACTATGGTCTTCATTCCATCTATCCCCCAGGAATATCTGATTTTAGACATTTTAAGTGTAAATGGCTAAAAGCTGTTTTTGCAGGGAAGTCACATTGTGTTTAGATAAAATATTTTCCATATTTCACCTCAAGCAGGTAATTTTTAATTGTGTTACTACTGTGTGACCTTGAGTCAGTTACTTAACTTTTCTAGTCTTCAATTTCTTCATCTACTGAATTGGGATCAAACAGTTCCCTTGTAGCATTGTTGTGAGTATTAGAAATAATATGAGTAAATCCTGAGTCCAATGCCTAGCATATAGTAGGGGTTCAATAAGTTATATATGTTGTAATTATAAGCCAGGATTTCATTTACAATGTTCCATTTGAAAAAAGATTCATTTAGTTTTGGATCACCAGTTATGTACCATGTGTACAATGTGTACTTACAGAAAAATGATTATATTTCACACTAAAAAATTCACAAAGTATTGGTCTCCAGTATTAATATATCTAATTTAAACAACTGATATATCTAACCTAGTGTAGGAAGAAATTTCAGAAAAAAATTATTATAGCTTTCAAATTTCTAATAAAGATTTATTATTGGTTAATAGTGGTAAGTGCTTTTCTGTGAACAAAGATACTATTTACATTATAGTATATTTGGCCCTTTAGCCACATAAAATTGTAAGCCATCTTTGACTTTAAAGATGCTATTGGGAAAACTGGACAGCAACATGCAAAAGAATTTTAAAACTGGACCACTATCATACATCATACACAAAAATAAATTCAAAATGGATTAAATATCTAAATGTGAGACCTGAAACCATAAAAATTCCAGAGAAGAACACAGGCAGTAACCTCTTTGACATCAGCTGTAGCAACTTCTATCTATATATGTCTTCTTAGGCAAGGGAAACAAAAGCAAAAATAAACTATTGGGACTTCATCAAAATAAAAGCTTCTGCATAGCAAAGGAAACAATCAGCAAAACTAAAAGGCAACGTATGGAATGAAAAAAGGTGTTTGCAAATGACAAATCTGATAAAAGGTTAGTTTCCAAAATGCATAAAGAACTTATAAAACTTAACACCCCAAAAATGAATAATATAATTAAAAAATGGGTAGAAGACAAGAATAGATATTTTTTAAAGAGGACATTCAGATAGCTAACAGACACATGAAAAGATGCTCACTATCACTCATCATCAGGGAAATACAAACAAAAACTGCCATGAGCTATCACCTCACACTTGTCAAAATGGGGAAAATAAAAAATATAAGAAACAACAGGTATTGGGGAGGATGTTGGGAAAGGGGAACCCTCTTGCACTGTTGGTGGGAATGCAAACTGGTGCAGCCACTCTGAAAAACAGTATGGAGTTTCTTCAAAAATGAAAAACAGAACTACCCTATGATCCATAGTAATACCTTGTGTAACTAGGTAGTTACCAAAGAGTACAGAAATGCTAATTCAAAGGGATACACATACCATGATGTTTATAACAGTGTTATTTACAATAGCCAAATTATGGAAATAGTCCAAGTGTCCATCAACTAAGGAAGTTTCATGCACCACTCATTTTCAGGGAAATACAAATCTAAACTATAATGAAATATCACCTCACACCAATAAGAATGGCTAAAATTAACAATGCAGGAAACCACAGGTGTTGGCAAGGATGTAGAGAATGAGTAACCCTCTTACACTGTTGGTGGGTATGCAAACTGGTGCCACCACTCTGGAAAACTGCATGAAACTTCCTCAGATGTTACAAATAGAACTGCCTTTCCAACCAGCAATTGCACTGCTAGGTGTTTACCCAGATGATACAAAAATACTGATTTGAAGGAATATGTGCACCCCAATGTTTATAGCAACATTATTAATAATAACCAAAGTATAGAGAGAGCCCAAATGTACATCAACTGATGAATGGACAAAGATGTGGCATGCATATATATAAAGGGCTATTACTCAGCCATAAAAAGTATGAAATCTTTCTGTTTGCAATGATGTGGATGGAGCTAGAAAGTATAATGCTAAACTACATGAGTCAGTCAGAGAAAGACAAATACCATATGATCTCACTTATATGTGGAATTAAACAAACAAAACTAATGAGCAGTGATAACAAAATAGAAGAAACTAAGAAACAAACTCTTAACTATAGAGAATAAACTGACGGTTACCAGAGGGGTGGTGGGTGGGAGGTTGAATTACGTATGTGATAGAACTTAAGTCATGCACTTGTGATGAGCACTGAGTGTTGTATGGAAGTGTTGAATTACTATGCTATACAACTAAAATTAATATTACACTGTAAGTTAACTAACTGGAATTTCACTAAGAACTTCAAAAAATTCTTCTTCTCGAATACTCTATATACAACTACTTCCCAAGACCTGCTGATTTTTCCTTTTTCAGTTTTTAAAATCTACATATTCTTTTCAATTATTTCTAATAAGGTACAGGCTTTAACTGTGCTGGCTAATGACTCATGAGTAACAGAGATGGGAAAATCATGTAGGTTGAAAAACTATCAGATCCTGAGAGTCAGGTGATGAACTTCAGGACATAAGGTGTATATCCAAAGGGATGAGAGTGATCATCAGATCATCAGTGGTGTTTTTAAAGGCATGGCATTTGTTGGTAGATTTTGTTTCCAGTTGCAAGGGACAGACATTCAAGTGTTTGAAGTTTGTTTGGCAGAATATAGGAAGAATGAAAAGACTCACTACATTCCTCTTTTTCTGTTCTTTTAGACTGATTCCATGCCTTAGATATTTAGGAAGTAAGAATAGTTATAATAATAAAAGTAAATATATAGGATGTATTCCTCTATATCTATGTTTCTCTGCTTAATTCTTCTAAAGATTTATAAAAACTCCATTAAAGAGCAATCATTTTCCTTTAATGATACTGATACTTAAAAGTTTACAGAATATAGTAACATTTCTATGTAAAATATTTAACCACTTCTAGGCAGTTCATCCACATAGATCTGGATATTTTGAGCCATTCTACCTCTCATATGCTATCTTTTGACAGTCCTTAAATGCCACAACTATACTTTTGGAACATTACTTATCTTTTAAAAGTAATATCTTCTTCTGAAGAACAATGTAATCATTAAGTGTACAGCCTCAAGAATCAGACCACATGGGATTGAGTATTTCTAATAATTAATTTTTGTGACTTTGGGAAATAATTATCATTTTATCCTGGTATTTGTTGTCTACATTTCATGTGTCACGCACTGTGCTGAGTAATTTACATGAAGTATTTCATTTAATTCTTCTTGCATTTTTGCTTCAGTTTCCTCATTTTAAAAGTGAGGTTAATGATAGTTTGTATATCATCCAATTATAATGAAGAATATATATGTTAATCTAATGCAGAGTACATGACTCAAAAATTATGTTATTTTAGCTATTTTTTTATAATAGTTACCATTAGTCTATTCGAGTCTTCTTTCTTTTTTCAAATTTGCTAAGAGCTAAAAAAAATCCTTTTGGAATGTTCTGGTGCCTATAAAATTCAGCAGGGGCTGGCCACATTGTTGTTAATAGAGCCAAAGGAGCAGAGTGAAGCATGTTCCCTTTACTTCTTTCAGAGAAAGACAAATGCCATATAATTTCACTATATGTGGAATTTAAGGAACAAAACAAATGAACAAAGAAAATAAACCATGTTCTTAAATATAGAGAACAAAGTGATGGTTGTCATAGAGGAGGTGAGTAGGAGGAAGGATGAAATAGATAAAGGTGATCAAGAGTAGACTTATCTTATTGAACAGAGATCAATGTATAGAGTTGCTGAATCATTATATTGTACACCTGAAATAAATGCAACACTCTATGTTAATTATATTTTAATAAAAGAAAGAAAGAAAAAGGGATAAATTATTTTTATTTTTTGAATATTTTATTTATTTATTTGACAGAGAGAAACACAGTGAAAGAGGGAACAGAAGCAGGGGGAGTGGGAGAGGGAGAAGCAGGCTTCCTGCTGAACAGGGAGTCTGATGCTGGGCTCCATCCCAGGACCCTGGGATTATGACCTGAGCTGAAGGCAGACACTTAACAACTGAGCCACCCAGATGCCCCTAAAAAGGAATAAATTTTTTAAAAAACTGGGTTGCTTGGGTGGCTCAGTGGGTTAAGCCTCTTCCTTCAGCTCAGGTCATGATCTCAGGGTCCTGGGATCGAGCCCTGCATCAGGCTCTCTGCTCAGCAGGGAGCTAGCTTCTCCCCCTCTCCGTCTGCCTCTCTGTCTACTTGTGATCTCTCTGTCAAATAAATAAATATTTTTTAAAAAACCTAAGATTTTCCTTGCTTCGTAGTGACAAGTGACATTTTATGAATTATATCTGTTACTGGCCTTC
This sequence comes from Mustela nivalis, assembly GCF_964662115.1. Taxonomy (NCBI): domain Eukaryota; kingdom Metazoa; phylum Chordata; class Mammalia; order Carnivora; family Mustelidae; genus Mustela; species Mustela nivalis. Next base: position 56,553,653 of record NC_139040.1, on the reverse strand, counting down.
CCAAAATATACTTTTAATATATTCTGGAATTTTAAGATATTACATTAAAAATTCCCATAGGTTCATTTTAATGTAAATTTAATTCTGTTTTTACCATTTAATGAAAATATCCAATTTCCATATCATAATCTTTTAAGGGTGTTCTTTATCCTCCAGTACCCTTAGAATTTCATTAAATAAATACATAAATAAGGCAAATAAATAAATATATAAAATGTCAAAAAATATCCAATTCCACCTAGCTATCAATGATTTTAATGCCCTCCTTTTCTATTTCCTTCCCCGTTTATCTATACTGCACATCACCTCCTCCCAATACATCTCGCTTGGGTAGTGAAATAGTGGCATCTATTTAAAAGAATATAGCCTTTTAGCTGAGGTATCCTCATGCCTTTTCTATGAGTTTCCTGTCAGGAGAGCAGGTACTAGAGTAGCTAAATGGATTGATCAGGCTTCTAACATCATTTATCCATCTATTGGTTCCAAGAGGGGACAAGTAGTAAGAAATCTATGCCCTTAACACATGCTAACAAACACAACTTTTGAGCACTTATCACCCAGTAGTATAAGTCATTCTTCATGATAAATTCCCTGGAATCAAAGGATCCATGCCATAGTATTGTAAGTGTGTCACTGAGGTATTACTGGAAGCCAACTTGTGACAATATTTAAACTTACTTATTTTGAAATAAAAATGTTCCATTGCACCTAAAATCATCTAGTATTTGGGAGTTCAAGTTCACCATGCTATGGCTGCTTGGGTGGCATAGTCTGTTAAGCTTCTGACTCTTGGTTTCTGGTCAGGTTGTGATCTCAGGATTGCAAGATCAAGCCCCAGGTCAGGCTCTGCACTCAGCCCAGAGTCTGCTTGAGACTCTCTCTCCCTCTCCCTCTGCCCCCACCACTCATGCTTTCTTTCTTAGAGTGGCATTCAAGAAATGTGAATATATTGTATATAACAAATCTCTGTAATTAGGCATAGAAATGTATTCTTTTAATGGGAAATTATTAGGATAATGCCATCACTGAAAAAATGATACTGGCCAGTGGGAGCTCTGCATTTAAAATAAATATTTTTAGTTGAAATTTACATCTAAAATAAATGTAAAATAAATTATACACAACTAATGAAATCATTGAACACTACATAAAAACTAATGATTTACTATATGTTGACTAATTGAATTTAAATATTTTTTAAAAAATTAAAAAAAATATGGTGCTTCAAGCAGTCTAAATTGGATTCTTTAATATTATCTCACAATAACACAAAAAGAATGAACTTGTATTAATCTTCTATAATAGATTGGTCAGGCACCGTATTCATAATAACATTTGTATCTTGGTATTTTTCTTTTTGAAATACTATATTAATTTGGAATGAAGCATGGTTCTGTTAATGTATTTGAAGACTCTTCAAAGCAGGGGGCTGAAACAACTTCCACACCATTAGAAGTTGAGATATACCTCTAGGTATTTTGAGGTATATTAACTATAATTAGAAAGTTTTTAGGTTCATTATAAGTGCAATAAACATTACAAACATGGGATACAATGAGATTTTCTATCAATTTAATTGAGAGATGTGTATAAAGCAATTTGCAGTCATTATAGTAATGACAAGAAGATGCTTAAGTGTGAATCCAAAACAGTTACAACTTTTAAATTTTAAAGCATTTGGTAAATTATTGCTGAGTTTTTTTCTATTGCCAATAGCAAAGTGCTTTTCCATTGAGAATATTTAAGACTATCAAACATTTTGAATATGGCAATATTTATAAATGTGTGGCTTGGAGGAATTGTTTAAATTCCTTTTCCTAATTTCTTTTCTCTCCAGAATAGATTCTTTTAACAAGTAATTTGTAGTGATGACTATGTTGACTTCAATTCTGGAGTGTCATAGATATGTATACTCTCTGGTCTTACTGAAGCCAACACAGAACTTTCTGCTGTTTTTTTCTTCAGTGATAATAAAATACAGATTTTAAAATAATAATATAAGAATAAAAAATAAATGAATGTGGATGGTGTCAGAGAAAGATATATCTAAAAAAGAATGATGAAAGAGATGTAGGGATATGAGAAAAAATAATAAATGTGGAAAGTAAAGAAGTAGAGACATAAGTAACAGAGGTACTTATTCCAATCATAAAGAAAAATCAATGCCTCTGATACAGACTTGTTTTTGTAACTAATGGATTTACATTTAAAAAAATTGGACATCAACATTTCAGAGGCTAAAGTTAAGAAATAGCTTAATTAAAATAATTTGAAAGAGAGAGGAAGATGGCAGCAGAGTAGGAAGATCCTGGCTCATTTTGTCCCATGAACACAACTAGATAACTGGCAAATCATCCTAAATACCCCAGAAATTTACTTTAAGCCTGAAGAACAAACTCCACAACAAAAGGGAGAAAAAGGCCACATCAGAGAAGGTAGAACTTGCAGAGACATGGTTTAGAGAAGAATCAGATCATGGGTGCTGCACAGAGGAGGGAGCCATTGTCAAAGAGAAGGGTGAGAGAGAAAGGAGCACACGGGGAATACATAAAGAAGATGTTTCATCAAAACCATTGGTTTAGAAAATGAGAGGGGCTGAACTTTGTGAGTTCTTGTAAGCAGTGGGGATTAAAGCTTGTAGTATTAAGGGACAGTGGGATTGGCTGAGATAGAGCCTAGAGGGCACTGCATTGCTCCTGGAAATGAGGGGGCAAACAACTGGAGGTGCAGACAGCATGACAACTGATCTGAAGAGCACCTGAGGCACACAGTGGGGAGATTATTTGTAGTGCATTCCTGAAAGGCAACAGAGCAGGCTGTCACCATTTCCCTCCCCCTCCCCAGCATAAACACAGAGTAACCTGCAAGTAGTGCCCCTTAAACACAGCATGCACAATTTGCATACACCAAACCCCACCCCTCGCCTACTGGTGGTACTACCATTCTCAGTCAAGATAGCTTAAGTCCGAGCACAGCATGCCCCTCTCCCAATTGTGCAGCCTGAGAATAGACTTAGGGAAATCAGTGACTCCATCAAACATAATAATATTCGTATTATAGCAGTCCCAGTAGAAGAAGATAGAGAAAGGGGGCAGAATATTTGTTTGAGAAAATAATAGCTGAAAACTTACCTAATTTGGAGAAGGAATCAGATAACCATTTCTAGAAAGCAAGGAGAGCTCCCATCAAAATCAACAAAAACAACCACACCAAGACATATTGTAGTTAAATTTGCAAAATATAGTGCTAAAATATATATTAAAAGCACCAAGACAAAAGAATTCCTTAACTTGCAAAGAAAGAACCATAAGGCTAGCTGCAGATTTCTCAACAGAAAGATGGCAAGGCAGAAGAGAGGGGCACGATATATTCAAAGTGATGAATGGGAAAAATCTGCAGCAGAGAATACTCTCTCCAGCAAGGTTATCATTCAGAATACAAGAGAGAGTTTCCCAAACAATTACTAAAGGAGTTCAATATCACTAAATCAGCCCTGGAAGAAATATTAAAGAGGACTCTTTGAATGAAAAGGAAAAATCAAAGTGACAAAAAGAAGAAAGGATCAAAGAAAATCTCCAGAAACAACCACAAAACAGGTAATAAAATGGCAATAAACACATTTATCACTAATTACTTTGAATGTAAATTGACTAAATCATCCAATCAAAAGGTGTCTGGTTTCAAAATGGATGAAAAATAAGACTCATGTGCGCGTGATCTACAAGAGACTCATTTTGCACCTAAAGACACCTGCAAATTGAAAATGAGGGAATGGAGAAACATTTAATATGCAAATGCATGTCAAAAGTAAGCCAGAGTAGCAGTACTTATTTCAGACAAACTAGACTTTAAGACAAAGACTGTAATAAGAGACAAGGAAGGACAATATATAGTCATACAGGGGACAAACCAACAAGAAACTATAACAATTCTAAATATTTATGCACCCAAAGTGGGAGCACTCACACGTATAAAACACTTTTTTAAAAGATTTTATTTATTTATTTGATGGAGAGAGATCACAAGTAGGCAGAGAGGTAGGCAGAGAGAGAGGGAGAAGCAGGCTCCCTTGCCGAGCAGAGAGCCCAATGTGGGGCTCGATCCCAGAACTCTGAGATCATGACCTGGGCCAAAGGCAGAGGATTAATCCACTGAGCCACCCAGGCACCCCAAATGTATAAAACATTTAATAACAAACATAAAAGAACTAACTGATAAAAATACAATAATAGTAGGGGACTTTAATAATCAACTTACTTCAATGGACAGGTCATCTGAACAGAAAATCAACAAAGAAACAATGGATTTGAGTGGCATACTGGACCAGATGGACTTCAAAGATATATTTAAATACTCCATACTAAAACAGCAGATTACACATTCTCTTCAAGTGTACATAGAACATTCTCTAGTATAGATCACCAATTAGACCACAAAATAAGCCTCAACAAATACAAAAAAGGTTGAAGTCATGCCATTCATCTTTTCTGACCAGAATGATATGGAACAGAAAAAATCAACCAAAAGAAAAAAAATCTAGAAAGTCCACAAGTATATGAAGGTTAAAAAGCATTCTATTAAACAATCAATGTGCCAACCAGGAAATCAAAGAAGAGATAAAAATAAATACATTGAAACAAATGAAAATGATAATACAACAGTCCAAAACCTTTGGGATACTGCAGAAGTGGCCCTGAGAAGGGAATATACAGCACTATAGGCCTACCTCAAATAGCAAGAAATATCTTAAATAAACAAGCTAAATTTACATCCAAAGGACCTAGAAAAAGAACAATAAACAAAGCCTAAATCCAGCAATAGGAAGGAAATAATAAAGACTAGAGCAGAGAGGCACCTGGGTGGTTCAGTTGGATTAACATCTGACTCTCAATTTTGGCTCAGGTCATGATCTCAGGGATATGAAACTGAGCCCCATGTCAGGCTCTTCACTGGGCATTAAGCCTGCTTAAGATTCTTTCTCTGTCTCTCCTTCTGCCCCTCCCTATCAACATATTCACAAAAAGTTTAGCACATAAAGAAAGGATATAGAAAATTTAAAAACAAAACAAAACAGTAGAACAGATAAATGATACCAGGAGGTGGTTCTTCGAAAAAAAAAATTAATAAAATTGATAAACCCCTAACCAGACTTATCAAGAAAAGAAAAATACTCAAATAAAGTCACAAATGAGAGGAGAAATAACAACTGACACTACAGAAATACAATTATAAGGGAATATTATGAAAAACTATATGTCAACAAATTGGACAACCTGGAAGAAATGTATAAATTCCTAGAAACATATAAACTATCAAAACTTAAATAGGAAGAAAGAAAAATTTGAACAGACCAATAACCAGCAAACAAATTAAATCACTAATCAAAAACCTCTGAATAAACAAAAGTCCAGGACCAGATGGCTTCATAAGAAAATTCTAACAAACATTTAAGAAGTTTTAATACCTATTTTCAATCTATTCCATAAAGCAGAAATGGAAGGAAATTTTCAAATTCATTCTATGAGGCCAGTGATACCAAAACCAGTATAAAAGTGACCACTAAAAGAGAGAACCACAGGCCAATATCCTTGATGAATACAGATGCAAAATTTCTCACTGAAATACTTGGAAATCGAATTCAAAAATACATTAAAAAATTATTTGACATGATCAAGTGGGATTTATTCCTGGGTTGCAAGGGTGGTTCAATATTCTCCAAATCATTTGATGTGATACACCACATTAATAAAAGAAATAAGAACCATGTGATCATTTCAGTAGATGCAAGAAAAGTATTTGACAGGGTACACCCATTCATGATTTAAAAAACAAAAAAAAGGAACCTTAATATGGTAAGTTTAGATAGACCTCAACATAGTAAAGGCCATGTATGAAAAACCCACAGCTAATATTCTAAGTGGAAAAAACAAAAAACAGAGATTTTCCACTAAGGTTATGGATAAGACAGGGATGTTCACAGGCTCCACTGTTATTTAACATAGTACTAGAAGTCCTAGCCGTAGCAGTCAGACAACAGAAAGAAAGTACATCCAAACTGGCAAAGAAGTAGTAAAATTTCACTATTTGCAGGTGAGATGATATAGAAATCCCTGAAAGATTCCACCGAAAATACTGCTGGAGATGATAAATTGAATAAAGTCAGAGAATACAAAATTAATATACAGAAATGTGTTGTTTTTCTATACACAAATAGTGAAGCAACAGAAAGAGAAATCAAGAAATAAAGCCCATTTAAAATCATACCCGAAACAATAAGATACCTAGGAAAAAACATAACCAAAGAAGTGAAACTCTGGAAACTATAAAACACTGATGAAGATGACATAATGAAGAAGATATTCCAGGCTCATGGATTGGAAGAAAAAATGTTGTTAAATGTCTATACTACCCAAAACAATCTTCACATTTAAAGCAATTCCTAACAAAATACCAACATCATTTTCCACAGAGCTAAAAGAAACAACTCTAAAATTTGGAAAGAACTGTGCTTTGGTGAGTGCTGTGAAGTGTGTAAACCTGGTGATTCACAGACCTGTACCCCTGGGGATAAAAATATATGTTTATAAAAAATTAAAAATTTAAAAAAAAATTTGGAAAGAACCACAAAAGACCCTGAATAGAGAAAGCAAACTTGAAAAAGAAAAGCAAAGCTGGAAGCATCGCAATTCCAGACTTCAAGTTATATTTCAAAGCTGTAGCGATCAAGAAAGTATGGTACTGGCACAAAACCTGAGGAATTGATAAATGGAACAGAGTAGAAAACAACCAGAAATAAGCCCACAATTATATAGTCAATCAATTTTCAACAAAGCAGGAAAGGACATCCAATGGGGGAAAAAAACAAGTCTCTTCCACAAGTGGTGCTGGGAAAACTGGACAGCAACATGTAAAAGAATGAAACTGTATCACTTCCGTGCACCATACACAAAATAAATTCAAAATGGAGTAAAGATCTAAATGGGAGACCTGAGGGGCACCTGGGTGGCTCAGCGGGTTAAGCCTCTGCCTTCGGCTCAGGTCACGATCCCAGAGTCCTGGGATCGAGCCCCGCATCGGGCTCTCTGCTCAGCAGGAAGCCTGCTTCCCCATCTCTCTGCCTGCCTCTCTGCCTACTTGTGATCTCTGTCAAATAAATAAATAAATACAATCTTTTAAAAATATGGGAGACCTGAAACTATAAAAATCCTAGAACAGAACATAGGCAATAATTCCTCTGATGTCAGCCATAAGAACTTCTTTCTAGATATGTCTCCTGAAGCTAGTGAAACAAAAGCAAAAATTAAGTATTGGGACTTAAGCAAAATAGAAAGCTTCTGCACAGTGAAGGGAACCATCAATAAACATAATACAGCTGACAGAATGTAAGATATTTATAAATGACATGTCTGATAAAAGGTTAGTGTCCAAAATATATAAAGAATTTATAAAACTCAAAACCCATAAAATGAATAATCCAATTAAAAATGAGCAGAAGTCATGAATAGCCATTTGGTCAACAGGCACATGAGGAGATGTTCAACATCACTTATTGTCAGAAATACAAATCAAAACTACAATGAATCTTGGAACACTGAAAAAATAAAATAAAGTTTAAATTAAAAAAATAGAAAATAAATAAAAATCATCTTGAAGGCTAAAAAAAAACCTACAATGAGCTGTCACCTCACACTTGTCAGAATGGCTGAAATGTTACAACACAAGAAACAACAGGCATTGGTGAGAATGGGGAGAAAGGGGAACCCTCTTACACTGTTGGTGGGAATGCAAGCTGGTGAAGTTACCCTGGAAAACAGTATGAAGGGTCCTCAAAAAGTTAAAAATAGAACTATATTACAACCCAGCAATTGCAGTACTAGGTATTTATCAGAAGAATACCAAAATACGGATTCAAAGGTATACATATATCCTGATGATTTTAGCAGCATTATCTACAATAACCAAACTATGGAAATAGCACAAATATCCTATGTCCAACAACTGATGAATGTATAAAGAAGTGGGATACACACACACATATAATGGAATCTTACTCAGCCATAAAAAGAATGAAATCGTGTCATTTGCAATAGCATGGATGAAGCTGGAGAGTATTATGCTAAGCGAAGTAAGTCAGTGAGACATATTTCAGAGACAAATAGCATGATTTCACTCGTGTATGGAATTTAAGAAACAAAACAAATGAGTGAAGGGACAAAAAGAGAGTCAAACCAAGAAATAGACTCTTAACTGCAGAGAACTGTGGAGAACTGTGGATGTTTGCCAGAGTGGAGGTGGGTGGGTATATGAGTAAAATAGGTGATAGAGATTAAGGAGTGCACTTGTGATGAGCACAGGGTATTATAACTTAACTTCAGTCACATATAAAATCTGTACACTCTTTTCCTCACCACATATTTTATAGTATGTCACACTTTACATCTTCTTATATTGTGGCTTCATTAAAATTTATTGTAGGCTATAGTTATTTTTAAGGTCATTTTCTAACTTTTATACTAGAAACAAAAGTGATTTACATAGAATCATTAAAGTTTTGTGGTATTCTGGCTATGAATTAATCCCTTTGCCTGGGTGTAACAAGGGAGCCTTATATTGGCATTGCCTTGGGTATGATGAGCTTTGCCTACCTTACTCTTGGCTTGAGTGTTGCTGGTTACATAGCTTCTAGGTATTCTTGTCAGTCCTTCTGGTTTAATGGGGACCAGGAATCACAGTGGTTGAAGCTGTTTCAGCTCATTTGGGGGAGCAGGATGGGGAGGAACCATTCCAGGCAACTCCCCAATTTTTTCAACTAGTTTTTTGTGCAGGAGGTGTCAGAAGATGTCCTCGGCCTTGGCTGTGAATTAATCTCTTTGGTTGGTTATAGCAATGGAACTATCCATGCTCAGTACTGACTGGGGGTGATCTGCCCTACCCACTTACTTCTTAGCTTGAGAATTTTTATGTTACACAGTTTCTGGGTGCTCTCACCAGCCTCTTTGACCAGATGGGGCTGGGAGACACTCTAACCATCAGGTGGGACTATGACTCAGCTCCTTGCCTGGACATAGGCAAACCAAGTTCTAGGGCCAGTAAAATTCCTTGTTTTAATACATGAATCAGGCATATCTCCATCCCAATGAGTTTCTTGGTCAGAGTGTGTCACTAACTTGATTCTGCATATACACAAAGCCACTTGGCTGGGATTACTTTTTAGACAGTGTAGGTAATTACTTGGTCTGCCAAGATCCATGTGCTAGATACTTCAACCCCTCTCCCCTCTCCTTCACAGATTCACAATGGTTGAATCTTGGAAATTCCCCTGAAATTTCCATGGGTCAAGACTAGACTCGGGGTTCCCATGAAGTGTCTCACAATGCCAGGGACACTGGTTGTCCCTCCTGGGGATCCCCCTGGAGGAACTGGAGTCTCAGGGGAAACATCTCCATATAGTTCTGTGCTAGCCTGTGGGAGGGGTACTATGGTTGCTGTGTAGCCATTTCTCTTATCCTTCTAATGTAATCTGTCTTGATCTCTTGGTGAAAGAGGTTGCTTTAGCCTCACCCCTGTTTTCTAGAATTCTCTCAGTGGTGTCTTGTTCATGAGTAACTGTCAGTTCTTTTGGGGAGGGGGAACAAAGTCAGGATGACCTATGTCACCATTTTGGGGATATCACTCCTCAATTGATAGAATATTCTGAATTTGACTGTATATTTACCTTCAACCAGTGAATTTTGTGCTTTTATATGTTTTCATCTTATCACTTAGTATATCAACTTGGAGATCTCTCTTGCAATTATTTTAAGAAATTGTATGGTGATGATTTCCATTAGCTTTTGTTTGTCTGGGAATGTCTTTATCTTTCGTTCATTTGTGAAGGTCAGTTTTGCCTGGTGTAGTATTCTGAATTGTCATTTTTATTTTTCATTCAGCTCTTCAGATACATCATCCCATTATTTTTGGGACTGGAAGGTTTTTGTAGAGAAACACACTGATGAACCTATAATGGTTCTCTGCTATATGAAGTGATCATGTGATAATCTTGGTTAGGAATAATCTTGGTTAGGCTGATCTTGCTTTGTATTTTGAGCTTCCTGTACTGCAATGCCTTAATCTCTTCCAAATTTTGGGAAGGTTTCAGTTATTATTACCTTATTTTATTTACAGCACCTTTATTTATTTACTTATTTTTGTAAATAATAAATTCTTATTTAAATTAAATTTAGTTGACATATACTGTATTGTTAGTTTCAGGGGTAGAGTTTGGTGACTCACCAAATGCATTTAACACACAATGCTCATTACATCAAGTGCCCTCCTACATGCCCATCAGCCAATTACCGCTTCCCGCACATACCTCCCATCCAGCACCCCTCTATTTCCTAGGGTTCAGCACCTCTTATAGTTTGCCTCCCTCTCTATTTTCATCCTATTTTGTTTTTCCTTCCCTTTCCCTATGTTCATCTGTTTTGTTTCTTAAATTCCATATATGAATGAAATCATATAGTACTTTTATTTCTCTGATTGACTTATTTCACTTAGCATAATACCCTCCAGTGCCATCCAAATCATTGCAAATGGCAAGATTTCATTCCTTTTAATGACTGAGTAATATTCCATTGCATATATATGTTACATCTTCTTTATCCATTCATCTGGTGAGGGACATCTGGGCTTTGTCCATATTTTGGCTATTGAGGACATTGCTGATATAAACATTGGGGTGCTTTTACAATTGTAAATATTTATGCCTCTAACTTAGGAGCAGTCAAATATATAAACCAAATAATACCAAATTAAGTTCATGCCCCTCACTCTTCAGTGAGCCCTCACAGAAAAGCAGTCAATCACTCTTTTCTCCCTGGTTGCCATCAGAAATCCATGTTCACCTGGCTTGCAATTGAGCATTTTTATCTCAGGCATATGACCATGTTTCAAAATTCCAAATTTTACAGAGTCCAGCATGGAACCACACTCTTCTTCCTGTAGGAGGGAGTGGGTTTTGCCACAATTTTACCTTTTGCTGGATCCTTGTCAGGAAAGCAGTATATGGAAATACAGAACAGAAAGCTGGCACCTAGACTTGCTGTTTTCAGTTGTCTTCCCAACTCTTGTGCCTGGGAACTTTACCACACTCAGGCACCCTCATTCTTCATGTGACCCCAGGGATCCTGAGACCATGCTGTCATACCTGGAATCCCTCCCCACTTCATCACCTGAGCACCATTAAGCCAAGGGAGTACTCAAGTGTAGCAGACTTCTAAAAGTTCTTATTTTGTGCTCCACTGCTTCTAATATTTTGTGGTAGCCTCCTTAAGCAGGCTCCATCCTCTCCATCATGTCCACAGATATATCACACCTGATTGAAGTCTCTGCACTTCCTACCTTCCAGAAAGTAGTCACCTTTCTACTTGTAGAGTTGTAGCATTTGTATTCTCAGATCTTTGATTGATTTCTCAGGTATTCAGAATAATTTGATAACTCTCTCTAGCTGTTTTTGAGGGACCAGACAAACTTAGTCACCTACTCCTCTGTCATCTTAACTTGTTCCCTCATGTTTTTATATCAACATCTGTGATTTTTTATTTTATTTATTTATTTTTTGGGTTTTTTTAAAGATTTTGTTTATTTATTTGACAGAGAGAGAGATCACAAGGAGGCAGAGAGGCAGGCAGAGGGGAAGGGGGAACCAGGCTCCCCACTGAGCAGAAAGCCCATGCAGAACTCGATCCCAGGACCCTGAGATCATGACCTGAGCTGAAGGAAGAGGCCTAACCCACTGAGCCACCCATGTGCCCCAACATCTGTGATTTTTTAAATAATCTTTCTTCCCTCCCCTTCTCCTGAGATTCCTGTAATGTTAATCTTCATTATCTTTTATAGTGTCTCATAATTCACCTAGGCTTTCTTTATTCTTTTCTATTTTTTTTTTTGTTTCTCTAATTAGCTAATTTCAAATGGTCTGTCTTGAACTTCACTGATTCTTCTGCATGATCAAGGCTGTTATTGAAGCTTTCTTTTGAAATCTTCAGTTCTGTCATTGTATTCTTCAGCTCTAGGATTTCTATTTGGTTTTCTTATGTTTCTATTAATTAATGAAATTTCTCAGTTTATTGTTTCCCTGATTTCACTTAGTTGTCTGTGTTCTCTTGCATTTCACTGAATTAAAAAAGGTGAATACCTTGAATACTTTGTCAGAGAAATCATAGATCTCTATATTTTCAGTGTCGTTACTGAAGTTTTATTTTCCTCTAGTAGTGTCATATTTGCCCGTTTCTTAGTGATCTATGTAGCTTTACATTGGTGTCTTTGCATTGCAAGGATCATACACATTTTTCAGTCTCTAAGACTCGTCCATAGGTAAAGACCTCTTATTAGTTCCCTTTTCTGGTAGGATTATCTCCAGATTCACAGTTGTGCTGTGTTGGAGACAATTATGAAATTGTCTCTGGATCTACAGTGCATTCCTCTATTGTTTAAGCTTGTCACCAGGGGCTCAGAAAAGCATGGCTCTTGTCCCTGGGTAGTTGAGACTGCCTTAAGTACATTGTTCTGCTTCAGGTACTCCCAAAATATACATGTGTGTAGCCTAATATGTCCCTGAGCTAGCAGGATTGCTCACAGACTTAAGCCAAGAGGAGTTGTTACTGAGTTCAGGGACCTTCTCAGGATCTCCAGAAGCACAGACAAAAGTGTTTATCACTGGGTCCCTAAGACATTACTGCTTATAAACTGACTAGTAGAAGTTAGAGCTGAGTACAGTACCTTTTCAGGATCCTTTCTATCTCTTGCTGGGCTAGGGGCCCAGCAAGTAGAGACTCTGCTGGTAGAGTATGGCTGGGGCCTTTTTAGAATCTTGCTTGCATACAGGATTGTCTCCTACTGGATTCACATGATTTTTGGTAGATTGTGTCTTGCAACAGGGCTAGAGCCAAGTATCAGGACCTTGTATCCAAGGGTATTGACAGGAGTGTGTAGTGTGTCCTGCCTGGTCCCATTGCTGGCATGTCTGATAGTAGACTGAGATATTGAGGGAGCTATTAAGATCTCTGAGGTTACAGATAGAAATATTTTCCACTAGATAACTGTGCTACTAATGCTATTTGCAGACTGAAGCTAGAGGGGGCTAGAACCATTAAAAGGACCTTTCAGAATCAACATTTGGGTTGAGTTTGGTGATCAAAGACCTCTAAGAACTCCAAGACTGCTGCCAAGAGGGACTGGAGCTGGCTACTTCAGGATCCACACTCAGGACCAGCATCCCTATACCTATTACTTAAAGCACAAATGGGCATGACTCCTCCTCGTCTTTTAGTATATGGTACTGTTGCCCAGACCAAAGGCAAATAGGCTTGAGCCAAGTCCTCAGGGTTATGAAGCTATTTCTGGGTCTATAGCCAGGATTATGTTTTATGAATCTACCACCTGGGTATGGGCCTATCTTCTGCCTTCTCAATATGACTCTTGTAGGTCTCATAATTTTCTATCTGGATCACAGACCTATAAGGACACTTTTGCCTATAGATAGATATGAAATAACTATTGATGAAGGGGGATATAAATGGAGGACATCTAATTCAGCCATCTTGATATCATTCCATCTAGGCAGTATTTTAATAACCCAGGCAGGCCTCACCACCCTACCAGCTACCAGCACATTCTCAGACTCCTCGATTCTCTCCTAATCCATGTCTTCTCAACATGTCACTTTATTTTTATTCTAATTTACATTAATCAATTCTTGTCATTATACCAATTTCTTCTACAGAACATATTTGGTTTTATGTTATTTGCTCCTTAGAACCATTCTCACTCATATTTGATGGCTGTCTGGGCTCTTTGCTTAGCTCTACAGACATTTCCATTTCCTTATTAGGCACCATTTGCTGATCTTGGATGGCTTTAGTACGATCCATATTAAGAAGTCGAATGTTCTGAATTGTGATTAGTGATGGAAATTTTCTTCATACTTGATCTGGTTCTCATCCCAACATTTAGTGTAAAACAATACATTGTACTTGGGCTCCCATCTACTGAATCAGCTGGATACATTGTGCCCTGCTGTGCACAGAGCCTTCTTGGAAATAAGTTACGTTTAAAACTCACGGGGCACCTGGGTGGCTCAGTGGGTTGAGCCTCTGCCTTCGGCTCGGGTTGTAGTCTCGGGGTCCTGGGATCGAGCCCCGCATCAGGCTCTCTGCTTGGCTGGGAGCCTGCTTACCCCTCTATCTCTGCCTGCCTCTCTGCCTATTTGTGATCTCTGTCAAATAAGTAAAATCTTTAAAAAACAAAAGCAAACAAAAAAAAAAAAAACCCAAAAAACAACCTCACTGTATCTTATAGGCATACATGGGAGATGTTGTGAGTTTGGTTCTAGACCACTACAATAAAGCAAATATCACAATAAAGTGAGTCAAATGAATGTATGGTTTCCCATTACATATGAAAGGTATTTTACACTCTACTATAATCTATAAGCATGCAATAGCATTATGTCTTAAAAAACAATGTATATATCTTAATTTAAAAACACTTTAGTGCTGGGGCGCCTGGGTGGCTCAGTGCGTTAAGCCGCTGCCTTCGGCTCAGGTCATGATCTCAGGGTCCTGGGATCGAGTCCCACATCGGGCTCCCTGCTCAGCAGGGAGCCTGCTTCCTCCTCTCTCTCTGCCTGCCTCTCTGCCTACTTGTGATCTCTGTCTGTCAAATAAATAAATAAAATCTTTAAAAAAAAAACACTTTAGTGCTAAAAAATGGTATTCCTGGTCTGTGCTTCCAGGAAGTCATAATATTGATCACTGCTGATTGATCAGTTTCTTAAGGTTGGAGTGGCTGTGGCTATTTCTTAAAATAAGACAAAAATGAAGTTTGCTGCATCAATTGACTCTTTTTTCATGAACACTTTTTCTGTGGTATGTGATATCCTTGGTAGCTTTTTCCCCACAGTAGAACTTCATTCAATATTGAAGTCAATCGTCTCAAAATTTCCCACTGTTATATCAACTAAGTTTATGTAATATTTTAAATATTTTGTTGTCATTTTAACAGTATTCACAGCATCATACCCAGGAGTGGATTGTAATTTTCTCTTTGGCTATACCACATTTTAAAATTTTATTGTAATCCCAGTATAATTAACATTAGGTGTTATATTAGTTTTAGGTGTATAATAAGTGATTTGACAATTCCATACATCACTCAATGCTCACCATGGCAAGTGCACTCCTTAACCCTCATCACCTATTTCACCCATCCCCCAAACGACTGCCACCTATCCTCCAACCCACCCACACAACCCACATCAGTTTGTTTCTTTATGGTTAAGAGTCTGTTTCTTGCTCTTTCTCTCTTTCTTTTCTTCCCCTTTGCTCTTTTATTTTGTTTACTAAATTCCACATATGAGTGAAACCCTACGGTATGTCTTTCTCTAACTGACATGTTTCACTGAGCATTATACTCTCTAGCTCTATTATTGTTCTACAAATGGCAAGATTTCATTCTTTTTATGGCGGAATAATATTCCAGTGTGTGTATGTGTGTGTGTGTATATAGTGTATGCAAATATGGTGTATATCTATAGTATAAACACACACACACACATACATAACAACTTCATCCACTCGTCAATTGACGGACACTTGGGATACTTCCATAATTTGGCTATTGTAAATAATGTTTCCCTAAGTAAATATGTGGGTGCATGTATTCCATTGAATTAGTGTTTTTGTGTATTTTTGATAAATACCCAGTAGTGTGATTACTAGATCATAGGATTCTTCTATTTTTAAATTTTTGAGTTCACTGCCATGCTCTTTTCCATAGTGATTGTACCAGTTTGTGTTCCCACAAAAGTGCAAGAGGACTCCCATTTTCTCCACATCCTTGCCAACACCTGATGTTTCTTTTTGATTTTGATTTTAGCCATTCTGACAGGTGTGAGCTGATACCTCATTGTGGTTTTGATTTGCATTTTCTTGATGATGAATAATGTTGAGCATCTTTTCATGTATCTGTTGGCCATCTGTATGTCTTCTTTGGAAAAATGTTTGTTCATGTCTTCTGCCCATTTTTTAAATTGGATTATCTGTTTTCTGGAGTGTTGAATCATATCAGTTCTTTATATATTTTGGATACTAACACTTTAGCACATATGTCATTTGTAAATATTTTCTCCCATTCCTTGGGCTGCCTTTTAGTTTTGTTAATTGCTTTCTTCACTGTACAGAAACTTTCTATTTTGATTTTATTTTTTGAGTTTATTTTTGCTTTTATTTCCCCTGCCTCAGGAGACATGCATAGAAAACTGTTACTATGGCCCATGTCAGAGACATTGCTGCCTGGGCCTCTATGAGTCTTATGGTTTCAGATCTTACATTTAGGTCTTTAATCCATTCGAGTTTATTTTTGCGGATGGCATAATAAAGAGATCCAGTTTCAATAATTTTGCAGTTAGCTGACCAGTTTTTCCAGATGCTTTGCTTAAAGAGAATGCCTTTTTCCCTTTGCATATTCTTTCTTCCATTGTTGAAGGTTAATTGACCATATAGTTGCCGGTTTATATCTGGGTTTTCTATTCTGTTCCATTGATTTCTGTGTCTGTTTTTGTGTCACTACCATACCTTTTGATTACCACACCTTTGTGATATAACTTGAAATCTGGAATTGTCATACCTCCAACTTTGCTTTTCTTTTTCAAAATTGCTTTGGCTATTCACAGTCTTTTGTGGTTCCATACAAATTTTAGGATTATTTATTCTAGTTCTGGGAAAAATGCTGTTGGTATTTTCACAGGGATTGCTTTAAATGTGTAGATTGCTTTGGGTAGTATAGATATTTTGAAAATATTATTTGAAAATGCTATTTCTTCCAATTTTGAAAATATTATATCTTGAAATAATTATTTGAAAATATTATTTCTTCCAATCCATGAGCATGGAATGTCTTCCCATTTCTTTTTGTCATCTTCAATTTATTCCATTAATGTTATATAGTTTTCAGAGTACAAGTCATTCATCTGTTTGGTTAGGTTTATTCCTAGGTGTCTTATTTTTGGTGCAAGTATAAATTGAATTCTTTTCTTTATTTCTTTTTCTGCTCCTTCACTGTTATGGTGTAAAAATGCAACAGATTTATGCACATTAATTTTGCATCTTAAGAATTTACTAAATTCATTTATCAGTTCTAGTAGTTTTTTGGTGGAATCTTTCACATTTTCTGTATATAGCATAATGTAATCTGCAAATAGTGAAGGTTTTACTTCTTCCTTGCTGATTTGGGTGCCATTTATTTCTTTTTGTTTTATGATTTCTGTGGCTAGGACTTCCCTGTATTATGTTGAATAAAAATGGTGAGAGCAGACATCCGTTTCTGGCTTCTGACCTTTATGGGAAAGCTCTCAATTTTTCCTTATTGAATATGATGTTTTCTGTGAATTTTTCTATATGCCTTCATTATTTTGAGGAATGTTTCCTCTAAACCTACTTTGTTCAGGGCTTTTGTCATGAATGGATGTTGTAGTATGTCAGTGATTTCTCTGCCTCTTTTGAAGTGATTATATGGTTTTTGTCTGTTCTGTCACTGGTGTAATATATCCCATTGATTGTATTGTGAATATTGAACTACTCTTGCATCCCAGGATTAAAACCCACTTGATTATGGTCACTGATTTTTTTTTTTAATTTATTGTTGGATTTTGTTAGCATGCTGGTAAATTTTGTTGAGGATTCTTGTATCTATGTTCATTAGAGATATTGGACTGTGGTTCTGTTTTTTTGTGGTGTCTTTGTCTGGTTTGGGTATCAGAATGATACTGGCTTCCTAAGATGAATTAGGAAGTTTTCCTTCTTCTACTTTTTGAGACAGTTTGAGAAGAATAGGTATTAATTCTTTTTGAAATGTTTAGTAAAATTTGTCTGTGAAGTCATCTGCTTCTGAAGTTTTGTTTGTTAGGAGTTTATTTTTTACTGTCATTACTGATTCAGTTTCCTTGCTGATAATTGGTTTGTTCATATTTTCTATTTCTTCCTGCTTCAGTTTCGGTAGCTTACATTTTTCTAAGAATTAATCCGTTTCTTCTGGGTTGTCTAATTTGTTGGCATATAGTTTTTCATAATATTCTTTTTCAATTATTTGTATATCTGTGGTGTTGTTTGTTATTTCTACTCTTTCACTGGTGGATTTATTTGAGTCCTTTCTCTTTTTTTTTTTTTTTTTTTGATGAGCTTGACTAGAGGTTTATAAATTTCATTGATCTTTTCAAAGAACCAGGTCTTGGTTAGATTGATGTGTTCTATTTTTCTTTTATTTTCAATATCATTTTTTCCCTGCTCTAATCTTTATTATTTCCTTCTTCTGGTTTAGGTTCTATTTGTTGTTCTTTTCTTTTCTAGCTACTGTAGTTTTAAGTTTAGGTAGTTTTTTGGGATTTTTCTTGCTTCTTGAGTTAGGCCTGTATTGCTATAAATGTGGTTCTTTAGAACTGCTTTTGTTGCATCCCAAAGGGTTTTTGGACAGATGTGTTATCATTTTCATTTCTCTCCATGTAATTTTTTATTTCTTCTTGGATTTCTTGGTTGAGCCCTTCATTGTTTAGTAATACATTATTTAACCGGCTTGTATTTGTGGTCTTCCCAGATTTTTTCCTCATGGTTGATTTCTTGTTTCATAGCATTGTGGTCAGAAATGATTCATGGTAAAACTTTGATCTTCTTTTTGTTGAGGCTTATTTTGGGGCCTAATATGTGATCTATTCTGGAGAATATTTCATGTGTACTTGAAAAAATGCATATTCTGCTGTTTTAGGATGGACTGTTCTGAATATATCTGTTAAATCCATCTTATTTGGTGTGTCAACCAAAGCCACTGTTTCTTTGTTGATTTTCTGTTTCAATGATCTTTTCATCAATGTAAGTGGGGTGTTAAAGTACCCTAGTATTGCTGTATTATCAATCAGTTTCTTTATGTTTGTTATTAACTGTTTTATATATTTGGGTGCTCCCATGTTGGCTGCATAAATATTTAGAATTGTTATATCTTCCTGTTGGATTGCCCCCGGTGTTATTATATAGTACACTTCATTATCTCTTTTTAAAGACTTTGTTTTTTTAAAATTTTATTAATTGATTTGACAGAGAGATATATAATGAGAGAGAGAGAACATTAGGAGTGGGAGTGGGGGAGAGAGTTTCAGGCTTAGCAGGTAGACCAACATGGGCCTCCATCTCAGGACCCTGGGTTCATGACCTGAGCTGAAGGCAGATGCTTAATGACTGAGCCACCCAGGTGCCCCTAGTCCCCCCAACCCCTCCAATCTGTAACTCTCAGTCTGTTTCCTGGAGTCCAGAGTCTCTCATGGTTTGTCTCCCTCTCTGATTTATTTTTATTTTAAAAATTGTTTTATTTAATTTTTTAATTTTTTAATTTTTCAAACCAATTTGTTGCCCTATCTTTTTTTATTGTACCATTTAGTCCAATTTCATTCAAAGTAATTAATTGTAGATATGTATTTATTGCCATTTTGTTACTTAGTTTTTGGCTATTTTGTAGTTTTTTTTGTTGTTGTTGTTCAGTCTTTTTTACTTTAATTTTTTATTCTTTATAAACATATATTTTTATCCCCAGGGGTACAGGTCTGTGAATCACCAGGTTTACACACATCACAGCACTCACCAAAGCACATACCCTCCCCAATGTCCATAATCCAACCCCCTTCTCCCAAGCCCCCTCCCCCCAGCAACCCTGTTTGTTTTGTGAGATTAAGAGTCACTTATGGTTTGTCTCCCTCCCAATCCCATCTTGCTTCATTTATTCTTCTCCTACCCACTTAAGCCCCATGTTGCATCACCACTTCCTCATATCAGGGAGATCATAGGATAGTTGTCTTTCTCTGCTTGACTTATTTCACTAAGCATGATACGCTCTAGTTCCATCCATGTGGTCGCAAATGGCAAGATTTCATTTCTTTTGATGGCTGCATAGTATTCCATTGTGTATATATACCACATCTTCTTGATCCATTCATCTGTTGATGGACATCTAGGTTCTCTCCATAGTTTGGCTATTGTGGACATTGCTGCTATAAACATTCGGGTGCACGTGCCCCTTTGGATCACTACGTTTGTATCTTTAGGGTAAATACCCAATAGTGCAATTGCTGGGTCATAGGGAAGTTCTATTTTCAACATTTTGAGGAACCTCCATGCTGTTTTCCAGAGTGGCTGCACCAGCTTGCATTCCCACCAACAGTGTAGGAGGGTTCCCCTTTCTCCGCATCCTCGCCAGCATCTGTCATTTCCTGACTTGTTGATTTTAGCCATTCTGACTGGTGTGAGGTGATATCTCATTGTGGTTTTGATTTGTATTTCCCTGATGCCGAGTGATATGGAGCACTTTTTCATGTGTCTGTTGGCCATCTGGATGTCTTCTTTGCAGAAATGTCTGTTCATGTCCTCTGCCCATTTCTTGATTGGATTATTTGTTCTTTGGGTGTTGAGTTTGCTAAGTTCTTTATAGATTCTGGACTCTAGTCCTTTATCTGATATGTCGTTTGTAAATATCTTCTCCCATTCTGTCAGTTGTCTTTTGATTTTCCTAACTGTTTCCTTTGCTGTGCAAAAACTTTTGATCTTGATGAAATCCCAATAGTTCATTTTTGCCCTTGCTTCCCTTGCCATTGGTGTTGTTCCTAGGAAGATGTTGCTGCGGCTGATGTCGAAGAGGTTGCTGCCTGTGATCTCCTCAAGGATTTTGATGGATTCGTTTCGCACATTGAGGTCCTTCATCCAGTTTGTGTCTATTTTTGTGTGTGGTGTAAGGAAATGGTCCAATTTCATTTTTCTGCATGTGGCTGTCCAATTTTCCCAGCACCATTTATTGAAGAGGCTGTCTTTTTTCCATTGGACATTCTTTCCTGCTTTGTCGAAGATGAGTTGACTGTAGAGTTGAGGGTCTATTTCTGGGCTCTCTATTCTGTTCCATTGATCTATGTGTCTGTTTTTGTGCCAGTACCATGCTGTCTTGATGATGAGAGCTTTGTAATAGAGCTGGAAGTCCGGAATTGTGATGCCACCAACGTTGGCTTTCTTTTTCAATATCCCTTTGGCTATTCGAGGTCTTTTCTGGTTCCATATAAATTTTAGAATTATTTGTTCCATTTCTTTGAAAAAGATGGATGGTACTTTGATAGGAATTGCATTAAACATGTAGATTGCTTTAGGTAGCATAGACATTTTCACAATATTTATTCTTCCAGTCCAGGAGCATGAAACATTTTTCCATTTCTTTGTGTCTTCCTCAATTTCTTTCATGAGTACTTTATAGTTTTCTGAGTATAGATTCTGTGCCTCTTTGGTTAGGTTTATTCCTAGGTATCTTATGGTGTTGGGTGCAATTGTAAATGGGATTGACTCCTTAATTTCTCTTTCTTCTGTCTTGCTGTTGGTGTAGAGAAATGCAACTGATTTCTGTGCATTGATTTTATATCCTGACACTTTACTGAATTCCTGTATAAGTTCTAGCAGTTTTGGAGTGGAGTCTTTTGGGTTTTCCACATATAGTATAATATCATCTGCGAAGAGTGATAATTTGACTTCTTCTTTGCCGATTTGGATGCCTTTAATTTCCTTTTGTTGTCTGATTTCTGAGGCTAGGACCTCTAGTACTATGTTGAATAGCAGTGGTGATAATGGACATCTCTGCCGTGTTCCTGACCTTAGCGGAAAAGCTTTCAGTTTTTCTCCATTGAGAATGATATTTGCGGTGGGTTTTTCATAGATGGCTTTGATGATATTGAGGTATGTGCCCTCTATCCCTACACTTTGAAGAGTTTTGATCAGGAAGGGATGCTGTACTTTGTCAAATGCTTTTTCAGCATCTATTGAGAGTATCATATGGTTCTTGTTCTTTCTTTTATTGATGTGTTGTATCACATTGACTGATTTGCGGATGTTGAACCAACCTTGCAGCCCTGTAATAAATCCCACTTGGTCGTGGTGTATAATCCTTTTAATGTACTGTTGAATCCTATTGGCTAGTATTTTGTTGAGTATTTTCGCATCTGTGTTCATCAAGGATATTGGTCTATAGCTCTCTTTTTTGATGGGATCCTTGTCTGGTTTTGGGATCAAGGTGATGCTGGCCTCATAAAATTAGTTTGGAAGTTTTCCTTCCATTTCTATTTTTTGGAACAGTTTCAGGAGAATAGGAATTAGTTCTTCTTTAAATGTTTGGTAGAATTCCCCCGGGAAGCCGTCTGGCCCTGGGTTTTAATCTCCTTACTGGTTCTGGGTCTGTTCATGCTTTCTACTTCTTCCTGGTTCAGTTGTGGTAGTTTATATGTTTCTAGGAATGCATCCATTTCTTCCAGATTATCAAATTTGTTGGCGTAGAGTTGCTCATAGTATGTTCTTATAATAGTTTGTATTTCTTTGGTGTTAGTTGTGATCTCTCCTCTTTCATTTATGATTTTATTTATTTGGGTCCTTTCTCTTTTATTTTTGATAAGTCTGGCCAGGGGTTTATCAATTTTATTAATTGTTTCAAAGAACCAGCTCCGAGTTTCGTTGATTTGTTCTTTTGTTTATTTTGGTTTCTATTTCATTGATTTCTGCTCTGATCTTTATGATTTCTCTTCTCCTGCTGGGCTTAGGGTTTCTTTCTTGTTCTTTCTCCAGCTCCTTTAGGTGTAGGGTTAGGTTGTGTACCTGAGACCTTTCTTGTTTCTTCAGAAAGGCTTGTACCGCTATATATTTTCCTCTCAGGACTGCCTTTGTTGTGGCCCACAGATTTTGAACCTTTGTATTTTCATTGTCATTTGTTTCCATGATTTTTTTCAATTCTTCTTTAATTTCCCAGTTGATCCATTCATTCTTTAGAAGGATGCTGTTTAGTCTCCATGTATTTGGGTTCTTTTCAAACTTCCTTTTGTGGTTGAGTTCTAGCTTTAGAGCATTGAGGTCTGAAAATATGCAGGGAATGATCCCAATCTTTTGATACCGGTTGAGTCCTGATTTTGGACCGAGGATGTGATCTATTCTGGAGAATGTTCCATGTGCACTAGAGAAGAATGTGTATTCTGTTGCTTTGGAATGAAATGTTCTGAATATATCTGTGATGTCCATCTGGTCCAGTGTGTCGTTTAAGGCCTTTATTTCCTTGCTGATCTTTTGCTTGGATGATCTGTCCATTTCAGTGAGGGGAGTGTTAAAGTCCCCTACTATTATTGTATTATTGTTTATGTGTTTCTTTGATTTTGTTATTAATTGGTATATATAGTTGGCTGCTCCCACGTTGGGGGCATAGATATTTAAAATTGTTAAATCTTCTTGGTGGACAGACCCTTTGAGTATGATATAGTGTCCTTCCTCATCTCTTATTATAGTCTTTGGCTTAAAAACTAATTCATCTGATATAAGGATTGCCACTCCTGCTTTCTTCTGATGTCCATTAGCATCGTAAATTCTTTTCCACCCCCTCACTTTAAATCTGGAGGTGTCTTCGGGCTTAAAATGAGTTTCTTGGAGGCAACATATAGATGGGTTTTGTTTTTTTATCCATTCTGATACCCTGTGTCTTTTGACAGGGGCATTTAGCCCATTAACATTCAGGGTAACTATTGAGAGATATGAATTTAGTGCCATTGTATTGTCTGTAAGGTGACTGTTACTGTATATGGTCTCTGTTCCTTTCTGATCTACCACTTATAGGCTCTCTCTTTGCTTAGAGGACCCCTTTCAATATTTCCTGTAGAGCTGGTTTGGTGTTTGCAAATTCTTTCAGTTTTCTTTGTCCTCGAAGCTTTTAATCTCTCCTTCTATTTTCAATGATAGCCTAGCTGGATATAGTATTCTTGGCTGCATGTTTTTCTCGTTTAGTGCTCTGAATATATCATGCCAGCTCTTTCTGGCCTGCCAGGTTTCTGTGGATAAGTCAGCTGCCAATCTAATATTTTTACCATTGTATGTTACAGACTTCTTTTCCCAGGCTGCTTTCAGAGTTTTCTCTTTGTCACTGAGACTTGTAAATTTTACTATTAGGTGATGGGGTGTGGGCCTATTCTTACTGATTTTGAGGGGCATTCTCTGAACCTCCTGAATTTTGATGCTCGTTCCCTTTGCCATATTGGGGAAATTCTCTCCAATAATTCTCTCCAGTATACCTTCCGCTCCCCTCTCTCTTTCTTCTTCTTCTGGAATCCCAATTATTTAATGTTGTTTCGTGTTATGGTGTCACTTATCTCTCGAATTCTCCCCTCATGGTCCTGTAGCTGTTTGTCCCTCTTTTGCTCAGCTTCTTTATTCTCTGTCATTTGATCTTCTATATCACTAATTCTTTCTTCTGCCTCATTTATCCTAGCAGTGAGAGCCTCCATTTTTGATTGCACCTCATTAATAGCTTTTTTGATTTCAACTTGGTTAGATTTTAGTTCTTTCATTTCTCCAGAAAGGGCTTTTATATCTCTTGAGAGGGTTTCTCTAATATCTTCCATGCCTTTTTCGAGCCCGGCTAGAACCTTGAGAATTGTCATTCTGAACTCTAGATTGACATATTACCAATGTCTGTATTGATTAGGTCCCTAGCCTTTGGTACTGCCTCTTGTTCTTTTTTTTGTGTTGAATTTTTCAGTCTTGTCATTTTGTCCAGATAATAGTATATGAAGGAGCAAGTAAAATACTAAAAGGGTGGTAACAACCCCAGGAAAATATGCTTTAACCAAATCAGAAGAGATCCCAAATCGTGAGGGGGGAGAAAGGGGATAAAAAGAGGTTCAAAAAGGAAGAAAGAAAAAAAAAAAGAAAAAAGAAAAAAAAATGAAAAGAAAAGAATTAAAAAAAAAGAAACCAAATAAGAAAAATATAAAAAAGATAAAATATATGTATTGGATAAACTAGGTAAAAAACGTTAATAAAGAAAAAGGTAAAATATAAAAAAAAAATTTACCAGAAGGCGAGAAAAAAAAACAAAAAATGAAAAAGAAAAAAATTAACTGCAAGACTAAAAAAAATCACAGGGAAAATGCCATGAGTTCCGTGCTTTGCTTTCTCCTCCTCTGGAATTCTGCTGCTCTCCTTGGTATTAAAACCGCACTCCTTGGTAGGTGAACTTGGTCTCCGCAGGATTTCTTGTTGATCTTCTGGGGGAGGGGCCTGTTGTAGTGATTCTCAAGTGTCTTTGCCCCAGGCGGAATTGTACCGCCCTTACCCGGGGCAGGGGTGAGTATTCCGCTCGGGTTTGCTTTCAGGAGCTTTTGTTCCCTGAGTGCTTTCTGTAGAGTTCCGGAGGATGGGAATACAAATGGCGGCCTCCTGGTCTCCGGCCTGGAGGAGCCGAAAGCCCAGGGCCCCACTTCTCAGTGCACCCTCAGAGAACAGCGCCCAGTTACTCCCGTCTGCCTGACCTCTGGCCACGCTCCGAGCTCACCGAGCATGCGACCGGTTCAAGGTAACACGAGCTGTGAGCTTACTGTCGGCTCTGTCTCTGTAGCTGGCTTTCCCGTTCCAATACCCGCAAGCTCTGCGACACTCAGACACCCCCGATCCTTCTGTGACCCTGCGGGACCTGAGGCCACACTGACCGCGCGTGGGCTTCGCCCCGGTTTAGCCTCTGGAGCGATGTCCCTCAGCGGAACAGACTTTTAAAAGTCCTGATTTTGTGCGCCGTTCCTCCGCCACTTGCAGGGAGCCGGCCCCTCCCCCCGGGGTCTATCTTCCCGTCGCTTTGGATTCACTTCTCCGCCGGTCCTACCTTTCAGAAAGTGGTTGTTTTTCTGTTTCCAGAATTGCTGTTCTTCTTCTCTTCGATCTGCCGATGGATTTTCAGGTGTTTGTAATCTTTAGATAAGCTATCTAGCTGATCTCTGGCTAGCTGAAGTAGTCTCATCCTGTTACTTCTCCGCCATCTTGACTCCTCCCATGGCTATTTTGTAGTTTTTTAATGATCCTTTCTTCTTTTCTCTTTCATGGTTTGCCAGTGTTCTTTAGTGATATACTTGAATTCCTAACTCTATTTTTGCTTAGTAATTAGTTTTTTTCACTTGTATTTACCATTCAGTTTACATAACATCTTTTGCATGTAGCAGTCTATATTAAGCTAATGATTGCTTAATTTTGAACTCATTCTTTACTTCTCTTCCCTCTGCATTCCTAATATTTGATAATCATATTTTACATTTATTTTTTTTACATATTTTACATTTATTTATTTTGTGCCTCTCTTGACTGGTTTTTGCAGGTATACTTGACTTGTTGGCTTTTGTGCTTTCTATTTTTCTTATGGTTTTTGTTTTCTACTCCAGAGTCATTCCTTTTAGGGCTGGTTTAGTGGTCAAAAATTCTCTTGACTTTCGTTCATCTTGGAAACACATTTTAGGAGTGGATTGTGTCTTAAGAAACCACTTTATTTGCTCTTCTATAAGAAACTCGAATCTCCATCTGTCAGTGTGTTATCATGAGATCACAGCTATTCAGTGATGTCCTCAGGCTCCGCTTCTAATTTTTCTTAGTTGTCTTGCTATTTCTCTCTCTCTCTCTCTTTTTTTTTTCATTGTGTTACATTAGTCACCATACAATACATCATTAGTTTTGCTGTTTCTACCACATCTGCAGGTACTTCCTCCACTGAAGTCTTTGAACTCCTCAAAGTCATTCAGGAACGATGGAACTTCTTCCTAACATTTCTTCCTAACTCCTGTTAATGTCACTATTTTGACTTTCTCTTATGAATCCTTTATATTTTTAATTACATCTCAACTGGTGAATCCCTTCAGAAAGTTTTCAATTTACTTTTGAAATTAACTTTGCCTGGGCTACCAGGTGCATTGTCAGTGAGCAGCAAGATTTTGAAAGGAATCTTTTTTTTTTTTTTTTTTTTCCTGAGCAGTAGTGGTGGGCTAGAAGTATTCAGCCTACCATGTTATAAACAAATGTTCTGTCATCCAGGCTTTGTTGTGCTATTTATAGAGCATGAGCAGAATAAATTTACTATAATTCTTACGGGTTTTGAGATTTTTGGAACGGTAAATAAGCATTGCCTTCAACTTAAAGTCGCTATCTGTATTAGCCCCTAACAAGAAAATCAGCATGTCCTTTGAAGCTTTGACACAGGCTTTGACTTCTCTCTAGCTATGAAAGTCCTAGATGTCATCTTCTTCCAACAGCAGGCGGTTTCGGCTACCTTGAAAATCTATTGTTTATTGTTGCTACCATCATTAATTATCTTAGCTAGATCTTCTGGATAACTTCCTGCAGCTTCTACATCAGCACTTGCTACTTCACTTTTACTTTTATGTTATGGAGAATGCTTCTTTCCTTAAATCTCATGAACCAACCTCTGTTAGCTTCACACTTTTTTTTTTCACTGAAGCTTTCTCACCTCTCTCAGCCTTCATAGAGTTGAAGAATTTGGGCCTTGCTCTGGATTAGGTTTTGGCTTAATGAAATTTGTGATCAGTTTGATCTTTTATCCAGACTACTAAAACTGTCTCCATATCTGCAATAAGGCTGTTATTATCATTTTTATGTTTTTATGTTTTATCATCATTCTTTATGTTATGTTGCACTTTTAATTTCCTTCAAGAACTCTTCCTTTGCATTCAGAACTTGGCTGTTTGATGCAAAAGGCCTGTCTATCAAACTATTCCAGCTTTTGGCATGCCTTCCTTGGGAGCTCTCTGCTGCTCACGGAGCTCCCAGGGGAGTGAGCCGGTTCGATGGTGGGAGCAAACGGGTCACACACAATAACTGAAAGCGAAAGCTGTTTATTAGCGCATACCAAACAAGCTAATACAAGACAGACAACTCTAGCCGCATGGGCTAGGGAGAGAACCCAGGGTACTCCCGCCCGATCCCCTTCTCTGGAGCACACCGTTTGGGTGCATCGACCGAGAAGGTGACCAATCCCCTCCCTGGAGCACACCTTTTGGGTGCATCGACCGGGAGGATGATCTGAGCGAGAGTGTCCCAAGAGCACACTCTGACAAGCAGAGGGCCAGTGTTGCTTATATGCCAGTTCAGTCACTGCTCAAGGGCGCTTGCGGTTAATCTGCGGTCTGCTGTACGTGCGAGGCTGCTCGTCTGCTGCTGTTGATGTTGCTTGTAGCATGTACCCCATGTCCCGGTGGTCTATCTGCGGTCAGCTATAACATCCTGCATAACACCTTCTAGTTCATAACAGTTCTTGGAAGCCCTTTTGTCTGCTGAGAAGGTCTGCAAAAGTGGGGCTCATGCTCACAGGCCTCCCTCAGTTCACCCTTTCCTTTTCAATTGTGGCAAGATGGTGGGGTTAACTCTTATAGCATATCTTGTCTTGGGGCAGTCTGCTCCTGATGTTCTGTATCTTATCCCGAACAATTAGCCGCCAAGTGGAGCCGCGTAAGCTGGGCTTCCAATCCTTCAGCCATCAGGTGGAGCTGCGCAAATAGGGCTTCCAGTCCTTCTCTGGCTCGCCGCCTTGCTCAAGCGAGGAATCGTCGCCGACCTCTACGTCTGCCTCCCCGGGGATGTTTGCCATTGGTATCTGATCTGCCACAGACATGGCAGGAAGGATTTGGTCCTGTTCAGATATAAGAGAATAACCTACAAAATTATAGAGC
Source organism: Mustela nivalis (assembly GCF_964662115.1). Taxonomy (NCBI): domain Eukaryota; kingdom Metazoa; phylum Chordata; class Mammalia; order Carnivora; family Mustelidae; genus Mustela; species Mustela nivalis. The sequence continues at coordinate 56,525,071 of NC_139040.1, read as the reverse complement.
ATATTTTGAATGCATTGAAAGAGGCATGGCCCGAAGAGAAGCAAGAGCAATATTTAAGTGCTAGAACACCCCATGATCTCCACAGATCCCTGAACTTATTCCATATAGTAGTTAGCCAATTTGACTCCCCAAAATTTTTGAGTTGTACCTCTAATGATTGGAACGAGGCGCCACTCTCAGCCAGTTGTTGCAGTATTAACTCCTTATATGTCCTGCTTTGGTTTAACCAGTTGCTCATGGTCCTATTCCTCATGGTAATATTATATGTGGAATTCCAAGCAAGGTGGGTCAGACATACTGGGGTAAAACTCCCACATCTGGCCAGATTCATTAATTGGGCTGTTCCCAGGATCCAATCGATTCTGTCTACTCTTGCCTCCAGTTCCATCAGGCCTGCCTCCAGGGCCTCTTGTCTGTGTAACAACAATCCCTGGGTTTCAAGGATGCCTCTTAGGAGTTTCTGTTGCTCCTTTAAGACTCCTACCAGCCCGGAAGATTGGAGTACTCCAGTTATCCCTGATGCGGCTCCGATTCCACTCATCAGCAAGGAGAACAGAAGCAATGGTACCTGTACAGCTCTTTTCTTCCTGCCAATTGATCTTTTGGTCCCCCACATTGGGAATTCACTTTCCCTGAACACTCCTATTGAAGGTTGTTTGACTATGGAGTAGTCTCTTAACTGATGCATAAGGTTAGAATATGGGTCTATAAGATTTATAATGGTATTATTTTGACATGAGCATTCATCTCCCTCATTAGAATTATAACAGCTGCTGTTGTAGAACCCCTTCCAGGCATTATAGCATGTCCAGCTCCCTGTCATGCTTTTGAGGGAAGTTCTGCTCCAATTAGCTATTAACCCTCCGGCTCCTCCATCCCAGAAGGGAATGTTCTTCGCTATTGTACAGTTATTCCAATCTACGGAGGTGTCATTTGTATTACCGCAGGGAGAACTTTCGTTTTTGCCATCTATGCAAGGACATTGTATGATAACACTAAAGTTCTTTGAGTGGCAAGGAAATAGGAACCATCTGGCAGGGTTTTCTTGAAAACGGCTGGTATTGACCTTCCATATATTTAATACTGCTCCATCTGGCCTCCAAGGGTCCCCAGAGTACCTGCATTTCAATTGCCCATAACTTTTTTCCTTTTAGCTCAAATATGAGAGGGGAAAACCCCAAAATTTGCCTTGTGTTGATACTCTTTGTTTCCAGATGGTTCTGGAGCAGTTGACAGATATATTTCTTGGTACCCAATGATAGGTATAGTTACATTTGTCAACATTAGACATGCTCCCATAAAGTGTTCCATTAGGTCCGAGGATTGGTTCTGAGATCATGGTTTGATTGATAAGAGTACTAGAAAGGTTAGTAATGCAATACTGCAAAGTTCGTTCTCTTAGAAAGAAGTAACCCCCTGTTAGACATAAAGCGAATTTTTTGCCTCCCGCAGCCCAATTGTGTAGCCTTTCCAGGTTACAGGTGTAATAGCTAGTCTCTATTGAGATATTCTCAAGTGAGACCCACATACTATTTATTGGCTGTTATAATTGTCACTTCCCCAAATAAACCTTGGCTGGAACTCCCCCTCTCCTTGCAACCTTTTATGGCCAACTTGATGAAGGCTTTTAACACATCTGCAGCCAGGAGGGAGGCGTTCATTTCTTGGAATGTTTCATTAAAGGTAACCTTTCCTTCTGGCATTAGTGCCTCTGACCTAGAGCATCCAGGGTGGTTGTTGGAGGCGCACCACCATGGTGGCAGTTCCTCCGCTGGGATCACTCCCGGGGGAGTGGCTAGCAGAATAACCCTTTCTGCCTTGGTTTGGCCATTCCCGCCAAACATGGCTAATATCAGGCAGGTGTGTATTAAAATTAGCCCACCTATACAGGCTAAGATTAGTGTCCAGCATTTTTCTATCCTTTCCTTCCTTCTTAGTTTTTGATCCCTCTCCCATAGTGCTTCTAATCTTATCATGGTCACATTACCATACGTCACCCGTTCAGCATTCAACCTTTCCAGGATAGGCTGCCACTGCTCCATGTCAGGGTGTTCTCCTTCTCGGAAGGGGTTGAGACCTCCTCCTCCAAAGGTGAGTCGATGCCAGTCCCACATGACCTCTGCTTCTTCCTGGGTCCATGGCTTCTTTTTCGTGTCCTCCTGGTTTTGCATTTATAAGCTATTCCTAAATATTTCTGAAGAAAGCAAAGCTGGCAGTGGAAAGTGCATCTTATACATAAGCATGAGTTACATCCTACTTTAGCTCTTTGATACTCAATCTCCATGCTAGCCATTGCAGGTATCTTTCTGCGCCTTGGGGGGTCTGAAACATTATAATGACTTTTACTCTCTGGAGTTGATCCTTTGAGAGCTTATGCTCTATAGCTTGGCATAGCAGTCTGCAAGTCTCATTCTCCATCTAACACCATTCTAGGTCAAGGAGAAACTTTAGCTGGGTATGGGGTCTTAGGAGTAGGGTTCGATCCATATTTGTCATATGGGGCCTGTATATAAATTTGTCATATTTTATGATGTTTGGCAAAGGAGGTGCCCCTTTTCCCTCTACATATGCAAGTGCAGCTCTTCTTTGCAGGCTATTTGGCGGGGTTTCCAAAATAATTGCTAGCAGAGCGCATTCAAAGCATCTTGGGGGTTCTTGTCCTGTTAAGAGGAGTTTCCACCAGTCTGAGTTGTGCTCCCCACATGATGCTAATCTGCACAACAGGCCAAACGCTCCTGGCTTATCCCATTTCCCTTCCCAATTTTCCCAATCAACCCTCGTTCCTATTACTACCTTATACCTGTTGTACCAGATATCTTCATCTTCTAAATTTTGTATGTCTAAATTTAACCTGAACAGCCTCCTCATGTCTTCTTGACTTCTTTCGAAGAAGCCTAATTCCTACCTAACGTGAAATTCTTGGGTTCCTCTTTTACAGCTTGTAATTCTAATGACATTGGTTTTTCAGGTGCTACTAAAAGTTGTTCGCCATGGGTTATGTGGCCTAATCCTCCAGGTTAGGTACCTCCTTAAAGTTCTTATTAGGGATGAGGACTGGCCCATCAGGTGTTTGTATTACTATAGCACCTTCCCCTGTCCAAAGGATACAGGCAGGACCTTGCCAATTCCCCTTTTGCTTTCCTTGCTGAAGTCTGTAATAACAGAATTTTTTGTTATTTTGAGTTTTGTAGAAATTTATTTGTTCTTGGTTATCTGTATTCATCTGGTATATCATTAGTTCCCAAGGTGTGACATCCCCTATTCCACCCCTTTGTTTTTTATTAAGCACTATCAGTGCTAAATCCAATGCAGCCTGTAAGGTCTCTGTTCTTTGAACTGATTAGTCAGTCTTTTTAACTCCTTATGCTTATTTTCTATTATGGCCTGACTTTGAGGATTCCATGGAATGCCGTATGTGTGTTTTATATTTAAGTATTGACATATTCCTTCCACCTGTCTGGAAGTGAAATTTGGCCCATTATCTGAGTGGATCCAGTTTACATTCCATAGTTTGTATAAATTTAATATGGCCACAGCAGTGGCCTTTCCTGATTCTGAGGGCAGGATAACTGCATGCAAGTATCCTGAGGAGCTGTGACAGGCCGTAACTGCCACAGTTGGGAGTCTACGGGGTTGATGCCTCTTATTGGGTTTGCCCCTTTAATGCAATTTGGACATTGTTTAATTATTTCTTTTGCCACTGTGGTAGGGAGACCATATTTCAATTTTAAATCCCTCCAATTATTATGCCATTTTTCATGTTCTTCCTTTATTTGACTCAGGTTGTCTACCCAGTTGAAAAAGACACCTGTGCTGCCAAACCCGTTTTGCCCCCTTTCTGTATATTTATCTACTGTGCCTTGTTTAAGAGGCTCATGAAATAAGGGTAAGATGATTAATTGTGCTATTTTTTGTCCTGATTGTAATAAAATTTTCCTCCTTCCTCCATTTAATAACAGAACTTGAATATTACCTCTAAACCCTTGATCTATAATTCTTCCCTGGATTTGTAGGCCTTTTAAGCCTAGGGATGATTTTTGGGTTATCCAACCCCAGTGTCCTTCTGGGATCTCTATTTTTGTTTCTATGTCTAGTTTTATAATTTCTCTAGGTAATAGAAATAAATCTTTTGGGGTACATAGATCATAGCCTACATCTTCTGGTCTTTTGTCCTTAACATTCTCTCCCTCCACAACAATAGATACTAATTGGTCTGCTTCTGTGTTTCCAGGTACCCCCTTATGTCCTGGTACCCATCCTATATACCAAATGTCCTTTTTCATAGATAATGAAATTATCTCCTTCCATAAATTATCTTCAGTGGTTTCTGGGTCTGGTCTAGCTCTTAAAATGGAGAAGCAGTACTTGCTATCTGTGATGATATTAACTTGTGGACCTGAATCTTGAAAGGCCATTTTTATTGCATATTTTTCTGCTTGCTGATTTGATCCTACTATATGTTCTATTCTACTTTTTCCTGTGGAAGTAACATACCCTGCCTTTGTTTGTTGTTCCTTTCTCCCTCCATCTGTATAGAAGACTTCCACATCCTCTAAAGGATCATTACTCTGGTTTGCTAGGACTTCCTTAAACATTAAATCAGCATTTATTAGTTTGACATGGGGAAACCAGCAAAGATAATTTTGTTGGCTGTACCAATTTTCTAAGGTCCTTTTTTCCATGGGGGGTAGAATAATGGGTTCTACCCCTAACCTGATTTTGCATTCTGTGCAAATATTCTGAATAGCTATGGCCAATTTATCTAGGATAGATTTTCCAATACCCCTCTTTAATGATTGTCTTCCAACCCATAGCATCTGCTTTTTCCCTTGCTCTTCCTGATATATTCCATAATTTATTTTCTGAGAATTTTTTTATAATTTTGCAATAAACCTCCCTTTCTGGTATATAGTAATGATATCCTTGATTTTCTGCTATCTTTTGTTGGGCATATTTTACTTCCTCTAAAGCCTCTGTTGTCCATTCCCTATGGGAGTCTAATTGCATATTGCCTCTCATTAACTTACATAAGTTTTTGATCCTTAAACCTGGGATCATGGAGCTAGCCCAATTGATCTTCCCTAATATCTTCTGCAGTTGGTTTAAAGTTGGTTTTTCTGGGATTTCCAGTTCCCATTTTTGTAATTTCCAGGTTTTAGGCTCTAATTCATATCCCATCTAATTATATGGGGGAGCTTCCTGTAGTTTCTCCTCTGGGGTCTCAAACCCCCATTGAAATAGCATGTCTCTAAGATTTTGCACTACCTTCTGGTGCTCCTTTTTGTTTAAATATGATCCTATTAGTAAATCATCCATGTACTGGTATAATAATATCTCAGGATGTTGTTCTCTCCAGGGCAAGAGAATATCTCTAAGGGTGCCTTGATATATAGCAGGGCTGTGACTCCAGCCTTGTGGGAGACAGCACCATTGGAACCTTCTGGCTGGTCCTTGATTGTTCAAAGAGGGTAGGGTAAATGCCATGTAAGGCCTAAAATCAGGATCCAATGGGATAGTAAAGTAAGCATCTGCTATATCTAGAACTGTTATATACCTTTTTTCTGGCAACCCTGCAGGGAAGGGAATTCCCAGTTGTATCTCTTCCCCTCTTAAAGTCATTTTATTAAGTTCCCTGAAATCTATTAAAAGCCTGTATTTTCCTGACTTCTTCCTTATGCAAAATATGGGTGTATTCTAAGGGTTATCCCATGCTGCTGAAAGACCCGCGGATCCCCTCACCCAAGAATCCAACACTGCCACTGGATGCAATCAGCAAGAGGTTCTTTATTGTTACGCAGGCGCCTGCGGGTGGTCAGCGTGCGCCTGCGGGTGGTCAGCAGCTCCTGCTAGCTGAGCACACCCGGCTGGGGTGGTGCCGGGTTTTTATAGACAGGTACAAACAAGTTTTGGGTGGGGCGCAACTGATTGGTGGACAGTTTGAACTTTTGAAAAAGGCATACTTGGTGTTAGTGGATTGGCCCTGGAAGACCCCCCTCGCGTGAAGAGAAAGGCGGGAAGGGGAAACAAAGAGGAGTTTGACCTTATTACTCAGCAGAAAGGCATCCTGTCTACGTGACCTATGTGACCATGCAGCCCCCTTGCCTACGGGACCATGCCCCGGCTATTAGGAGAGGGTATCTTGTTCAAACAGGAGTCAAGTGTCATGCCCTAAAAGCCAAGCGGTTACAGAAAGGCAAAAGAGCAGTTACATTGAATTCAACCCTGGGGGAAGGGTCTTTTCATTGCAAGGGGAGGAGGGGTACTTTTACACAACAAAAGAGCAGTTAATTACTTAACGACGAGGGGGGGTCTTTCACTGCTTCTTCTATTTTCCCTTCCTTTAATAACTTCTCTATGGTTTCTGTAATTCCCTCTAATTTATCCCTGCTAAGGGGCCATTGTTTTATTTGGGGTCCCTTAGTAGGGTCTCTAAGTTGTACCTTGTAGGGCCTAATCTTATCTGATAAATTAGCACATATTAATTTTATCCCTAGTTTCTTTAAAATATCTCTTCCCAAGAGATTCAGGGGGACTTTTCCTACCAAGGTTTTTGAAGAAATCCTTTTTTCTCCTACTTGAATATTTAAAGGACCATATTTTTGAAATCTTTGGAGACCCCCTACTCCAATTATGTTGACTACCTCCAAGCATGGTCCTAGATCCAAACTTTTTGCTTCCTTGTTGCTGATAATAGATGTGTCGGCCCCAGTGTCTATCAGCATATGAATCTCTTTTTCATTAATATACACTGGGGTCATAGGCCTAGTACTTAGGCTAAGGACAGGGAGGGATAAAGTTTGTTGGTCCTCCCCTCCTGATAGGCAGATTCGCTTGCCTGCATTACCTTCCCAGGGGACATCCCCTGGGGGTGCTACCCGTTTCCCTGTTTGCATTCCTTCTGAATGTGGCCTGGTTTTCCACATTTAAAGCAAGTCATTTTTTGTTGTTGCTTAGGCGCCCGACATTGCCTTGCTATGTGACCAGGTTTGCCACAGTTAAAACATTTTCCTCCATTTCCCCTCCTTCCTTGTCGCAGCCCCGCCTGCAGGGCTTCGGCTAGGAGAGCCATTTTGTGTTTATTTGACCCTATCTCCCTACAGGCATACATTTTGTCCTCTAGAGGATCTTCTGGTCTTAGATTTCTCATGGCGGCCTTGCAATACTCATTTGCATTATTTGTACTAAGCTGCTGTTTTAGGTATGCCTTGATTTCCTGATCTGCTATTTCTTGATCTATCTGGCCAAATAATCTATCTATGAAATCTGGATAAGGTTCTTTTGGGCCCTGTCTAATGGATGTGGCCTTAGGAGCCCCCTTATAGACTCTGATAGCATCCTGGAAGGCTTCAAGAATCATGTTTCTATATAGATTTCTAGCCACATTCCATTCTGGTCTGGCAGCTTCTTCATTTGTCATGTTTAGACCTCTGATTTCTGCCACCATCAGGGGGCGAGGTCCTGCTGCGCCAGGGCCTGGTGGCGGATGCATCCTCTCATATTCTTCTAGCCTCTCATTCAATTTGGCGAGCAAAAGTTCCTTTTGCCCTGAGGCCCCTGGGACTATGTCTAAAAGCCCATTCATCTCCGGCGAAGTACTACTTGCTGTGATGATCCCAAAATATTGGAGAGTTGCCTGAGCGAGAAGTCCGGACTTCTGTACCTTGCCTATTCAACTGCTATAGAATCTAGGATTAAACTGTTCATATTCTTGTTGGCCATGCCTAACAACTACTGGATATGCAGCCTGGACCTTTTGATCATCCTGCCTTGGGGGATTTTTGACATCCTCATCTCCAAAGCCTGGATGACAAACTTTGTATTGTACAAGTCCCTCTGACAACTCCCTTATTTTAAATTTTTTAAGAAGACACCATATGCTACATAAAGTTTCCAAGCAGACCTTGTATAACCCGTCTGATTTGCTTCCTTTTGCTTCCACCCATCTCTGAATTAGATCCTCTAGTGATTCCTCTGTCACCTCCTTAACCGGCGTCCCGGTTGCCTCAATGGCTGTCTTCAAGGCCAAGATACAGTTACCCCTGGTAACTGTCTCCTTACTCCCCAAACATTTCTTTACTCTCGACATCACCTTGAAGACCTGCTGCAGCTGCTTTTCATCTCTCTTACTTAATCCAGCCCCCATGGCTGTTATTCCTATTCCCTCTTGGGACAGTCTCAGATCTCTGTTTCAAGATCTCGGGGAGTACTCACCACTGAGGCTTTAGAGGCTCGAAGGATGGCTCACTCTACTTCGTCTGTGTCTTCCTGGCTGTCTCCTGGCTGGCTCGCCAACTGGGAGCTCTCTGCCACTCACAGAGCTCCCAGGGGAGTGAGCCGGTTCGATGGTGGGAGCAAACGGGTCACACACAATAACTGAAAGCGAAAGCTGTTTATTAGCGCATACCAAACAAGCTAATACAAGACAGACAACTCTAGCCGCATGGGCTAGGGAGAGAACCCAGGGTACTCCCACCCGATCCCCTTCTCTGGAGCACACCGTTTGGGTGCATCGACCGAGAAGGTGACCGATCCCCTCCCTGGAGCACACCTTTTGGGTGCATCGACCGGGAGGATGATCTGAGCGAGAGTGTCCCAAGAGCACACTCTGACAAGCAGAGGGCCAGTGTTGCTTATATGCCAGTTCAGTCACTGCTCAAGGGCGCTTGCGGTTAATCTGCGGTCTGCTGTACGTGCGAGGCTGCTCGTCTGCTGCTGTTGATGTTGCTTGTAGCATGTACCCCATGTCCCGGTGGTCTATCTGCGGTCAGCTATAACATCCTGCATAACACCTTCTAGTTCATAACAGTTCTTGGAAGCCCTTTTGTCTGCTGAGAAGGTCTGCAAAAGTGGGGCTCATGCTCACAGGCCTCCCTCATTCCTCACTAAGCTTAATTATTTCTAGCTTTATCCAACTGAGCCACCCAGGCGTCCCTATTTCTAGCTTTAAAGTAGAGACATGCAACTCTTCTTTTTACTTGAATACTTAGAGGCCATTGTAGGGTTATTAATTGGCCTTACATCAGTATTGTTGTGTCTCAAGGAATAGGGAAGCTGGAAGTGAGGGAGAGGGATGGGGAAATGGCTGGTTGATGGAGCAGTCAGAATATATACATTTAGCCGTTAAGTTTGCTATCCTGTATAGGTGTGGTTCATGGCTCCCTGAAACATGTAGAATAGTACCATTACAGGTCACTGATGACAGGTCACCATAAGAAATATAATAACAATGAAAAGGTGTGAAATATTGCAAGAATAACCAAAATTAAACACAGAGACTGGAAATAACCAAATGCTGTTGAAAAAAAAATGGTGCCAATAGATTTTCTTGATGAAGGACTGCCACAAATCTTTAATTTATATAAAAAATGCAATATCTAAAAATGCAGTAAAGAAAAGCACAGTATAATGAGCTATGCCTTTTACTTAGCCAATATTGTCCTTTAGTTCACGTGTCTTTCAAAAAATCTGAAGTGGATGCCCAACTGGAATAAAGATAACACACCCAGAAAGTGGCTTCTCAGTCAAGAGGAGAAAATACAAAGATTATTCTCTGTGCTCCCTGTTTTCTAAATGTTTTCATTAGAGACTTTGATATAAAATAATGAGAATATTCATTAACTGTTAAGAAAATGTATAACTATAATATGTTATATATATAGTTCACTGGTTATTATTCAAAATACAAAATCAGAATGTATTTATTTATTTTTAGAAGATTTTATTTATTCGAGAGAGCAAGCACAGCAAGGGGAGGGTCAGAGGGAGAGAGATGAGCAGACTCCCTGCTGAGCAGGAAGCCAGATCATGACCTAAGCTGAAGGCAGACACTTAACCAAATGAACCACTTAGGTGGAATTTAAAATGACCTTTATTAAATATAAATTGAACATTTCAATGGCATGTCACTATGGGCTTCTGAAGAGAGTATGGGAAAGCAATTTCCAAAATCATTTTTTGTTGTTGTTGAGTAAACATTTATCGGAAAACAATTATCTTTTCTTACCTAGTGTCTACTTTTGAATGTCACAGCAAATATGGGATAAGGAAGATATTATGTGTAACAATGGATATGTATACACATCATTATTAAAAATTATGTATTGTAAAATAATTTTCAAATATTGTTTCTGTTTTCCATTATTCCTTTTCAACTCGGTAATTTTATGCAATACAGCAGAGTTTGTTATTTCTGTTTGACAGATTAGGAGATTGAGATGCAGTGGTTAAACCATTTGCTCAAAATTATAGAGTTAATATATTCCACTTATTCTTTATACACTCTTCTATTGATGGACAGACACTTGGGCTGCTTCCATAATTTGGCTATTCTAAATAATATTATAAACATATAGAATTGTTTAATCATAATACTGTATACCTGAAACTAATAAAACAGTGTATGTTAACTATACTGGAATTAAAGTAGAAAAAATACAGAGATAGGTAGTGGAAGTGATAGGACTAGATAATGAGTCTCCTGATCCTTTATATTTATGTTAACCTTCATTCACTCAATAAATGAATACTTTGAAGTCTTCCACATGTGAGGCATTCTTCTGGATGCTGGGGATATGATGAGGCAATAATTCATTGTTCCTGACCTTATTGAGTTTATACATTCCAGAAATATAAAGACTTGTAGACAACTACCTAAAGACTTGTACAAGGTTGCAATATTGGATAAAATATTTAAAAACATATAGTTTGCTATCAAGTGTAAAATAAGAGGGGCACCTGTGTGGCTCAATCAATTAAGCATCCTACTCTTGATTTTGGCTCAGGTCATGATCTCAGGGTTGTGAGATCAAGCCCTGTCTTGGGCTCTGCTCTGGGTGTGGAGCCTGCTTAGGAGTCTCTCTCTCCTTCTGCCCCTTCCACTCCCCCTCAAAAAACTGTAAAATATGAGTGGTTAAATTAAATGTGATATTTTTATGAGTTAGAGGTATAATACACCAGAGAGGTTCATGGAAGGAAGAATTTGATTTTAAAATGTGTGCACAAAAACATATTTAGGCACTGGTTCTTTATTCCCACTGGAATGAAGGAATTAGGAAGATGTATTAAAAGGAATAGGTATGTTATCATGTCTGAGAAGGAAAACTAACGAAATGGGCTTTTTACTACTGAAAGATGAAAGAAATTTTTAAACAGAATCAGAATGATAACAGTTTTTTGTCATAAAATCAATGTATGAAGAAGAACAAAGGGGAGAAATAAATGGTAAAGGATAGACATTTTTAGAAGTCAATGACAGTGCTTAAATGACTAGTTTAAATCTTACAAGTAACTGTGCTGAAAAGGAAGAAAATAAATATCATATAATAATATTTTTTAAATTTTTTTCTTTCCAAGTTTTTATTTAAATTCCTGTGGTTGACATACAGTCTAATATTAGTTTCAAGTGTACAATTTAGTGATTCAAAATTTACATACAACACCAGGTTCTCATGATGACAACTGCATTTCTTAATTCCCATCACCTACTTAACCCTTCCTCCCACCCACCTCCCTTCCGGTAACCATTAGTTTGTTCTCATAGCTAAAAGTCTATTTCTTGGTTTGCCTCTCTCTCTTTTTATAAATACTTTTGTTTTAACACTGCTAATCATAAAACTTTTAGGTTACTTTTTTGTGATATCTTATTATTAATGTCATAATAATTAGTGACAGTAGTCATGAAAAGAATGAATTACATCTATAAATTTACTTAAGAGTTTAAAGAGTTATTTCACATCATTAATCCATCATATCCTTAAGTATAACTAAGCATTTCTGACCTTCAATCTTGGATCACAACTTAGAGTTTTCATGAAGAATTCTGTTTTATAAATAAGATAATTAAATATTGAGTGGATCAATTATATGGTTAATAAATTATAAGGATCTCTGACTATAAGTCCAGTGCTAGAGAAGAGTATCTGAGTGCTTGGGAACTCTTTTTTTTTTTTTAATTTTTTTAATTTTTTTTATAAACATATATTTTTATCCCCAGGGGTACAGGTCTGTGAATCACCAGGTTTACACACTTCACAGCACTCACCAAAGCACATACCCTCCCCAATGTTGGGAACTCTTTTATACTGCTTATACGTCTGTAATGAAAGCCAGAAATGTATTGCTTTTGGAAAGTACAACTGTTGTGGATGTGTTCTTTTTTTTTTTTTTTTTTTTTTTTAACATCAGGAGCTTGTGTCAGATAATCGCTAAGCAATGTAGAAATTTTTAGTCAGAATCTGCCACTTATTAACATCATATAGATTAAGACTTTGTGTTCTTTGGGAAATGATTGTCCTATATAATTCCATTTGCACCACAGTAGAAGACTTCCAAGTTATATGTTTTTCTACAGGTCTTAGAAACAAAATATTTCTCCATGTTCTGACTTTAGTCTTTGTGCATTCTTGGCTGATTTTAGGCAAATGACAATGTAGGTGGATGCTTCCACTCAATACATAACAGAAAAATTAAGCAGAAAATATAAACAAATATTTTTTCTGTTTATATATATATATATATATACATATACACATATATATACATATATATATATATATATATCCAAATATGAAGGTCTGTATATCTTACTTATGATGCAAGATACAAATAATTTTATATTGCAGCCTTACTATAGCAATAAGCCATGTCTATATTATGGAATTTGAAATGGTTCCTCTACCCTTCTACAAGACTATGGTATCTAAATGAAGACAATGACTTGGTATAATATTTAGCTAATTTTCAATCACACAAATTCCCAATGCCTTTTACATAAACACTTGAGAAAATTTCCATATTGTAGCTGTCACTTATGTACACATAACATACAGATGGTTAAATTGTTCTGTTCCATTCTTAAATTCTGACTGTGTGTGCTACAGTAAATTTATTCAGCTGTTATTCCTGCAACATATATATTGAGCAGAATAATGTTAGAACATGCAGCACACATAATCAATCCACTAGAAATATCAAGAATATTTGGAGGAAGCTGGTGGTACATAGAGAATAGACTCCTCTGACAGCTTTGATGGGATAAAGTGTGTTTCTGAAAAGTAAAAGATGTATACATGCTATTTCTTTCTACTATTGTTACTGTCATCAGTTATTTTAAATTATTTTATTTATTGATTGATTTGGGAGAGAGCACAAGTGGGGTGGGGGAGAGGGAGAGAGCGGGAAAAGCAGACTCCTCACTGAGCAGGGAGCCTCATGTGAGGCTCAGTCCCAGGACCCTGTGAGCATGACCTGAGCCAATGGCAGACACCTAACCGACTAAGCCACCCAGGTGCCCCACTGTTCTTAGTTCTTGAAAGCCCTGTAAAACTTGAGAAAATCATATATATATATATATATATATATATATATATATATATATAGTGAAGATTATATACTAACAAAAATCACTGTCAAATGGATAAAAATGGATTTAATTTCATGAGTCATAATGGAATCTACAAAGTCTGTAACTCAAGGCTTAATGGAAATATGAGCGGTTCATTTTAGCTGTCAGCATGCTTATAGGATCACAAAGGGGTTGATGTAAATAAATATCTTTTAGGGCACTATGGCCTTTATGGCTTCAGAAGAAATTCAAGGGGTGACTGGCTGGCTCCACTAGTGGAGAATGTGACTCTTGATATTGGGGTGATGAGTTCAAGCCCCAAGTTGGATATAGAATACTTAAATTTTTTTAAAGAAATTCAATTTTGTCTGTAAGCTAACACTTGAGAAACACTTTTGTTGGACACGTTTTTGGCTTCATTGATATGTGTAATAATGAAAATTTTCCATTGCTATGCTAATAAATGGCTTTTAAAATTTTCAATAAGATACAAATTTTTACATTTTAAATGACATTATTTGCTGTTAGCTATTCATGCTAAAATAATCACCATTATGGAACTCCTGGGTTTTCATTTCTCATTTCTAAAGATTACCAAAGTGTAAGTTACTTGACCTAATTGTTTTGAGTTTGCTTTCAGCAAGATGATTTTAAAACAAAAAATAAAGAAGAGAACACATATATCTGATTTTCACTCTTTAAAGAAGGTCTGGTGAAGTATCTAACAAAACAAGAATAGTATTTATCAATTATTTAATATTAATGGAATTTTCAAAAAAACATTAGGAAAGTCAATTCAAACTTACTTAGAATATCAGATGGTCTAAACTTTAATTTCCTTGAAATTTCTTTAGGATTATGAAGAGATTGCCCACCACCTAGGGTCTGGTTGTTAAGAATTTTAAAATAGTGACTTTTTTGTTATATAATAATTATATGGAAATAATAATAACTCTTATTTATATATATGATATCTTTAACAATCCTATGCATGGATAAAACAGGTGTTAGTATCTATATTTTTAGAGAGAAATAAACAAACATGGCTCTGAGACATTTAATGATTTGTACAAATTCAGATCTCACAGAGAACTTAATTGTCTTTCCATTTCACCACACTGACAATAGCATGGCACACACAAAAAAATTCCCATATTTCCTTAGCTCTCTAGAGGCAAATACATTTAATAATGTAGTAGAAGAGCAGTATAAGAAGGCTTCTGTTTCCAGGATAAGATCTACTAATAATTAGCTGTGTGACCATGAGAAACTATTTATGCGAGTTGGGAACTGAAAAATATCCTTAAGACTACAAATTCAGGGAATATATTACTCATTAACTCCTTAAAATTACTGGGAAATACACTTCAGATGACTGAAGGATGAATAAAATTAAATACTCCAACTCCCGATATGTGGTAGTATGTTGCTCAGCAACGATTTAATACTTTAATGAAAGTATTAAAGCACAGTTTATCAAAATAATCTTTGTTAATATAGTTACACACTTACTACAGAATTTTGAAAAACTCTGGAAAGATAAAGTATATATCCCATAGCCTTAATTTATTTTAATATTAATGATAATAATTTGTATCTAAAATCTCAGATAATATCAGTAAAAGCTGGAAAACGTGAAGCAGAAGATGGAAGTAAAACCATACTAATGCTTATATCTTAAATGCTGGCAGTGATAATTTCATTATGACATCTGTAAATAAGAAAAGTAGAATCCATCATTTTCCATTACTTTATTTTTTATATTCTAAAACCCTTTGAAAGAAGGAAAGTGTCCAAATATAAATCTTACTTCTTCAATCAGCAAATGTATTTAGCGAGTTTATTTGCAGGAAGTGAGTGCTACCAAAACAAAGGTATTCATCAGAAATCTGAGAGGGGATATTTTTATGTTGATTCATGATTTTTAAAGAGAAACACTAAGTGTAAACATTTGAACATATTACATAATAGATTTTACATCAGGAAGAAGTAATTATTGGAGAGATGTATACTTGGTTTTCTGGTTTCATAGAAGTCCTTTTAATATGATCCTTTCACATATCTTATTGGACCTAGGATAAAAATAATCATAAATACATTTCTTACATAATTAAATAAAATTCCTTGTACCTCAGGATTTCATAAACTAAAAAGGGCAGGTCTTTTTTTAGTAGATTTCCTCACTACTTAGTAAATCACAGATTATTCACTGACCATTAAACCAGGAAGGTAACTTCTTCCAAAAAGGAGGTTGCATGAAGCCATTATCACAACCCTGTGGTTATTTCTGATAGCCATTTGATGAGGCCCTGGACAAAAGCATAAAGAGTGGGAGTGTGTGTATACATGTTCATGCAAAGAAAATACATGTATATGAAACAAGTGTCTTGAAGTCACTTGAAGTGGTACATTGAAATACCAGTGCCCAATTAATATTCTTATGGTTCCTGTATATTTAAATTATCAGCTCTTAGAATGGGCTATACATAGTTTTCAAGGCTCTGAAATAAATGAAAAGTAAGGATCTCCTTTCCTGTCTCTTCGTTCTATATCCAATCCTGTCCAGAATACAAATATGGAGTCTTCCCTCAGTAGATTATACTCTAATAAGTAAATGAGATAGGTATACTAATTGTTTAAACAAGAGTTTAACATGTGCTAATTGTTGGTAAGCAGTTATTGTCACATTATAAAAGTATATACCTCAGTATTCATATGGCTGAACCGTATTCCTTTCATGTCCTTTATGTAACTACTACCATGAATGGCATTAGATTACCAAAAGCAATATGTAAAGAATGGAAAGTGTTTGATGGTAATTTTATATCCCTCTTATGTTACTTTGGCTAAATGGTATTGCTATTGAACCTACTCCATATTTATAGTATGTTAGATAAGTGCTGCCTCATTTCTTTCCCCAAACTCCCACTTTAATTTCAGAATGACAAAAAGATGCCTACCAGATTCAGAAAACAAAGTGAACATCTTGAGCATGCTATTGATCGTGTTCTTGTCATGATATCGGAAAGAAGAAGGGCCCGTTCTCTACATGGCACTAATGAACAACCACCTCGTAACATTCTTACAGCTGTTCTTGAACTGATTAATATGGTCAAGATGATACGAAACATTCTGGAAAGGTAATACCAAATATGTGATCTGTAAAACCTTAAGTTAGTTGCATTTCTCCCCCTTTCTTCCTCTTCAGAAAACTTATGTATGGATTGGATTTTATTTCCACAGTATCTTTCAAATGCAATTACAAATTTTTATTGATGTTCTGAATATCTCCCTAGGGTGAAAAATGTTTATCTAATTCCCTTTAAATAAACCAATATGTGATCATCTGACTTTTTACAGAAGTAAATCATTTTACAGAATTAGTATTTGTTTTACAAAAGACTCACTTTGGGCATCCTTTATAGACCAAACTCTGCTGCTGCATTAGAAACACTTGTTTTTTGTTTTTTTGTTTTTATAGTCCTTTAGGAATATACAAAAGTTACACCAAAGTTCTAAAATACCACATCTGGACTATTTATAGCAACAAAATAGTGATTTTTTTTCTTTATGTATTAATTATATTAGGAATTTTTCATAATCAGTAATACTTTTTAACTTTTTTTAAAAGATTTTTTTTTATCTATTTAACAGAGAGAGAGAGAGAGATCACAAGTAGGCAGAGAGGCAGACAGAGAGATAGGGGGAAGCAGGCTCCCCGCTGAGCAGAGAGCCCGATGCGGGGCTGGATCCCATGACCCTGGGATCATGACCCGAGCCAAAGGCAGAGGCTTTAACCCACTGAGCCACCCAGGTGCCCCAATCAGTAATACTTTTAAAATTCTGTGTTACTAAGAGGAGTCTTTAGAAATCAAAGGCTAATGATTTCTAATCTTCTTTTGATAATAACCTATAAGGGACATAATAATATTTTAGTTTCTTGAAAAAATTTAAATTTCCTAATTGCTGTTTTGATCAAGACTATAATCAACTCTATATTTTACACACAAATGAAATATTACATGGATATTTAGTCCTAGGCTTTTGCTTTTGCTATCAGAAAGTGTTATATCCCTAAGATAGAGAAATTAAATTGTGAGAGGGAAGCATCCTTTTATGACCAGTGAGAGAAGTATAAGAGAGAGGTCATAATACTCTTCTCTTCTCTCTTTGATAACTGTTCTCTTACTAAATTTTTATCATCTCTTTACATTTCAATTGATGGTTGATTTATAAACTCATTTTGTTCACATGACGAAGGGATGAAGTGACTTGCCTGCTTTTTCAAAGAAATTTCAGTTTGCATGTTAGATAAAGTATAGGAAATTCATCAGCCCTGCTACTCCCTCTCTTCTAAGCTCCTTACAGTTATCTCTCTGGAAACAAGCTGAAACAAAGAAAATAATCGAGATTCTTGGAATTAATTCATGTTAAGGAAAATAGGGAAAGGAATAATGGGCATACAACAAAGATAGCCACAGGACTGAGTGGTGGCAACCGAAGACCCCCAAATGAATATAATCTGCTTCACTGATAATTGATCATTCACAGTATTGGATGTTCTTGTTTATTAAAGTAGTCTCATTACAAAATTCACATCATGGTTACAGTATTAATAAGCATGCTTTAGCAAATTTTCATTATATCACCAAATTGAGGGCTTCTTTGTTCTGATGGGTGGAACCAGATAAGATTAAAAGTATTTATATTGTTCTTGCAATATTTTATGGTAAGTAGTTCTTAATATTTTGTAGTAAGCAGTTAGACTTCTCTTTTAGAAATGATAAAATCTATACAAAATAACATCATATAATAGGTTTTGAAAATGGCAAATTTATGGATCATGTTAGCACCTTCTTTTCTAACTGCTTGGATTTTTTTTTAAATTTTATTTATTTATTTGACACAGAGAGAGAGATCACCAGTAGGCAGGGAGGCAGGCAGGGGCAGCAGGAAGCAGGCTCCCTGCTGAGCACAGAGCCCAATGTGGGACTCAATCCCAGGACCCTGAGATCATGACCTCAGCCAAAGGCAGAGGCTTAAGCCACTGAGCCACCCAGGCACCCCACTGCTTGTCTATTTTTTAAACTTTAGTTTAAAACATTACAGATTCTCATAGTCCTTCCTTAAGAACTAGTGACAACTGAATAAAATATATTCATACTAAATAAACTTACTGAATATTCTAAATACGGTCTTTGAACATGTAAAATGTTATGAATAAAACACATCAACAACACAATAATATACCTTGCAGTGGACATGGTTGCTATAATGCACCATGGTGCTTTTAAATTTCTTAGCTTTAGTCACTTCTGATTTTCCAAAGAACTAGTAAAGACCATATGTTTTGGAAAGTTGTGTCAGAGACTCATCTGGTTCATTTCTTATGAGGCTGTAACATGGGTTTTAAGAAGGTTTGGGGCTCACAAAAAGAATTTTGGGAGCTTATCCTAATTGGATTTCCTACAGAATAATTAAATTTCTTTTATAAGATATCTGGTTAGTGTGCTAATTGCAGCAATTGCTTCTTTTTTCTCTGAAATTAAAAAATTGTGTTGCCAAGAAAAGTATTTCATGGTTCATCCTAAAGTTGGCTTCATCTTTGTGTATCTAAAACAAAATATGGGGAAGATGCTGTTAAAATGTAAATTTTATATTGAGTTTTTCTCAAATTATGCTTCAAGCTATTATTTGATTTGACTTAATCAAATCTATGATTTTGGGCCTAAAACTTATTTTTCTTTTATTAAAAATAAGAATATAAATGTAGTGAGTCATCTTGGTAATAGAGATAATAAGTATTTTTGAGAATTGATGTTCATTCAAGAGTTTAATTTGGTATGTCATCATGGCAAAAAGGAGAAAAGGTGGTTATATGACCGCTTTACAAGAAGTTTCCTCTTCATTTTTTGTATTTTCCTGAAAGGTTTGGACT
Source organism: Mustela nivalis (assembly GCF_964662115.1). Classification (NCBI taxonomy): domain Eukaryota; kingdom Metazoa; phylum Chordata; class Mammalia; order Carnivora; family Mustelidae; genus Mustela; species Mustela nivalis. Next base: position 56,505,791 of record NC_139040.1, on the reverse strand, counting down.
ATGTAGTGAGTTATTTGAACTTTCTCAACTGAACTACATACAAAAGATTGACTTTACAAACACTATACATTTATATATGTTTGAGCATATTAAAGTGTTGCTTTATTGGTAAAAGAAGTAACATTTTAAGAATTACTATTGATGCTGTGGGTTTTTAAATCTCCTAATTATGATAATAAATGGAAATTTTAGATTCTTTTGATAAGGGTTTCTCTGATTATATTGTATTTCCATTATTCATTACAATTTTAATTTGCTTACTGATTTGAGGTAGAATTTATGACAGAATTCACTGAGGAGAGCAATATAGTAACTCAAGACCACTTATCTAAGCATAACTTCCCAATACTCTACTTCTAAGGAAACATAAATTGAACATGTTTCATGTTGAAAACTAAGAGATAGGGTAGGATGAGATAATAGGCTCTACATTGACCAAATATTTTCTTGCATATTTATTTTTTTAAAGTCTAGAAATGGATGAGAACAGAAAAAATGCCTAAGTAACTTTGTTCATATGTGCTTTAGAAATAGACTTCCAGAAAATGGCACTTTTGTGTAAGCACCAGAGATTGTAATCTCTTAGGAAGGGGGGGGGTCTTATAAATTTTTATTGCTACTTTAAAACTAAAAATTCATTTTTCATATGAGAATAAATGTGTTTTGAGCACAGCAATACTTGTTAATTTGTTTTACAAATGACATTCTGAAAATTGTTCCCCATTTTTCAAATGTAATAAAACAAGATGAAGTGGGTGATTATTTTACAGCAGTGCTCTGTAGATTATCACCTCATTCAAATTATTACTTGTGATTATAGGTATCCAAACCACAGAAGCCTGAAATCTATATTAGATAAAAATAATAGAGCCCAAACTCATCAACTGGGTGTAGAGTCCTAAGTAAAATAAATCTTTTTAAATTTGTGGCAAATAAAATTAATTACCAGATACCACCAATCTTTATTTTTCAAGGAATGGGTAATCTAGTTGTAGATTACATAATTAATATTTAATACATTTTTCTTCCTTTTTTGTTCTTTTCATGTAATCATTTCTACTGTAAGTTAGCCAAAGAAAAAGAAATTAAAAAATTGAAATTACATAGTCTGCCTTCCACCTTTTTATAGTAACTTGAAAACAGGGATTGTAAACTGTGGACCTACAATCCTAACAGTTTACTGAGATCATAGATGTATTACACTGATCAACTTCCATATAAGTTTTCTGTTATTTTTGTATAACTTCATGATGTCTAGAATTTAGCTTACCCTTTGCAGATTTTCAGAGTGACCTAAAGCTCTGTATATTGGAGATTATAATTTCCAGTTTCCTAAAGTATAAAACTGTGACATTCAATGAAAATGAAATTGATTGGCCCTTTTGTTAATCCTTCCCTGGCAGGCCTCCATTTGATGGTATGGCAGAATTTTCCAGTTTGAAAAGCCACCTCATTAAATATATCACATTACTGAAACATTTCTCTGAACAGGTAAGACATGATTTTGTTATGATGTTCTCCATACATTCTCATATGTATTTATTTATCAAACCCTGTAAATTCATTTTCAATAACACCTATATAACCAGTCTCTTTACCATTTCCAATGCCAACACTGAAATTCAGGTCTATATTTTATTATACACAGATAGAATATTTGTATAGCTATGCAATTGATTTGTTGACTTAAATCTCTTTTCTACTCAATTAGAATTTACCACTATTCTGAAATAACTATTAAGCTGAAGAGAAAACTTCAAATTCTTACTATTATCCACCAAATAGTCTAAAATTGTTATCATTCACAATCGTCCTTAGCCTGTAATTATCTATTATCCTTCTGTTCTGTGTGACCCCTATATTACCCCTAAGAAGTTTTACTCGTTTATCTTTAAATGTTTCATGTGCAATTCCACCTCTTTTATTTTTATCATACTGTACTCTCTACCTAGAATTTACTACCGTACTTACTTCTCCCTTCATCTAAGTAATACATTTTTTTTAATTTTTTGTGAGTTGATAATTTCATTTTTTTCTTGGTTGCAGTTTTTTTTCTTTTTTAAAAGTATTTATTTAAGTTCCCATTAGTTAATGTACAGTGTAATATTAGTTTCAGGTATACAATGTAGTGATTCAACATTTCCATACAAAACCTGTTTCTCTTCACAGAAAATGCACTACTTAATCTTCATCATCTCTTTTACCTCTCCCCCAACCCTCCTCCTCTCTGGTAACCAGTATGTTCTATATAGTTAAGAGTTCATTTCTTAGTTTGCCTCTTCCAGTTTCCTCTTTGATCTTTTGTTTTGTCTCTTAAATTCTACATATGAGAGAAATCATATTGTATTTGTCTTTCTTCGACTGACTTATTTTGCTTCATGTAATTCTCTCTAGCTCCATCCATGTCTTTGTAAATGGCAAAATTTCACTATTTTTTAAGGGCTGAATAATAATATTCCATTATGTGTGTGTGTGTATACATATACCTTCTTTTTCCATACACTTCTTTAAAAAATTAGTTCATTCATTTGTTTTTACTTCTGTTCACTAACTTACCCATTCATCACTCAAACAAGGTGATGCTTTTTGTTGCTATAATTTTCTAGACTTTAGTATATGATACTTTGTAAGCTTATTTTAACTCCATAATCACGAGAGTTGGCTATATACACATATGTGTACTAAGCTTCATAGAGGAGACATGAATAAATAAGACAGAATTCTTTCCCTCAAAGTTTAGTAGACTAGTAAGATATTTAAACAAGTAATGTGTAATTGTGTGTGTGTGTGTGTGTGTGTGCATTTCCTTAACAAGTACATTTTAAGTCTTTGGAGTCAGGGGTTATCCTACATGATTTTAAATTAAGATTGTTTAACATAACTTTTTGTCAAAACATTTTTTATGTACATAGTAATAAATATTTCATATTGATTCAATGCACCAAGAAATACTGAAACAGGATTCATTGTCACAGATATTTTGTCCATGTTAATTGTATATATTTTATCAAAAATTAGGTCATAGACTAGAATAGTCAATAATAATAACAAATGCTTATATAGTAATTACTATTTGTCAGGCACTGTTCTAAGTGCTAGATGAAATAACTCTTTTAAACTTCAAATCATTTCAAATATGTTGACTAGCTGAATACTAGAAAGAATAGAGGTCACTGAGGTCCAACTATTTTCTGCATTAATCTATAGATGGGGCTTTTGATTCAAAGGGCCTCTTCTCAAATCCCCATTATTTCTTGTTTTACTATGGCAGAAATTATTATGGAAAATATGTCTTATGGAAAGCATCAAAATTAGACTGCTGTTTTTAGCAGTCTCTCCAGATTCTAGTAGACTGAACATCCCACAGAGAAAAATTAGAAAATATGAACAAAATAAAATAAATTCTCCAGTTTTAAGTATCAAAGAGATTAAGGCATTACAGAAATATTGAAAGCAAAGGGATGGAAAAATATGGCATAAAAACTGATTAAAAAAAACCTGGCTTAGCCTTACATATAAATATATATGTGTCATATATGTATGTATGTCTATAATATATATGTATGTATATAATATAAATATATATATATATATATATATATATATATATATATTGGATTTTAAGGCAAGAAACATTGTAAACTAATACTATATTTTATAAATAAAATTTCCTGAGAGTAAATCTTAGTTTTTCTCATAAAAAGAAAGGTAGCTATGCAAAGTGATAGACACATTAATTAAACTGATTATCTGAATCTTTTAGCAATGCCATAAGAGAATATGGAGTCTGGGAAACAAGCTGAGGGTTTTAGAGGAGAGGGGAGGTTGGGGGAATGGGTTACCCTCTGATGGGTATTAAGGAGGTCACATATTGCATGGAGCACTGGGTGTTATATGCAAACTGTGATTCTTGGAACACTACATCAAAAATGAATGACATACTGTATGGTGACTAACATAACATAATAAAGTATACATATATCAAATAATTAGGTGTCTGCTCTATATATTACAGATTTAGTTGCCCCTTTTACTTTAGTAAAGCTGGGGAGAAGATATAAAAAAATCACAATGAGAATTTGAAAATATTTTGAACTAATAATGAAAATAGGTTTAGAAAACTTGTGACATGCAGTTCAACTTGTATTTAGGTTAGGTTTCATAGCTTCTTATATATTTAATAGAGAAGAAGAAAGGTTGAAAATCAATGATGTAAGCATTAATTTGAAGAATGTACTAAAAGAACAGCAAATTAAATACAAAATAAATATAGGGGCACTCAGGTGGCTCAGTTGGTTAAGCATCCAACTCCTGATTTTTGACTCAGGTCATGATCTCAGCGTTTTGAAATTGAGCCCTTCATCATGCTCCATGCTGGGTATGGAGCCTGCTTGAAATTTTCTCTCTCTCCCTCTCTCTTTGTCTCTGCCCCTCCCCTTCCTCTAAAAAAATTAAAAATACAAAATAAGTAACAAAAGAAAAGAATAAATGAACTGCACAGTTATCATATGGTTTCATTCATATGTGGAACATAAGGAATAGAGCAGATGACAATAGGGTAGGGAGGAAAAACTGAATGGGAAGAAATCAGGGAGGGAGACAAACCATATGAGACACTTGACTCTGAGAAACAAACTCAGGATTGCAGGAAGGGAGGTGGGTGGGGGATGGGTCAACTGGGTTTGACATTAAAAAGGGTATGTGATATGATGAGCACTGGGTGTTATACTGAAATAATGAGTCATTGAACACTATACCAAAAACTAATGATGTACAATACGTTGGCTGATTGAATTTAAATTAAAAAAAGAAAAAAGATCTTCGCTTTTGTTTTCTTTGCCTTTGGAGACATATCTTGAAAGAAGTTGCTGTGGCTGATATCAAAGAGATTACTGCCTATATTCTCCTCTAGGATTCTGATGGATTCCTGTCTCACATTGAGGTCTTTTACCCATTTTGAGTTTATCTTTGTGTACGGTGTAAGAGAATGGTCGAGTTTCATTCTTCTACATATAGCTGCCCAGTTTTCCCAGCACCATTTATGGAAGAGACTTCATCAAAATCAAAAGCTTCTGCACAGCAAAGGAAACAGTCAACAAAACAAAGAGGCAGCACATGGAATGGGAGAAGATATTTGCAAATGACAGTACAGACAAAAGGTTGATATCCAGGATCTATAATGAACTCCTCAAACTCAACACACACAAAACAGACAATCATATCAAAAAATGGGCAGAAGATATGGACAGACACTTCTCCAATGAAGACATACAAATGGAAATCAGACACATGAAAAAATGTTCATCATCACTAGCCATCAGGGAGATTCAAATTAAAACTACATTGAGATATCACCTTACACCAGTTAGAATGGCCAAAATTAGCAAGACAAGAAACAACATGTGTTGGAGAGGATATGGAGAAAGGGGAACCCTCTTCCACTGTTGGTGGGAATGCAAGTTGGTGCAGCCACTTTGGAGAACAGTGTGGATATTTCTCAAGAAATTAAAAATAGAACTTCCCTATGACCCTGCAATTGCACTCCTGGGTATTTACCCCAAAGATACAGTTGTCGTGAAAAGTAGGGCCATCTGTACCCCAATGTTTATAGCAGCAATGGCCACGGTCGCCAAACTATGGAAAGAACCAAGATGCCCTTCAACGGACAAATGGATAAGGAAGATGTGGTCCATATACACTATGGAGTATTATGCCTCTATCAGAAAGGACGAATACCCAACTTTTGTAGCAACATGGACGGGACTGGAAGAGATTATGCTGAGTGAAATAAGTCAAGCAGAGAGAGTCAATTATCATATGGTTTCACTTATTCGTGGAGCATAACAAAAAGCATGGAGGACATGGGGAGTTAGAGAGGAGAAGGGAGTTGGGGGAAATTGGAAAGGGAGGTGAACCATGAAAGACTATGGACTCTGAAAAACAATCTGAGGGTTTTGAAGGGGTGGGGGTGGGAGGTCAGGGTAACAGGTGGTGGGTATTATAGAGGGCACGGGTTGCATGGAGCACTGGGTGTGGTGAAAAAATAATGATACTGTTATGCTGAAAATAAATAAATGAAAAAAAATAAAATAAAATAAATACAGAAGTTAATGAAATAGGAAGCAAACAAAGGGATATAATACAAACCCTAAATTATATTATTTCAAAGCAAAAATTACTGACTTTGGCCAGTTTTTTTTAAACCCACAAATACAGTATCAGAAATGAAAAGGTGGATACCACTAGAAATTCAATGTACATAAAGTAGCTCTATTACTCTTTTTATAGCTTTCATGCCAAAGAATTAACAGAGTACATGAAATGGAAACATTCCTAGAAATACGTAGATGGGAAATCGACACAAAAAAAGAAACAAAAATTTTGAATTGTCATATACAATAAGATATTACTATTTAAGTGATGATCCTGCATCTGCAACATTGATCTTGGAATCTTGTTAGAAAGGCAATCTCAGGTCTCGCGCAAGCCTACTAAAACAGTATCTGAATTCTAACATGATCCCCATGTAATTCACATACACATTAATGTTTGGGAAGCATTGTATTAAATAAAGTGTATACATAATTATAATCCTTCCCACAAAGAATATTCTTGTCTAGATAACTTCATCTGTGAATTCTTCAACACAGTTAAGAGGGAAATAGCACTAACACTATACAGACTGCCAGATAGCAAAAGGAAAAAAAAGAGAGAGAATGCACTTTCCAACTATTATGTTAACAAGTTTTTTAAATTTTATTTTATTTTTTCAGTGTTCCAAGATACATTGTTTATGCACCACACCCAGTGCTCCATTCAATACATGACCTCCTTAATACCCACTACGAGGCTCACCCAATCCCCCAGCCCCCTCCCTTCCAAAACCCTCAGTTTGTTTCTCAGAGTGTCCAGTCTCTCATGGTTCATCTCTCCCTCCAATTTCCCCCAATTCACTCTTCCTTTCCTTCTCCTAATGTCCTCCTTCTTATTCCTTGTGCTGCACAAGTAAGTGAAACCATATGATAAATGACTTTCTCTGCTTTATTTACTTCACTCAGCATAATTTCGAGTCCCATCCATGTTCATACAAAAGCTGGGTATTCATCCTTTCTGATGGAGGTGTAATATTCCATTGTATAAATGGACCGTGTCTTTATCCATTCGTCTGCTGAAGGACATCTCAGCTCTTTCCACAGTTTGGCAGTTGTACCCATTGCTGCTATGAACATAGGGGTACATAGGACTCTTCTTTACACTACATCTTTATCTTTGGGGTAAATACCCAGTAATGCAATTGCAGAGTCATAGAGAAGCTCTCTTTTTAACTTCATAAGTGGCTGCACCAACTTGCATTCCCACCAACAGTGTAAGAGGGTCCCCTTTCTCCACATCCTATCCAATACTTGTTGTTTCTTGTCTTGTTAATTTTGGACATTCTAACTGGCATAAGGTGGTATCTCAATGTGGTTTTGATTTGAATCTCCGTGATGGCTATGATGGTGAACATTTTTTCATGTGTCTGTTAGCCATTTGTATGTCTTCTTTGGAGAAGTATCTGTCTTCTTCCCATTTGATTGGCTGATTTTTGAGTGTTGGGTTTGAGGAGTTCTTATAGATCTTGGATATCAGTCCTTTGTCTGTAGTGTCATTTAAAAATACCTTCTCCCATTTCGTAGATTGCCTCTTTGTTTTGTTGACTGTTTCCTTTGCTGTGCAAAAGGTTTTTTTTTTTTTTTAATCTTCATGAAATCTGCTTTTGTTTCCCTTGCCTTTGGAGACGTGTCTTGAAAGAAGTTGCAGTGGCAGATGTCAAAGAGGTTACTGCCTCCATTATCCTCTAGGATTTTGATAGATTCCTGCTTCACATTGAGGTCTTTCATTCATTTCAAGTTTGTCTTTGTGTATGGTATAAGAGAATGGTCGAGTTTCACTCTTCAATACATAGCTGCTCAATTTTTCCAGCACCATTTATTGAAGAGACTGTCTTTTTTTCCACTGAATATTTTTTCCTGCTTTGTTGAAGATTATTTGACCATAGAGTTGCAGATCTATCTGTGGATGTTCTACTCTGTTCCACTGGTCTATATGTCTGATTTTGTGCCATTACCACACTGTTTTGGTGATCACCACTTTGTAGTAAAACTTGAAATCCGGCAACGTAATACCCCCAGATTTCTTTTTCTTTTTCAACATTTCCTTAGCAATTCAGGGTCCTTTCTGGTTCCACTCAAATTTTAGGATTTTTTGTTCCAGCACTTTGAAAAATGCCGGTGGAATTTTGATAGGGATGGCTCTGGAAGTATAGATTGCTGTGGGCAGTATAGACATTTCAACAATGTTTATTCTTCCAATCCATGAGCATGGAATGCTTTTCTATTTTTTTGTGTCTTCTTTGATTTCTTTCATGAGTGGTTTGTAGTTCCTCGAGGACAGATCCTTTACCTCTTTGGTTAGCTTTATTCCAAGTTACCCTATGGTTCTTGGTGCTATAGTAAATGCAATAAAGTCTCTAATTTCCCTTTCTATGTTTTCATTATTAGTGTATAAGAAAGCAACTGATTTCTGTGCATTGATTTTTTTTATTCTGCCACATTACTGAATTGCTGTATGAGTTCTAGTAGTTTGGGGGTGGACTCTTTTGGGTTCTCCATAAAGTATCATGTCCTCTGTGAAGAGAAAGAGGGTTTGACTTCTTCTTTGCCAATTTGAATGCCTTTTATTTCTTTTTGTTGTCTGATTGCTGTTTCTAGGACTTCTAGTACTGTGTTGAACAACAGTGGCAAGAGTAGGCAACCTTGTGTTCCTGATCTCAGAGGAAAGGCTTCAGCTTTTCCCCACTGAGAATCATATTTGCTGTGGGTTTTTCATAGGCAGATTCTATGAAGTGAGGAATGTTTGTTCTGTCCTTATATTTTGATGCGTTTTAATCAGGAACAGATGCTGTATTTTGTCAAGTGCTTTTTCTGCATCAATTGAGAGGACCGTGTGGTTCTTCTCTCTTCTCTTTTTGGTTTGTTCTATCACAATGATTGATTTGTGAATGTCGAACTACCTTTGCATCCCAGGAATAAATCCCACCTGGTTATAGTGGATAATCTTTTTAAAGTACTGTTGGATCCTATTAGCTAGGATCCTCTTGAGAATCTTGGCATCCATATTCATCAGGGATATTGATGTGAAATTCTTCTTTTTGATGGGGTCTTTGTCTGGTTCAGGGATCAGGGTAATGCTGGCTTCATAGAAAGAGATTGGAAGTTTTCCTTCTGTTTCTATTTTTTGAAACAGCTTCAGGAGAATAGCTATTCTTTCTTCTTTGAATGTTTGGTAGAATTCTCTAGGAAATCCGTAAGGTTCTGGGCTCTTGTTTTTGGGGGAAGTTTTTGATAACTGCTTTAGTCTTGTTACTAGATGTTGGTTTATACAGGTTGTCAATTTCTTCTTGTTTCAGTCTTAGAAGTTTATAGGTTTCTAGGAAAGCATCCATTTCTTCTAGATTGCTTAATTTATTGACATATAGCTGTTGATAATAATTTCTGATGATTGTTTCTATTTCCTTATGTTAGTCATGACCTTTCCCCTTTCATTCATAATTTTATTAATCTGGGTCATTTCGCTTTTTTTTTTTTAAGATTTTATTTATTTATTTGACAGACAGAGATCACAAGCAGGCAGAGAAGCAGGCAGAGAGAAAGGAGGAAGCAGGCTCCCTGCTGAGCAGAGAGCACGATGCGGGGCTCGATCCCAGGACCCTGGGATCATGACCCGAGCCGAAGACAGAGGCTTTAACCCACTGAGCCACCCAGGCGCCCCTCATTTTGCTTTTCTTTTGGATTAGTTTAACCAATGACTTACCGATCTTATTGATTCTTTCAAAGAACCTGGTTCTAATTTCATTGATATGTTCTACTGTATCTCTGGTTTCTAACTCATTGATCTGTACTCTAACCTTGATTCTTTCCTTTTTCGTGCAAGGGGTTGGCTTAATCTATTGTTGATTTTCCGGTTCTTTAGGGTGTAAGAGAGTTGTGTATTTGGGATTTTTCAATTTTTTTAAGTGTGGCTTGGATGGTTATATATTTCCCCCATAGGACTGCCTTTGCCATATCCCATAGTTTTTGGACTGATGTGTCTTTATTCTCATTGGTTTCCATGAATTGTTTAAGTTCTTCGATTTCCTGGCTGATACAAACATTTTTTTTAAATTTTAAATTTTAATTATTTTTTTATTTTCTTAAACATATAATGTATTTTTATCCCCAGGGGTACAGGTCTGTGAATTGCCAGGTTTACACACTTCACAGCATTCACCATAGCACATACCCTCCCCAATGTCCATAACCACATCCCCCTCTCCCACACCTCCTCCCTCCAGCAACCCTCAGTTTGTTTTGTGAGATTAAGAGTCACTTATGGTTTGTCTCCCTCCCAATCCCATCTTGTTTCATTCATGCTTCTACCCCTTAACCCTCCATGTTGCATCTCCACTTCCTTATATCAGGGAGATCATATGATAGTTGTCTTTCTCCAATTGACTTATTTCGCTAAGCATAATACCCTCTAGTTCCATCCACGTCATCGCAAATGGCAAGATTTCATTTCTTTTGATGGCTGCATAGTATTACATTGTGTATATATACCACATCTTCTTTATCCGTTCATCTGTTGACAGACATCTAGGTTCTTTCCATAGTTTGGCTATTGTAGACATTGCTGCTATAAACATTTGGGTGCATGTGTCCCTTTGGATCACTACATTGGTATCTTTAGGGTAAATAGCCAGTACTGCAATTGCTGGGTCATAGCATAGTTCTATTTTCAACACTTTGAGAAACCTCCAAGCTGTTTTCCAGAGTGGTTGCACCAGCTTGCATTCCCACCAGCAGTGTAGGAGGGTTCCCCTTTCTCTGCGTCCTTGCCAGCATCTGTCATTTCCTGACTTGTTAATTTTAGCCATTCTGACTGGTGTGAGGTGATATCTCATTGTGGTTTTGATTTGTATTTCCCTGATGCCAAGTGATGTGGAGCACATTTTCATGTGTCTGTTGGCCATCTGAATGTCTTATTTGCAGAAATGTCTGTTCATGTTTTCTACCCATTTCTTGATTGGATTATTTGTTCTTTGGGTGTTGAGTTTGCTAAGTTCTTTATAGATTTTGGACACTAGCCGTCTATCTGATATGTCGTTTGCAAATATCTTCTCCCATTCTGTCAGTTGTCTTTTGATTTTGTTAACTGTTTCCTTTGCTGTGCAAAAGCTTTTGATCTTGATGAAATCCCAATAGTTCATTATTGCCCTTGCTTCCCTTGCCTTTGGCGATGTTCCTAGGAAGATGTTGCTGTGGCTAAGGTCGAAGAGGTTGCTTCCTGTGTTCTCCTCAAGGATTTTGATGGATTCCTTTCTCACATTGAGGTCCTTCATCCATTTTGAGTCTATTTTTGTGTGTGATGTAAGGAAATGGTCCAATTTCATATTTCTGCATGTGGCTGTCCAATTTACCCAACACCATTTATTGAAGAGGCTGTCTTTTTTTCATTGGACATTCTTTCTGCTTTGTCGAAGATTAGTTGATTATAGAGTTGGAGGTCTACTTCTGGAATCTCTATTCTGTTACATTGATCAATGTGTCTGTTTTTGTGCCAGTACCATGCTGTCTTGATGATGACAGCTTTGTAATAGAGCTGGAAGTCCGGAATTGTGATGCCACCAACGTTGGCTTTTTTTTTCAATATTCCTTTGGCTATTCGAGGTCTTTTCTGGATCCATATAAATTTTAGGGTTATTTGTTCCATTTCTTTGAAAACAATGGATGGTATTTTGATAGGAATTGCATTAAATGTGTAGATTGCTTTAGGTAGCATAGACATTGTCACAATATTTATTCTTCCAATCCAGAAGCATGGAACATTTTTCCATTTCTTTGTGTCTTCCTCAATTTCTTTGATGAGTACTTTATAGTTTTCTGAGTATAGATTCTGTGCCTCTTTGGTTAGGTTTATTCCTAGGTATCTTATGGTTTGGGGTGCAATTGTAAATGGGATTGACTCCTTAATTTCTCTTTCTTCTGTCTTGTTTTTGGTGTAGAGAAATGCAACTGATTTCTGTGCATTTATTTTATACCCTGACACTTTAGTGATTTCCTGTACAAGTTCTAGCAGTTTTGGAGTGGAGTCTTTTGGGTTTTCCACATATAGTATCATATCATCTGCAAATAGTGATAGTTTGACTTCTTTGCCGATTTGGATGCCTTTAATTTCCTTTTGTTGTGTGATTGCTGAGGGTAGGACTTCTAGTACTATGTGGAATAGCAGTGGTGATAATGGACATCCCTGCCATTTTCCTGACCTTAGCAGAAAAGCTTTCAGTTTTTCTCCATTGAGAATGATATTTGCGTTGGGTTTTTCATAAATGGCTTTGATAATATTGAGGTATGTGCCCTATATCTCTATACTTTGCAGAGTTTTGATCAGGAAGGGATGCTGAACTTTGTCCAATGCTTTTTCAGCGTCTATTGAGAGTATCATATGGCTCTTGTAATTTCTTTTATTAATATATTGTATCACATTGATTGATTTGCAGATGTTGAACCAACCTCACAGCCCTGGAATAAACCCCCCTTGGTCGTGGTGAATAATCCTTTTAATGTACTGTTGAATCCTATTGGTTCATATTTTGGTGAGAATTTTCACATCTGTGTTCATCAAGGATATTGGTCTATAGCTCTCTTTTTTGATGGGATCCTTGTCTGGTTTTGGGATCAAGGTGATTCTGGCCTCATAAAATGAGTTTGGAAGTTTTCCTTCCATTTCTATTTTTTGGAACAGTTTCAGGATAATAAAATTAGCTCCTCTTTAAACGTTTGGTAGAATTCCCCTGGGAAACCATCTGGCCCTGGGCTTTAGTTTGTTTGGAGATTTTTGATGGCTGTTTCAATCTCCTTACTGGTTATGGGTCTGTTCAGGTTTTCTATTTCTTCCTGGTTCAGTTGTGGTAGTTTATATGTCTCTAGGAATGCATCCATTTCTTCCAGTTTGTCAAATTTGTTGGCGTAGAGTTGCTCATAATATGTTCTTATATTTGTATTTCTTTGGTGTTGTGATCTCTCCTAATTCATTCATGATTTTATTTAGTTGGGTCATTTCTCTTTTCTTTTTGATAAGCCTGGCCAGGGGTTTATCAATCTTAGTAATTCTTTCAAAGAACCAGCTCCTAGTTTCGTTGATTTGTTCTATTTTTTTTTGTTGTTGTTTCTTTTTCATTGATTTCTGCTCTGATCTTTATGCTTTAACTTCTCTTGCTGGGTTTAGGGTTTCTTTCTTGTTCTTTCTCCACCTCCTTTAGGTGTAGGGTTAGGTTGTGTACTTGAGACCTTTCTTTTTTCTTGAGAAACGCTTGGACCGTTATATATTTTCCTCTCAGGACTGCCTTTGCTGTGTCCCACAGATTTTGAACCATTGGGGTTTCATTATCATTTTTTTCCATGAATTTTTTCAATTCTTCTTTTATTTCCTGGTTGACCCATTCATTCTTTAAAAGGATGCTGTTTAGTCTCCATGTATTTGGGTTCTTTTCAAATATCTTCTTGTGATTGAGTTCTAGCTTCAGAGCATTGTGGTCTGAAAATATGCAGGGAATGATCTCAATCTTTTGATACCGGTTGAGACCTGTTTTGTGACCCAGGATGTGATCTATTCTGGAGAATGTTCCATGTGCACTGGAGAAGAATGTGTATTCTGTTGCTTTGGGATGAAATGTTCTGAGTATATCTGTGATGTCCATCTGGTCCAGTGTGTCATTTAAGGCCTTTATTTCCTTGTTGATCTTTTGCTTGGATGATCTGTCCATTTCAGTGAGGGGAGTGTTAAAGTCCCCTACTATTATTGTATTATTGTTTATGTGTTTCTTTGATTTTGTTATTAATTGGTTTATATAGTGGGCTGCTCCACGTTGGGGGCATAGATATTTATAATTCTTAGATCTTCTTGTTGGACAGATCCTTTGAGTATGATATAGTGTCCTTCCTCATCTCTTATTATAGTCTTTGGCTTAAAATCTAATTCATCTGATATAAGGATTGCCACTCCTGCTTTCTTCTGATGTCCATTAGCATTGTAAATTCTTTTCCACCCCCTCACTTTAAATCTGGAGGTATCTTCGGGTTTAAAACTTGTAGGCACCACATAGATGGGTTTTGTTTTTTACCCATTCTGATACCCTGTGTCTTTTGATTGTGGCATTTAGCCCATTAACATTCAGGGTAACTATTGAGAGATATGAATTTAGTGCCATTGTATTGTCTGTAAGGTGACTGTTACTGTATATTGTCTCTGTTCCTTTCTGATCTACTACTTTTAGGCTCTCTCTTTGCTTAGAGGACCCCTTTCAATATTTCCTGTAGAACTTCTTTGGTGTTTGCAAATTCTTTCAATTTTTGTTTTTCCTGGAAGCTTTTTATCTCTGCTTTTATTTTCAATGATAGCCTAGCTGGGTATAGTTTTCTTGGCTGCATGTTTTTCTCGTTTAGTGCTCTGAGTATATCATGACAGCTCTTTCTGGCCTGCCATGTCTCTGTGGATAAGTGTGCTTCCAATCTAATATTTTTACCATTGTACATTACATACTTCTTTTCCCGGGCTGCTTTCAGGATTTTCTCTTTGTCACTAAGACTTGTAAATTTTACTATTATGTGATGGGGTGTGGACCTATTCTTATTGATTTTGAGGGGGGGTTCTCTGCATGTCCTGGATTTTGATGCTTGTTCCCTTTGCCATATTGGGGAAATTCTCTCGGATAATTCTCTCCAATATACCTTCTGCTCCCCTCTCTCTTTCTTCTTCTTCTGGAATCCCAATTATTTTATTGTTGTATCGTCTTATGGTATCACTTATCTCTCGAATTCTCCCCTCGTGGTCCAGTAGCTGTTTGTTCCTCTTTTGCTCAGCTTTATTCTCTGTCATTTGGTCTTCTATATTGCTAATTCTTCCTTCTGCCTCATTTATCTTAGCAGTGAGAGCCTCCATTTTTGATTGCACCTCCTTAATAGCTTTTTTGATTTCAACTTGGTTAGATTTTAGTTCTTTTATTTCTCTAGAAAGGGCTTTTATATTTCCTGAGAGGCTTTCTCTAATATCTTTCATGCCTTTTTCGAGACCGGCTAGAACCTTGAGAATCGTCATTCTGAACTCTAGATCTGACATATTACTAATGTCTATATTGATTAGGTTCCTAGCCTTCGGAACTGCCTCTTGTTCTTTTTTTGTGGTGAATCTTTCTGCCTTGTCATTTTGTCCAGATAAGAGTATATGAAGGAGCAAGTAAAATACTAAAAGGGTAGTAAAGACCCCAGGAAAACATGCTGTAATCAAATCAGAAGAGACCCCAAATCATGGGGGCGGGGAGAAAGGGGATAAAAAGAGGTTCAGAAAAAAAAAAAAGAAAACGAATAAAGAAAACATATAAAAAAGAAAAAATATATATATGTATATATTAGATAAACTAGTTAAAAAACGTTTAAAAAGGAAAGGGTAAAAGTTAAAAAATTTAGCAGAAGAAGAAAAAAAATTGAAAAAAAAACCAAATTAAATTAACTGCAAGACTAATGAATCATGGGGAGAAAGCCATGAGTTTAGTGCTTTGCTTTCTCCTCCTCTGGAATTCCGCTGCTCTCCTTGGTATTGGATCTGCACTTCTTGGTAGATGAACTTGGTCCTGGCTGGATTTCTTGTTGATTTCCTGGGGGAGGGGTCTGTTGTAGTGATTCTCAAGTGTCTTTGCCCCAGGCGGAATTGCACCGCCCTTACCAGGGCCTGGGCTGAGTAATCCGCTTGGGTTTGCTTTCAGGAGCTTTTGTTCCCTGAACGCTTTCTGTAGAGTTCTGGAAGACGGGAATGAAAATGGTGGCCTCCCAGTCTCCAGCCCAGAGGATCCAAGAGCTTGGGGCCCCACTCCTCAGTGCACCCTCAGAGAATAGCCCCCAATAACTCCCGTCTCCCTGGCCTCTGGCCGCGCTCTGAGCTTACCCAGGCTGTGATTGGTTCAAGGTAACCCCGAGCTGAGAGCTCACTCCTCGGCTCTGTCTCTGTAGCCGGCTTTCCCGTTCTAATACCTGCAAGCTCTGTGGTCTGAGAACACAAAGGGAATAATCTCAGTCTTTTCCTATTGGTTGAGCCCTGATTTGGGACCCAATACATGATGTTTCTGGAGAAAGTTCCATGATCATTCAAGAAGAATGAATATTCTATTGTTTTAGGGTGGAATGTTCTGTATGTGTCTATGAGGTCCATCTGGTCCAGGGTGTCATTCCAAACTTTTGTTTCTTTGCTGATTTTTTGCTTAGATGATCTGTCTATTGCTGAGAGTGGAGTGTTGAGGTCTCCTACAATTAATGTATTATCATCAATATGTCTCTTTATTTTGGTCAACAGTTAGCTTATGTAGTTGGCTGCTTCCATATTGGGGGCATAAATATTTACAATTATTAGATCTTCTTGGCGGATATACACTTTACGAATGATGTAGTGTCCTTCTGTATCTCTGACTACAGTCTTTAGCTTAAAATCTAATTTATCTGATATGAGAATCCCTACCCCAGTTTTCTTTTGAAGGCCATTGATATGAAAGATGGTTCTCCATCCTTTCGCTTTCAGTATGAATGTAACTTCAGGTTCAAAATGGGTGTCTTGTAGACAGCATATGCTCGGGTCCTGTCATTTTACCCAATCTGCAACCCTGTGCCATTTTATGGGAGTATTTAGGCCATTCACATTGAGTGTGATTATTGAAAGATATGTTTTTATTGACATCGTGTTGCCTGTAAAGTCTTTGTTTCTATAGATTGTCTCTGTAAATTTCTGTTCTATGTCACTCTTGGGTTCTTTCTTCTTTTATAGAACCCCCCCCCCCTTATTACTTCTTGCAGGGATAGCTTGGTTGTCACATACTCTTTTAAACCTTGCCAATATTGGAAAGCTCTTTATCTCTCCATCCATTTTCAATGTCAGTCTTGCTGGATAAATTATTCTTGACTGCATATTCTTCTCATTTAGTGCCCTGAATATATCTTGCCAGACCTTTCGGGCTTGCCAGGTTTCTGTGGATGGGTCTGATGCTATTCTGATGGTCCTTCCTCTGTACATAAAGAATCTTTTCCTTCTAGCTGCCCTTAAGATCTCTTGTCTGAAATTATGATTTGTGAATTTCCCAATTAGGTATTAATTCGTGAATTTCCCAATTAACTGGATGTCTTTCTAGACTTGTTGATCTTGGGGGTATCCTTTCTGCCTCTAGGACATGAACACTTGTTCCATTCCCCAGACTGGGAAAATTTTCATCTGGAATATGTTAGACTATATCTTCTAGTCTTCTCTCTTTCTCTACCCCCTCAGGGATTCCAATAATTCTGAGCTTGGAACATTTTGTGGCTTCATTTATTTCCCTAATTCTGTTTTCATGCCTTCTAAGGTGCTTGTTCCAGGCCTCCTCCTGATCCTTCTTTTCTCTCAGTTTGTCTTGTAGATCACTAATTCAATCTTCTGTCTTGATTACTGTAGCTGTTAGAGTATTTAGATTAGACTGGATCTCATTGATAGCATTTTTAACTTCTGCCAGATTGGCTCTCATTTCTGCCCTTAGAGATTCTTTGTTTTTACTAATAGTCTTCTCCAACTTAGCCATTGCCTGGATAATTGTTACCCTCAATTCCCTTTTCGACATACTGTTTATGTCCATATCTAATAGTTTTGTGGCAGAGGACACAGTCTTTGAATTTTTCCTCTGTTGGGTGTGCCTCCTTCTAGTCATTTTGGTGAGAGGTGGTTGAGGGGATATATGACTATATATATCAACCACAATCCAGGCAAGGTGCACCCTGGAAAGTTTTGGAGCAATCAGAAGTCACCATCAAAAAGAAGGAAAAAAAGGGAGAAAAAAAGAGAGAGAGAGGGAAACAAAGAGAAAACCCAGCCAAAAGGAGACCCATAAGTAAGATTTATAAGGTATATAAATAAAAACGAAGAAACAAAAAGACCAAAAAAAGTAAATGACAAGAAAAAAAGAAGAATTTAGCAAAATGAATCTCAGGAATGATTTATATAATACCAGAACAAAAACAAATATACAGAAACACTGAGAGAAAAATAAGATGAGAAGGTGGTTCTAAACTCTTGATATGGTTGAGGAAGGTTATTTCAGTTCTTCTTGGGTGTATCTTGTTATCTTTGCTAAAAGATAAACTCAACTTTTCAGAAATAAAGGGAAATTAAAACTGGTTTATATATAAGGGTATTATTAAATAGGGAAAAAGGATTACCTTGAAGTTTATATCTGGATGTATCTTTAAAAAAAGAGAGAAAGAAAACACAGGTATATGTATGACAGAAGTTCAAGTTAAAAAATTATTGTGGAATATGTTGTATTAAATCTCTATTTGTAATGGTAAGTAGTTTAAAAAAATTAAAAGAACAAGAATTTTGAGAACGAATTTAAAAAAAGAAAGAAAGAAAAGTTGTGTCTATGAAATATACAGGCTTTGGGGCAATAGCAGGAGATTAATATATTGTGTTCCCCTGATGTTAGGGATTTATAGTTTTATGAGGACCCTGTGGTGGTTGTACTCTTGTTCTTTTGGCTTGTCTTCTGGGGGTGGGGTTTGCCACATTGTTTTTCAGTCAGTCTTGGTTGGGCTGAGTCACCTTGCCCCCTATGAAGGGGCTGGGCTCTGTGGAAACTGGTTTTTCAGGCTTTTGTTCTCTGGAGGTTTTTCTTTTTTGGTGGCTTTTTGGAGATTTAGTGGAAAGTAAACTGTCCGGATCCAGACCTCTACCTCAGAGAGAAGCTTCAGACTGGTCCCCTCTGGGTAGTCGAGAACACACAGACTCCCACTCTGCAAACTCCGCTGAACATCACAACCTCCGACAGGTGGTTTGCACCTTAAGCCACCATCCCAGTGGTCACCCGAGGTCCCTGCTTGTCTCTACACCCCCATAACACTAAAACCACAAGTGATATTGGTCTGGGGAGCCCTATTCCAATGGCTGCTCTTACCGGGACTGCTGTCTGTTGTCCAGGCCTACACTGGGTGCACTCACATCCAGTGGCTGTGCAGTTCGCAGAAGGCTGCCAGCTGATAGATCCTTTTTTTTTTTTTAAGATTTTATTTATTTATTTGTCAGAGAGAGAGAGAGAGCACAGGCAGACAGAATGGCAGGCAGAGGCAGAGGGAGAAGCAGGCTCCCTGCCGAGCAAGGAGCCCGATGTGGGACTTGATCCCAGGACACCAGGATCATGACCTGAGCTGAAGGCAGTTGCTTAACCAACTGAGCCACCCAGGCATCCCCAGCTGATGGATCCTGACTGGAGTCTGTGCCAGGTTCTCTCAGGCACAGGCTGGGTGCACTGATACTCTGTGGTCACACAGGTTGTGGAAAGCTGTGGGTTGCAGAAGGCTACATGTCTCAGAAGGCTTCAGGCTCAGAGACTTCCAGCCAGCACCTACACTGGGCTGTCCCAGGCACTGGCAGAAGTGTGCCCAGCCTGAGCAGTGGTGCAAGCAGCAGAAAGCCACTTTCAGGGACCACAGACTGGAGGCCCAGCCGGGCTCTCTCTGGCATGAGTGGTCGCCAGTGGTAACCATCCTGGGACCTTGGGCTTAGGCCCCTGCCCATGACCACCCGATTCCACCAGTTTCCCCTTAAGATCTTTTGCTCTTTTTGAGTGCTTTTAACCAGACTCCAAGTTAATGCTGGTCCCCAACCACAGGGCACTTTCATATTGAAGTATTGCTTTCCAAGGGTTGCTTCTGGTAGCTCCTTCCCCCTTCTGTTTATCTCCCTATATCATTCTGAGTGTTCCTACTCCACTTTATCTCTCCACTGATGTCTTCTGCCCCTGTAGAGATCCAGAAGTGTATAATCGTACATCTCAGGCTGATTTAATATGTGTTTAGAGTGTTCTAATAGATATTTAGCTCACTTTAGGGGACTGGTTGAAACAAGGTCTCCTACTTCTGCGTCATCTTGCCCCTCCTCTTAACAAGTTTTATAAGGACATCGTAAGAAAGGAAATTTATAGGCCAGTCTCTCCCATGAACAAAGAAGTAAAATCTCAAAAAAATAGCAAGCTCAGTTCAATGATAAATTAAAATTATAGTATATCACGGACATATTGGCATTATTCCAATTTAACAGTTGAAAATGAATCTAATTAAACAGAGTAAAAGAATAACAGTGAAATATATAGCCATCTGAAATGAGGTCGAGAAAACATTGAGTAAAATTCATTGTTTGCACGTGATAAAAAACTTTTAGCAAAATTGGGGCACCTGGGTGACTCAGTCAGTTAAGTGTCTGTCTTTGGCTCACGTTATGATCCCAGGGTCCTGGGACTGACTGGGTCTCTTTTCTCAGCAGGAAACCAGCTTCTCCCTCTCCCTCTGCTGCTTCCCTTGCTTGTGCTCTCTTTTCTCTCTCTCTCTCTCTCTCTCTCTCTCTCTCTGTTGGATAAACAAATAAAATCTTTAAAGAAAACTTTTAGCAAAATAATAGATGATAATTACTTTTTTGATAAAAGTTGTCTACAAGTAATAAAGTACAGCAACATCATACTTAATGGTGAAATAGTATAAAACTTCTATGAAATTAGTAATGAGATAAATATGTGCTATCATTATTTCTATTCCACGTTAAAACAACGAATCTAACCCATGGTATTGAAAGTCAGAATATTGGTTACATTTGGAAAAGTAAGGGTGGTAGAGATTGGAAAGGACACAAGAAGGACTTCTCTAGTCCGTATTATTTTCCATTTCTTGATCTGGGTAGTGGTTATATGTTTGTTCTAATTTTGGATTATTTCATTCATCAGTACAATTAGGATTTGTGTAATTTTCTTCATGTAGTCTGTATTTTAATAAAACTCTTTGTGTGTTCCTCAGAAATACTCCATGTCTCCTTTTATATGTAACTGATCCTTATATTATCCCTATGAAGGACGCCCCTTTAAAGAGGTTCATTTTGTGCTAGCTTGCCAGAGTACATGAAATCCCAATATCAGTGTTCATTTTCTACATTAAGATATTATTTCTTCAGTATCTCATAAGTGGGTACATGTCATTTGGGACACTGGTCCCTGATTTTACCTATATTTCAAGTTATGCAACTTAGAAAATTTATTTAAATATTATTTTTTGGCCATGATTAATTAATTTGAATATGGTTGACACATGATGTTAATTTCAGGTATGCAGCATCATGATTCAACAACTCTATACATTGGGATATGCTCACTGTAAGAGTAACTACAATTGGTCTGCATGCAACAATGTTGCAATAACACGACTATATTCCATATACTGGTTCTTTTGTGACCATGACTTATTCATTCTGTAACTGTAAGCCTGTATGTCCCACCCCCTTCACCCCTTTTGCGCATTCCCCAACCCCTCCTTTCTGGCAACTGTCAGTTTGATCCCTGTATTTATAAATCTGATTCTGATGTTGTTTTATTCATTTGTTTTGTGTTTTAGGTTTCACATATGAGTGAATTGTATAGTATTTCTCTCAGTCTGAGTTATTTTACTTAGCATTATACCCTCGAGGACCATCTATGTTGTCTCAAAAGGCATGATCTCATCCTTTTTTATGACTGAACAATATTCCAATGTACACATATTCCACTTTTTAAACATTCATCTATTTATGTGTACTTGGGCTGCTTCCATACTGTGGTTATTGTAAATACTGCTGCAATAAATGTGGGGGAGTGCATATATCTTCTTAGTGTTTTCATTTTCTTTGGTTAAATACCCAATAATGGAATTTTTGAATCATATGGTGTTTCTGTTTTTTAAAAAAGATTTATTTATACGTGTGTGAGAAAGAGAGAGAGTGTGTGAGCACGTGGGGAAGTGGCAGAGGGGGAGAGAAGGGAGAGAAAGAATCTCAATCAGGGGGGCACCTGGGTGGTTCAGTGGGTTAAGCCTCTGCCTTCGGCTCAGGTCATGATCCCAGGACCCTGGGATCGAGCCCCACATGGGGCTCTCTTCTCCACGGAGAGCAAGCTTCCTCCTCTCTCTCTGCCTGCCTCTCAGCCTACTTGTGATCTCTGTCTGTCAAATAAATAAATAAAATCTTAAAAAAAAAAAAAAAAAGAATCTCAAGCATTCTCTCCACTGAGCACATACCCCAATGTAGGGCTCAGTCACACAACCATGAGACCATGACTTGAGCTGAAATCAAGAGTCAGACACTTAACTGACTGAGCCACCCAGGTGCCCCGGTATTTCTATTTTTAATTTTTTTGAGGAAACTCTGTATTGTTTTTCTCAGTGACTGCACCAATTTACATTCCTACTACCATTGTATAAGGGTTCCTTTTTCTCCACATCCTCTCCAACACTTCTTATTTCTTGTCTTTTTGATTTTAGCCATTCTAACAGATATAAGGTTAGATAAGATATTGTGGTTTTGATTTGCATTTTCCTGATGATTAGTGATATTGAGCAGCTTTTCATGTGTCTGTTGGGCATTTGTATGTTTTCTTTGGAAAAATGTTCAGATCCTCTGCCTACGTTTTAATCTGATTATTTAGGTTTTTTTGGTGTGGAGTTGTATACATTTTTATATATTTTGGATATTAAACCTTATCAGACATATTTGCAAACAACTTCTCTCATTCAGTAGGTTCCTTTTTGGTTTTGTTGATGGTTTCCTTCAATGCTCAAAAGCTTTTAATTTTGCCGTAGTCTCAATAGCTTATTTTTGTTTTTGTTTCCCTTGATTTAGGAAATGGATCTCCAAAAATATTGCTGTGGCTGATGTCAGAGAAATTATTGCCTATGCTCTCTTCTAAGATTTTTATGGTCTCTGATCTTACATTTATTTATTTATTTATTTAAAAAATCTATTATGTTCAGTTAGCCAACATATAGTACATCATTAGTTTTTGATGTAGTGTTCAGTGATTAATTAGTTGTATATAACACCCAGTGCTCATCACAACACATGCCCTCCTTAATACCCATCACCTGGCTGGTCTTAACATTTAGATCTTTAATCTATTTTGAGCTCTTTTTTTTTTTTTTTTGCATAGTGTTCAAAGTGGTCCATTTTCATTCTTTTGCATATAGCTTTTTAGTTTTCCCAGCATCAATCATTAAGGAGACGGTCTTTTCCCCAATCTATATTCTTGCCTCCTTTGTCATTGATTAAGTGACCATATAAGTGTGAGTTTATTTCTGGGCTTCTATTCTGTTTCATTGATCTATGTGTCTGGTTTTGTTACAACATCATACTGTTCTTATTTATTTATTTATTTTGGTGTAAAATGCTGGTTTTATTAAAGTATGGGGATGGGACCCATGGACAGAAAGAGCGCTGTACTGGGGTCTTGAGGAGTCTCTGACTGTATACTCAGGAGTTGGGGGAAGTAAGGAAAATAGAGGTTTCAAAAGGATTTTCATATGTTAAAGAAGACTCAGGATACTGGAGGTTTGGCTATTATCAAACTAAGGCATTAACTTTAAGAGAGTTGGGAGATTCCTGGAAGAATGTCACACAGGTCCCACCCAGGTTGGGGGAGGTTGTAGGGTTTCCGCTAACACTTTGTCTTTAGCTAGCCTTCTGCTCCCTCATCATTTCCCCCCCTCCCCAATAAGTTTTGACCTTAAATCTTTAAGGTTGTTGAAGATGGAAGGTCTTATCTTCTGTAATGTCTCCCTGCTGAATAGGGGCATTAGAGATGTGCCTACCTATGTGTCAGTTGGGGAACATATAGGGGAGTTATGAGAGGGAAGGCAGCTGAATCCAACGCTGTCAACATATATGAATGTCCTTGGGTAGAAAGGATCTTCTGTGGATGTGAAGCCATTGTAGGGATGGAGTCTCAGTACCAAATGGAGAGATACTGAAAAAGACAATGCATTAAGGTTAGTAATTACCATACTGTTTTTACTGTTATGTCTTTGTAGTATATCTTGAAATCTGGAATTTGATACCTCCAGCTTTGTTCTTCTTTCTCACATTTTCTTTGGTTATTTGGTGTCTTTTGTGGTTCCATATAAAATTTGGTAGTATCTATTCTATTTTTATGAAAATAGAAAATATTATATATATTATAATACATTATCATATTATATATACTAATATAAAATATTATTAAATATTGTGAAAATATTTTTTGTGAAAAATACTACTGGTATTCTGACAGGGGTTGCATTGAATGTGTAGGTTTCTTTGGATAATACAAACAATTTAACAATATTAATTATTCCAATCTATGAGCACAGATATTTTTCAATTTGTCGATGTAGTCATCAATCTCTGTCATCAATGTTTTATAGTTTTCAGAGTACAGGTCTTTCATCTCTTTAGTTAAGTTTATTCCAAGGTATTTTATTCTCTTGGTGCTGTTGTAAATAGTGTTGTTGCTTTTGTTTTGTTTTCTTTCTGCAGCTCAATATTAGTTTATAGAAAAACTACTGATTTCTGGGTATTATTTTTGTACCCTGCAACTTTATTGAATTCATTTATTACTTCTAGTAATTTGTTGGTGGACTCGAGGATTTTTTATGTATCATATTATGATATCTGCAGGTAGTAACAGTTTAACTTCTTCTTTACCAACATGGATGTTTCCTATTTCTTCTTTTTTTAATTTTTTTTTGATTCCTGTGGCTAGACTTATAGTACTATTTTGAGTAAAAGAGGCAAGAGTGGACATCCTTGCTGTGTTCCTGATATTGGATAAAAACTCTGTTTTTCACTATTGGGTATGATGTTATCTGCAGGTTCTTCATAGATGGCCTTTATTATGTTGATATATATTTTCTCTAAACACACTTTATTAAGGGTTTTTATCACAAACAGATGCTGAATTTGTCAAATGCTTTTTCCCTATCTATTGAGATCCTATGATTTTTATCCTTCCCTTTGTAAATGTGGATTATCATGTTGATTTGTGAGTATTGGACTATTCTTGCATCCCTGGAATAAGTCCCACTTAATTGTGGTGAATGATCCTTTTAATGTATTGTTATATAGGGTTTTCTAATATTTTGTTGAAGATTTTTGGATTTATGTTAATCAGAGATATGGGCCAGTAGTTTCCTTCCTCCCTCCCTCCCTTCCTCCCTCCCTTCCTTCCTCCCTCCTTCTCTCTCTCCCCCTGTCTCTCTCTTTCCTTTCCTTTCCTTTCCTTTCCTTTTCCCTTCCTTTCCTTCTTCCCTCCCTCCCTCCATCTCTCTGTCCCACCCTTTCCTTCCCTTCCCCTTCCTTTTCCTTTTCCTTCCCCTTCTCCTTTCTCTTTCCCTTTCCTTTCCCACTTCCCTCCCCACCCGTCCTTCTCCCCTTCCCTCCTTTCCCTTCCCTTTCCTTCCTTCCTTCCTTCCTTCCTTCCTTCCTTCCTTCCTTCCTTCCTTCCTATTTTATCTTTGTCTTGTTTTGGTATAAGGGTAGTGCTGGTTTCATAGAATGTATTTGGAAGCTTTCCTTCTATTTTTTGGCATAGTTTGAGAAGAACAGGTATTAACTCTTCTTTAAATGTTGGAAAGATTTCCCTTATGAATATATGTGGTCCTAGTCTTATTTTTTGGTAGTTTTTTTGATTGCTGATTCAGTTTCATTAGGAATAATTGGTCTGCTCAGATTTTCTATTTCTTTCTGATTCAGTTTTGGAAGATTATTATTTAAGAATTCATTTTTTTTTCTAGGTTGACCAATTTGTTGGAATGTAATTTTTTTGTAACAGTATGTTATAATCCTTTTTACTTCTGTGGTGTTGTTGTTACTCTCTCTCACTCCTGATTCTAATACTTTATTTTATTATTTATTATTTTATTTTTCTATTATTTATTTGGGGGGATGATTTGTTTTGATTTATTTTGTTTCATGGCTTTTGTTATTTTTTAATTTATTATTTTTTATTATGCTCAGTTAGCCACCATATAGTACATTAGCTTTGAGGTAGTGTCCAATGCTTCAATAGTTACATCCAGTGCTCCTCACAAAATGTGCCCTCTTTAATCCCCATTACCTGGTTGCCCCATCCCCCACCTCCCTCCACTCTGAAACCCTCAGTTTGTTTTTCAGAGTCCAGATTCTCTCTCATGGTTTGTCTCCCTCTCTGATTTCACCCCATTCAGTTTTCCTTCCCTTCCCCTATGGTCCTCTGCACTAATCCTTATGTTCCACAAATAAATGGAACCATATGATAATTGTCTTTTTCTGCTTGACTTGTTTCACTTAACATAATTCCCTCCAGTTCCATCCAAGTGGATGCAAATTGTGAGTATTCATCCTTTCTGATGGCTTATTTAATTTATTTATTTTATTTGGGTCTTTCTCTTTTCTTCTGATGAGTTTGACTAAAGGTTTGTGACTTTGGTTTGTCTTTTCGAAGAAACATATCTTGGTTACATTGGTCTTTTAAACTGTTGTCTGTTTCTATTTCATTTGTTTCTTTTCTGATCTTCAATAATTTTTTTTTCTCCTACTAACTTTGGGCTTTGTTCTTTTTTTCCCTAGTTCCTTTAGTTATAAGATCAGATTATTTGAGCTTTTTCTTATTTCTTGAAGTAGGCCTGTATCATTACAATCTTCTCTCTTAGAAATTCTATCACCGTGTTTCAAAGATTTGGGGCCATTTTGTTTTCATTTTCATTTTTGCCCCTGTGTTTTTTTATTTCTTCTATGATTTTTTTGCTAACCCATTGTTTATTTAGTAACATGTACTTTAGCCTCTGTGTGCTTGTGTGTTTTCTGGATTTTTTGCTTGTGATTCATTTCTAGTTTCATTCTATTGTTGGAAAAGATGCATGATACAATTTCAAACTTCTCAAAGTATTTGAGACATATTTTGTGGCCTATCTTAGAGAGTGTTCCATGTGCACTTGGAATATTATTCTATATGTTGTAAATTATGTCCTAAAAATAGCTAAGTACATTTGGCATTTATTACAGTTGTGCACTGTGATTTATGCACTTTAAAGTCACCTTTCATTGATGAAGGTCTGGGAAAGGCTGAAGAGAGTAAGTTAATTCAATAGCTTTTCAGAGGAATCATAATTTTTTTTAGCAATTTTTTAAATTTTATTTTTTATTTTCAGCATAACAGTATTCATTATTTTTACACCACACCTAGTGCTCCATGCAATCCGTGCCCTCTATAATACCCACCACCTGGTACCCCAAACTCTCACCCCCCCCTTCAAAACCCTCAGGTTGTTTTTCAGAGTCCATAATATCTCATGGTTCACCTCCCCTTCCAATTTCTCTCAACTCCCTTCTCCTCTCCATCTCTCCTTGTTCTCCATGCTATTTGTTATGCTCCACAAATAAGTGAAACAATATGATAATTGACTCTCTCTGCTTCACTTATTTCACTCACCATAATCTCTTCCAGTCCCGACCATGTTGCTACAAAAGTTGGGTATTCGTCCTTTCTGATGGAGGCATAATACTCCATAGTGTGTATGGACCACATCTTCCTTATCCATTCATTCATTAAAGGGCATCTTGGTTCTTTCCACAGTTTGGCGACCGTGGCCATTGCTGCTATAAACATTGGGGTACAGATGGCCCTTCTTTTCACTAAATCTGTATCTTTGGGGTAAATACCCAGGAGTGCAATTGCAGGGTCATAGGGAAGTTCTATTTTTAATTTTTTGAGGAATCTCCACACTGTTCTCCAAAGTGGCTGCACCAACTTGCATTCCCACCAACAGTGTAAGAGGGTTCCCCTTTCTCCACATCCTCTCCAACACATGTTGTTTTCTGTCTTGCTAATTTTGGCCATTCTAACTGGTGTAAGGTGATATCTAGAGACCCTGAATCGCTAAGGAAATGTTGAAAAACAAAAATAAAACTGGGGGCATCATTTTACCTGATTTCAAGCTCTACTACAAAGCTGTGATCACCATGACAGCATGGTACTGGCATAAAAACAGACACATAGACCAGTGGAACAGAGTAGAGAGCCCAGATATGGACCCTCAACTCCATGGCCAAATAGTCTTCGACAAAGCAGGAAAAAATATACAGTGGAAACAAGACAGTCTCTTCAATAAATGGTGCTGGGAAAACTGAGCAGCTATATGTAGAAGAATGAAACTCGACCATTCTCTTACACCATACACAAAGATAGACTCAAAATGGATAAAAGACCTCAGTGTGAGACAGGAATCCATCAGAATCCTGGAAGAGAACATAGGCAGTAATCTCTTCGATATCAGCCACAGCAACTTCTTTCATGATATGTCTCAAAAGGCAAAGGAAACAAAAGTGAAGATGAACTTTTGGGACTTCATCAAAATCAAAAGCTTCTGCACAGCCAAGGAAACAGTCAAGAAAACAAAGAGGCAATCCACGGAATGGGAGAAGATATTTGCAAATGACAGTACAAACAAAAGGTGATATCCAGGATCTATAATGAACTCCTCAAACTCAACACACACAAAACAGACAATCATATCAAAAAATGGGCAGAAGATATGAACAGACACTTCTCCAGTGAATACATACAAATGGCTATCAGACACATGAAAAAATGTTCATCATCACTAGCCATCAGGGAGATTCAAATTAAAACTACATTGAGGAATCATCATTTTAAATTCAGTATGACAATTTTTATCATTCAAAATTAAGTCACATATTTCAAGGTTAACTCATACATCTTATTCTT
Organism: Mustela nivalis; assembly: GCF_964662115.1. Taxonomy (NCBI): domain Eukaryota; kingdom Metazoa; phylum Chordata; class Mammalia; order Carnivora; family Mustelidae; genus Mustela; species Mustela nivalis. Next base: position 56,477,119 of record NC_139040.1, on the reverse strand, counting down.
CAATTAAAATGAGCATATTGAATTTTTCCATTGTATTGAAAGGAAAGAACGAACTTTACAAATTTCCAAGTGTATTTTAAAGCCATTATTACAATATAATGGGTTGCCTAGTTGAAGAATAATATTCCATCAGTAGACAGAAGCTATTTTGCACTCTTGTTTTAACAAGAGACAGTCTTTTAAAAATGACTTAATTGAACAAAAAAAATTACTTAGCTGAAATATAATTTATATCCTACACAATTTATTGATTTAAATAGAACAATTCAGTTCAGTGCTTTTTTATATATTAAAAGTTCTGCAACCATTACCTCAGTCAGTTTTAGGACATTTTTACCACACCCTCAAAATACCACATCTTCATTTTCAGTCACTCCCACCTCCCTGACCACCATAATCACCATGCTCACCCCAGCTGTAGCTAACCTCTAAACTACATTGTGTCTTTATAGATTTTTTATTGTGCATATTTCACACAAATTAAATCACATAATATGTGGTCTTTTGTGACTGGCTATTTTCCCTTAAAATAATGTTTTCAAAGTTCAGTCATGTTATGTCCATGCATTAATGCTTCATTCCTATTTATTGATAAATAATATTCCATTGTATAGAAAACTACATTTTGTTTATCCATTCATCAGTTGATAGACATATGAGTTGCTTCCACACTTTGGTTTATGAATAATGCTGCTGTGACTTTCATGTACAAGTTTGTACTTACATATGATTTTATTTATCTTAGGTATATACCTAAGAAAGGAATTTTGGGGTCAAATGCTAACTCTATGTTTAATGTTTTGAAAAAGTTTTAGATTACTTTCTGACGTGTCTGCATCATTTTACATTCCCACAAGCAGTGTTTGCAGGTTTCAGTTTCTCCATATCCTGAACCAAATTTATTATTATATGATGTTTTGATTATAGCCTTCATTGTTATGTGTTATGAAGTGTTATGCCATTGTGATTTTGATTTACGTTTCCCTGTTGGTTAATGATAATGGCAATTTTAGCCAATTTTATATAATCCTGAGAGAAATGGTTTTAAAATTGGTTCTAAAATTGGTTTGTTTTTTCATTATTGAGTTGTAAGGATCCTTTGTATATTCTTGGTACAAGTCCTTTATCAGATGTAAGATTTACAAATATTTTCTGCCATTATATGGGTTTTCTTTTCACTCTTATGGTGTTCTTTGAGCACAAAAGTTTTTAATTTTGATAAAGTTCAATTTCTTTGTTTTTTTTCCTTTGTTACTCATGTTTTTGGTTTGCATTTTTGGGTTTTTATATTTTATTTATTTTTAATTTCTAATGTCTTTAATTAAAATAGTTTTTAAAATTAAAATTAAAAAAATAATTTTTATTATGTTCAATTAGCCAACATATCATTAGTTTTTGATGTAGTGTTCAGTGATTCATTACTTGTGTATAACATCCAGTACTCATCACAACACGTGCTCTCCTTAGTACCTATCATCTGGTTACCCTGTCACCCCACCCCCCTCCCATCTGTAACCCTCAGTTTATTTTCCCAGGTCCAGAGTCTCTCATGGTTTATCTCCTCTCTGATTTCTTCCCATTCAGTTTTTATATACAATGGATTGACATGGATGGATCTGGTGGGGATTATGCTAAACAAAATAAGTCAAGCTGAGAAAGACAATTATCATATGGTTTCACTCATATGTGGAATATAAGGAATAGTGCAGAGGACCATAGGGAAAGGGAGGGAAAACTGAACGTTTTTTCATATTTTAATAACTATTTCCTAATCCAAGATCATAATGATTTATGCCTATATTTTCTACTAACAATTTTATAATTGTAACTCTTATATTTAAATTTATGATAAATTATGTGTTAATTTTTTATGGTGTGAGGTAGAAGTCCAACTTCATTCGTTTTTATGTGGATACCCAGTTGTCCTGACACCATATGTTGAAAAGATTATTTTTTCTGTATTTAATTGTATTGGTACTCTTCTTGAAAATCAGTTGACAGTGAGTGTAACAATGTACTTATGAACTCTCAGTTCTGGTCTGTTGATCCATATATATACCTGTATGACAGTACCAGAATTACCTTGACTCCTGTGGCACTGTAATAAATTGAAAAATTGGTTAAGTATGAGTCCATCAAATTTGTTCATTTTAAAGATGGTATCAGTTATTCTGTACTTGTATTTCCATATGAATTTTGTGATTATCCCATCAATTTCTTTAAAAAGAAAGAGAAATAGGTAGGATTTTGACAGAGATTTTATGGAATCTTTAGACCAATTTCAACAGTATTGCCATGTTAACAATTAAGGCTTTCAGTCCATAGGCAGGAGATAACTTTCCATTTACTTAAGTATTATATAATTTCTTTTAACAATTATATGTTTTGGTGTACATGTCTCACACTTTTCTTATGCATATTTTTAAACATTTTATTATATTTTTATTATTTTTGATGTTATATTAAATAGAATTGTTTTCTTAATTTTCTTTTTTTTTAAGATTTTGTTTCTTTATTTATTTGACAGACAGAGATCACAAGTAGGCAGAGAGGCAGGCAGAGAGAGAGGAGGAAGCAGGCTCTCTGCTGAGCAGAGAGCCCAATGTGGGACTCGATCCCAGGACTCTGGGATCATGACCCGAGCCGAAGGCAGAGGCCCCAACCCACTGAGCCACCCAGGCATCCCTCTTAATTTTATTTTCATATTGTTCATTACTGTGTATAAAATTGCAATTGATTTTTAACGTTTTATTTTATTTACTTATTATTTTTTTATGTTCAATTAGCCAACACATAGTACATCATTAGTTTTTGAGATAGTGTTAAAGGATTCATTAATTGAACATAACCCCCAGTGCTCATCACAACATGTGCCCTCCTTAATACCCACCACCAAGTTACATCATCTTCCCCCACCACCCTCCCTTCTGTAACCCTCAGTTTATTTTCCAGAGTCTAGAGTTGCTCATGGTTTATCTCCCTATCTGATTTCTTCCCATTCTGTTTTCCCTCCTTTCCCCTGTGTTCTTCCACGTTATTCCTTATGATCCACTATGAGTGAAACCATATGATAATTTTCTTTCTCTGCTTGACTTATTTCACTTAGCATAATCCCTTCCAGTTCCATCCATGTTAATGCAAATAGTGGGTATTCATCTTTTCTGATGGTTGAGTAATATTCCATTGTATATATGAACCACATCTTCTTTATCCATTCATCTGTTGAAGGACATCTCAGCTTCTTCCACATTTTTATCTCATTTTTGTCTTCTTTAAGTCTTAGAAAATAATTTGTTGAGACCTGCTGCTGTTGAGCACTCTACACTGTCTGGAAAGTATTCACACCTTATCCTGACTTTCTACTCCTAATTTCCCTTTTTCATAACCATTCATTTTTCTCAGTTAAACCCCAGTTTAAAAATTGAATTCAGTCAGGAATATAATTCAGAAACCGATTTTTTTCTAAGTATCAATTTGCTGTTGTAATCCATACAGAGGTTAGAATAAAATCTCACTTTACAAAACCTAGCAATAATGATTAAATGCTAAACAATCCTGGAATATGCCAGGTGGGGAAAAAAAAAGAAGCAGTGATAAATTGTCAAAGCAAAAGGGAGAGCTAAGTTAAAGAGATTTGGTAATAGCTACTTCAAAAATAATGGAACCGTGTTTTAGGCTGTACAAATAAGCACAATCCACAAAGAGTTTAGAAGAGGAAACTCTAAGTCAACAAAACAAAAGAATAAGTGAATAAAGCTCATCAAAGCCACAGTTCTTGATCAATCAATCTTGTTTTGAAGGAGAACAATTAAGAGAGCTTGATTGAAAATGTTATTTTATGTGATTTCCAGAAAGAAGAATCTGCAGTTAAAAGACCACAACCTTTCTCAGTATCTCTGTCGACCAAGAAAGATAAAAAATAGAGTACAGTCATCTGTGTAGGGCAAAGCCTTCCTCATGGGCAAAGTCAGGACTTCTAACAATTGTCCTCAAACCAAAAAGTACAAATTATCACATAGGAAGCTAACACAGCCCACTTCCTAGATCTTGCCTCAGTGATTGTGATTCACTATCATTGGTTTCCAACCCTAACTGCATATTAAAATTACCTGAGGAGTTTTTTAAAACATACTGATGCCCATTCCCCGTCCCAGGTATTTAAGATTTACTTGAGATTATGAATGAAGCCTAGCTATTGTTATTTTCCAAAAACTCCCCAAATAATTATAATATGTAGCCAGGGATGAGAACCAGGCTCTTAGATCAGTATAAATTTACTTTTAAAGTAGCATCTTCTAAGTGAAACTGATACATTTAATATACTTTGTATATTGCTAGGTGAATTTGTGTACTCAACATATCACAAACTGCTGTTCTAAGTAGTACATTTATGAGGTGCTATGTGGTTTATGACCTCCAAACAAGACTTTACTGTTCATTATAACTCAGTTGTCATAATTATGAAAAGCAGCATAGATGATCCAAATCAATCATCAATACAGAAACATTTTAATTTTAGAAGTCATGCTTTCTATCTTACATTATTATATAGATATAATTCATATAACACACTTTGAATTGCAAATAACTATACAGATCAAAAACTTATTTTAAGATTAACAGTGGAATTTGCTTGTAAAAGAGCACAGTTGTTTGTGGTCTCTTAATGCTCAGTTATGGAAAAATGACTAGTGAAATAATACCTGCTTTGCACGTGGAAGTAATTATGCATTCATAAACAAGAAAACATACATGCAAATTTCAAGACGTGTTATAAATAAGTGCCTTATAATTGCATATACATAATTTTACAGACTACCATGGCAACAGAAATGTTACAGAGAGAAGAGTTTATCTCATAACATAAATTATATGGTATAATTATCTCCGTTGTGCCAGATTCTTCTTTGCTTTTCTGAATATACATCTTTTTGCCTCAGGGATTCTTTTTTACTTCTCATAGAAGCCTTAAATTTCCTCCAAAATTACAGGTTTACCAAAAAAACCTTAAAATTAAATGCATTAATTAGTTAATCTTCATTAAAGGCTAAGATTTGTCTTGAAAACAGCTAGTTTTTTGGAGGGTTCCATCTGATATTGGGGTAGAATTTTGCTTTCTTTCATTTCTGCTATATGTTCTTACATTTGGTGATGCAATCAGAATTTGTGACTGTTGAGATCTCTGGTATGAACATTTGGTAGCATTTACATTTTGGCTTTAGGACTCACATGTTTGTCTTCACACTTTTACCTTTTCAATTCTACAGTATTGACAATCAGCTTTCAACCTGGAAAAATATTAAAATATTATATCAGGCTCAACAGCTATAGTTTAGCTTCATGACACACTTCCCCTTAGCCATAGATGAATGACTAGATTCTGCTCATGTTTCTCTGTACAACCCATTCTATGCCTGTGGAACATGTTTTATATTTGCATTTATCAGTGTCGGAAATCTCTTTTCTTTACTCTCCTTTAGTAAACTGTATATTTCGATGCAGCCAGCGCTAATATCTGGAAGCAAGTTCCAGCTTTTAGTGAAGCAATAGAGTCATCATAATATTATCACTACCATTCCCCCTCCTCTTCAATTCTCGCATTCAATTCATTGCTTTATTTTTTAAAACTTCAGTTTCTTTGTTGCCCTATGTATTTCTTATGGTGATGCCATGCATCATCTAGTAGTATAAGTGTTAATACAAAAAAATGCTGCAGTGGGAATTCCAACTCAAATCTACATGTCACTAAATTTTGCTCCAAGAGAAAGTTACTCTAAAAATCATTTAATATATATCATTTGTATAATACCTATAGGATTGTAAAGCCCTAAGTTTCAGAAATGCATGTAACAAAATGTAAGGTTGAAAACAGGGTTATAGGTATTGAGGAGGGCACGTGCTGTGATGAGCACTGGGTGTTATACTTAACTAATGAATCATTGGACACTGCAACAAGGACTAATTATGTATTATACAGTGGCTAACTGAACACAGTAAAAAATAAATAAAAACAAATCCCACCATTTTTCACGAAAAAAAGCTGTAAACTTTTTCCTGAAATACAGAAAACTAATACATTGTACAGTAATTTACAGTAATGCTATTGTTTAAAAGATTTATTTATTTGAGAGAGAGAGGTGGGAAGGGTAAAGGGAGAACCTCAAGCAGACCGCACACTGAGCATGGAGCTAAATGCAGGGCTTGATCTCACAACACTGAGATTATGACCTGAGCTGAAATCAAGATTCAGGTGCTTAAGCAACTGAGCCACCCAGGTGCCTCCAGTAATGCTCTTTTAAGTGGTAAATGTCATTTAAAATATAGAAGAGACTGCTTTCCCGAAGAATGGAAGTTGTTTATTTGATCATGACATATATGCAGTATGTAGTGGAAATATTGATCCTTTTTCGAGGTATCAAGGTTTTTGTTTGTTTGTTT